>NW_006298625.1:717560-725720 GCF_000327345.1 Myotis davidii
TGGCCAAGGCATCAGGCCTGGGCAAGGGGCAGAGCCAGCAATCGGAGGGGTCTGGGGCAGAACCAGTGATGGGGGGAAATAAGGGTCCTCTGCCCAGGCCTGACGCCTCTTACAGAGGCGAGGGGCCTATCCTGCGATTGGAGGGTGATGGGGGTCAACGCCTGAGGTCTCCCAGTATGTGAGAGGGGGCAGGCTGGGCTGAAGGCACTCCCCCCACACACACACCAAGTGCACGAATTTCGTGCACCGGGCCCCTAGTATAGATAGATAGATAGATAGATAGATAGATAGATAGATAGATTCTACATGTTCTTTTGTTAAGTGTCTTCCAAATACTTTGTTCATTTTTTAGATTGTTTGGTGCTTATTATTGATATATCATAGTTCTTCACATATACATAAATCTTTTGTGATATATGATTTATAAATAATTCTTAAGAACATCACATTGCAAACATTATATCAAAATTATGGTAGAGTGAGCATATATATTATAAATGTTAATAAGATATCTTTATTTGCAAATATTGTTTGGTTCCAGCAGTCGCCCAGTCCAAGTGAATGCAATCTTAGCCAGTGTCTTTTAAATAATGACAGCCAGATACCAGAAGGCAAACAATGAGGCCGATGAAGCTTGTTGGTGTTGCCTCCCTGACATCCACCTAAAAAGCTTCCTTCTAAAAAGATACTTATGCAATATGATAGGATTACTAATTATCACTACAATGGGAATCATAGTAAATATAGAAATGTAACAAATTACCAGGTTGCATACTTTACATTTACACAATGTTATATGTCAAGTATATTTCAATAGAAACAAATTTAAAATATAGCAGCCAGGTAAAGCCAATACAGTTGTATTAGAATCCTAAGAATTTTGCCACCTTTGCAGTATGGCTTTGGGAAATTGAGGTGATTTAAGGAACTGAGGTGAGCTTCCAATCCCTGCTTCATTCCCAAACTCTACATTTTTTTCTTATTTCACTGAATTTTGAGATCTGTTGCTTAGATTATATTCCTTGTATTGTTTGATTGTTTTATTTGATTATTTATTTTATAAATGAGTTAATTTATTGGCCTAATGCCTCATAATATTCTAAGAGTAAGAGTGTGCAATGCTATTTCAACCTGGAATCCTAATACCAACATCTGGATGTATTATTGTAATTTTCATATTAGTTTAACCCTGAACTTTTGGATACCTCTTTTGTAGATATTTCAGCCACTGATCAAATGATCATTTAGAGACATGTCAACTTGAGGAATTTGGTGCTTTCAAAGAGCAAGTACAATTCCAGAAATGAAAAAGAGGGAACCACGAAATACATACATTATAGTACTGGCAGATTCTTTGGTAAATGTAACCTGTTTCACTCTTGGTCTTAGAAAACAAGTCTGCTGTTTCCTCTTTTTGTAGTCATGGTCAGCATCAATTGCTGGCCAGATTCAAAGTTTGGAATTTAAAGTTTGCAAAAGTAATTTTAAAGAGTTATAGCTGCCATGTATTCATATAGTAATAATTGAGAAACAGTTTGTCTTTAAGACATCATCTCATAGGGTCATACAATCACTTAACTCTATAAAGGGTGGAAAATGCAGAGAGCAAAGTAACCACAGTAAGGTCAAGCTTCATATTTAGAAGTTTTTCTTGCAAAAAATTATAAAGGCACATGTTTTCAAATTTTATGTGTCCATGGGGCCAATGGTTCAGCAAGTGGACATTGAATAAATATATAAACCATATCTTCTTTTTCTCCTTGGTAAAGATTCATAAGCTTACTGCCACAGCTCCCTATGTGAGGTAGAAAGATGTCTTCTAATGTTTCACCTGGGTCAGGCTAAGAAGTTTAAAGGCCTATAGATACACAGTAAATAATTTCATTATATGAGATGAACAAGATCTGAGAATGTCTTTTTCGTTGATAAAATTTATATATGGCACTCTCATGGCCTAGAGAAGATATATCACGCTACCAAATGATAATTTATTACACTGTCTGACTCTTAGGGCAAGCAGATGAATTACCACTATAAAGTGTATTTTCTTACCATATCTTGAAAATCTTTTTGATTAATCATAGATACTTTAGTTAGCAATGTGATACATCATTATCCACATACTTTTTTCTCTAAAACATACATATATATTTAATTATCCTAATAAAGAGATTTTTAACTTCTTTTAGGGAATGTGATTGTTGAGATAGTTTTCATGAAACTAGAAAATCTATACTAATAAAAGGGTAATATGCTAATTAGACCAGGTCAACCAGACATCTTCAGGATGTCCGACTTCCTTCCGGATAAAGCCACAGTGGCGGGGGCTGAGGCAGAGGTGGTTAGGGGCGATCAGGCAAGCAGGGAAGCAAGCAGTTAGGGGCGAGATCAGGCTGGCACAAGGGAGCAAGCAGTTAGTGAGGAGATCAGGCTGGCAGGGGAGAAGATTGTGAGAGGGATGTCCGACTGCCAGTTTAGGCCCGAAATCAGATGCAGTCGGACATCCTCCAAGGGGTCCCAGATTGGAGAGGGTTCAGCCAGGCTGAGGGACACCCCTCCCCATGCAGGAATTTCATGCGCCGGGCCTCTAGTAAGTACTATAAACATACTCAGAGGATGTCTAGACTGAATACAAGTTTTCACTGATATTTATTTTGAAATCATTCTGTTGACTGTAATATGAAAATAATAGCACCGAATATTGATATACCAGTATGTGTGTAAGCTAATGCTTTTTTAAAATCAAGCTAGTTGCAGAATAAATGTACATATTGTCTTTGTGAGTACTTAAAATTAAGGAAAGGGAGCTTCTTATGGATTTGATCAGGGCTTTACATAGAAGAAATATTCTTTTTAATTAAATTGTGTCTAAATAATTAAAAATAGGCCTAACATAAGTCTATAAGTTTACTTCTAGTGTAATTATATTGAACATAAGTCAGATTTTAAAACACTTCTTAAAGTATTTTATTGTCTAACCACTATTTGTACACCTGAAACTAAAACAAAATAGTATTGTAATTTTAAAATAAAATTAAAAAATTAAAATTTTTTTTTGATTGAAACTCTTCTCTAAGTAGCTAGTTTCTTTACAAAGGGAAGGAAAACTCTCTTAAGTTATTGACTTTTATAATTGACTTTGTAAAAAGTGTTCCTTACATATATTGTTGTATTCTAATATAGTGTGAAGTATATTATTCCCAGTGTCCATCATCAATTATATGAAAAACATTGTTTTTAGAAAAGTTGCCTTCTTTCCATTTCTGATTTTAGTTAAAAGATGTTTTTCAATGAAAGTAGTTTTATAAGAGTTTAATGTAGATACAATGACACAAGATTCCAAACATTGGAAATAGGTGGAAAGAACTTGGTAGGGAACAAATGCGGGTACTACATGGAGCCAGTGTTGATATAAGCTATAACAACTTATATTTTCTAAGAGTAGAACCCCAATAATCTTAAGCTTTTTTTAGGCAATGCTAAGAGAGAAAGATGATCAGATATATAATTCACAGTGTTCAACTTTAAAGCACACTAATGAAAAACCACAAATATTCATGATACTAAGATCATAAATAAGTTTCTCCCAAGAATCTTCATAAGGTTAATGCTGTAATGGACAGTTCAACTTTAGTGGCTTTTTCACATACAATCTAGCAAGATTCACTTCAATCCTTAATTTAGTCCTATGCCCTCATACAGTCAGTAAAAGCAATACAGTTAAAGCAATTCAGTGTATGTAGCATGCAGGTGTGTGTGTGTGTGTGTGTGTGTGTGTGTGTGTGTGTGTGGTGTGCACGCACTTGCATCTGTGTATTTGGCTAAGGTGTAATGAGAGGGTGTGTGGCAATTTGAGGATAATCAATGCTGAGATATAAAAAGCAGAATGATGTATTGTTTCTTTCAGAAAATTACCCCAAAATATAGCTTCTTTCAACTATATTCTCTGTAAAGTTTAAATTCTAACAGCAAACCTTAAATTCCACTCCTTTGGTTTCTAACTAATATTGAGAATTAAGCCTGCCGCCTTACCTTGTGTCACTACTGCATGATTTGTTCACCCTCCAAATTCTTCCTTATTTAGTCTATATGGCAGAAGCACGTCTCCAAGCCCAGGGAGCAATGCATTCTTTCCAAAGCACTGCTAATCCACATGTTATGTTGAATTGGGGTGTTTATGAATGATCAATTAGTTTGGAGTTGTGAAATGTGAATTTTCTAGGAAGATAAATTCATAAAATAATTTCATGAATCAAACTAATGAATAGTGAGTGAGGTCTTGATTATTCAGACAGACAGAACTTGTTCAAATATTTCTCATTTTACTATGATATTTCTAATTTATGAAACTTGAGGCTCTCACAAGGGAGGAGTCTACTTTTGTTTGAGTTCATAATTGTGCTGCATTAATCATTAAGGCATGAATAAATCACAGACTTTTCTTTATTCCAGTAACTGAGCTTCAAGTTTAATCTCTAATAGGTACAAGCATCTAGCAGGAGGTTAAATTTGTTGACTTCCAAAATTCCTCATTCACACTGAGGACCTAGTATCCTATGACTTTTCCTTGCACTTACCAGACAACTCCCTACCTAGGAAATTGTAATGAATAGCTTTATTAATAGCAAGGAGATGCCTTTGACCTGCTTCCCAATGTTAATTGCTTTAGTTATGAAAAGCATTATGCCCTCGCCCACATATACAGTGCGTGCTCTGTTCAGTGTCCATGCATGGCTCATGCCTGTATTTCTTCTCTGACAGCTCAGCTCTTACTCCTCCTTCTTCTTCCTCTCTCCTTCTTCTTTCTCCTCCTCCTCTTGTGTCTAATCCTCCGTGCTTTTCTTTTCTCCTTCTCCTTCTTCTTCTCTTCTTCTTGAAATGCATGAACACAGCATTCCTGTACCCTGTTGGCAGGATTGCATCGGTAATGAAGTTCCACTATCCGTTCATTGTCCTGTGCCTCTTGCTTTACAGTGAACTTCTGGGTTGTGAATGTTTAGTCTTTCTGCTCAATTCCTTAACACAATCCTGTCCAAGACAGGGGTGAGGTGTGGAGACCAGACTTCACCTAGTCACATAGCTCTGTTAGAAAAAAAAATTAGCCTAACTGGTTTGGCTCAGTGGATAGAGCATCGGCCTGCTGACTGCGGGGTCCCAGATACGATTCAAGTCAAGGGCATGTGCCTTGGTTGCGGGCACATCCCCAGTGGGGAGTGTGCAGGAGGCAGCTGATCGATGTTTCTCTCTCATCAATGGTTCTGACTCTCTATTCCTCTCCCTTCCTCTCTGTAAAAAATCAATAAAATATATTTTAAAAAATTAAATAAGACCCCTTTATTAAATAAGGTCACCTTATATACTTTATTAAAAGTATATAAGGTGACCAGCTTCAGAAAACAAAAGTCAAGGTATCAACTTATTTGCCATGCTTTTAATGGACCCTGAGCCAAATCTTTTCTATGGTTTGCTGATTAAACCACAGAATTATTGGGGGGAGGGGGAGGGAGGGCAGGTAAACAGAAGCTGGTTTATGTGCTGATCTCTGTTCCTTCTATACTTCCAGCTGTCTCTGCCTCTGCCACTGATACCAGGGATGTGCAGGCCATTTTGCACCTTGAGGTCCTTTGATGGGTTTGAAGCACGTCATTCATGGGATTACTGAAAACAATTTCTACTCGTTTCAATTACTTTCTCTAACTTTTTGTTAAGTCCCTGATGTTTTTCTTTTCAGTCACTATAGTCTTTGATAGCCACTCAAATATTTCTTCAAGAGCCTTCTGAAGGCCAGGCCATAGATGATCTCAGACAGTTTCTCAAAAAGCTCAGAAGAGGCATCATGTGTGGCCTTGGCCTCAAGTCAAACTCTCCACATAAACAGGAGCCAAGGATGGTGCCATTTCAATTTTCTGAAGGGAAGACACACCTGCACATTCTTTTTTGAAATATAATTTTTATTGATTTTGGAGAGAAAGGGAGAGGAAGTGAGAGATAGAAACATCAATGATGAGAGAGAGCCACTGATTGGCTGCCTCCTGCATGCTCCCTCCTAGGGATGGAGCCCACAATCTAGGCATGTGCCCTTGACTGGAATCCAACTTGGGACCCTTCGGTCTTCAGGCCAACGCTCTGTCCACTGAGCCAAACCAGCTAGGGCTGTACATTCTTTATATTTCAAGTGTTATTTATTATGTAGTTTTTCCTATACATTGGAAATACGTGACTTATTTATCTTCTAAATTCTCCTTGCATTTAACAACTGCATCACATTCTTTCTAGCTTGTTAATAATTACTTCCTAACTAAATCTAATAACAGCAGATATAACTTAAGTGTTATTTGAAGAAATCACAAGCAATACTCCTGTTTCTGAATTTCTCTCCTTCCCTTTCATTTCATTAGTGTTGTTATTAGTGTTTTATTCTGATGATTCCAGAAGTTTTTCACCCCCCCCCTTTTTTTAATTGTATAAGAATGTTTCATCTCTCTCTTTTTTAAAAATTTATATTCTTTATTGTTTAAGTATTACCTATGTCTCCTTTTCCCCCCATTGACCTCTCCCAGACCGTTCCTACCCATAGCACATGCCCTCACCCCCTACTGTCTGTGTTCATGAGTTATGCTTACATGCAGGCATACAAGTCCGTTGGTTGATCTCTTACTCCCCCCTGCCCTCCCGCCTTCCTTATGAAGTTGGATGGTCTGTGGTCTGTTTTATTTAATGATGACACACTTAGAAGGCATCTTACCTTCTATTATCATTATATGATAGTCAATTAAAGTGGTTTTAGAATTAAATATGAGCAACCCAAATTCTATTGATTAAAAAAAAAAAGAAGCATATCAAGAAAAAGGGTGTTATTACACAGGTCCTAGAGAGAATCAAGAAAAATTTTCAACAACTGTGAATTTTTCTGTGAAACCATTTCTACTTCTATATAAGTTTTCTACTGCCCATGAACTTTTAAAAATTTGTGCAAATTACAAATTTCTTGAAGAACTGTCCTGATTTTCTTAACTAGGTTTGCACAAGGATTAACAAATTTTATTGTATTCTTCTTCCTGACTTCTAAGAAAGAAAGAAGTAATATAAATATTAGTAAATGTGCTCAGTCACTATAAGTTCTATTAAATGAAGTCAACTTACATACTTATATTTCTAGAATTGTAAAAGTTGATAGTTATAGATATAACCCTTTAGCAATACACAGGTATCATTTATTTAAAAATTGTCTTATTTATTAAGGAAGAAATTAAAAAAAACCCAATATCCTCAATGAAATAATGTATTGAAAAAATATTTTCAACAATCACACTGTATTTTTCTGTGCATTTTTTTCATTGTTTTATATTCTGGACATATTCACTCAACTTAGTCAATCCATTCTGATAAATGGCCATCCACAGAAATTGCTACTTTCTCTAAATATTATCATCTGATTTAATTTTTTTTGACCTTATCCAACTTTTCGAAACTCTTTTATTAACTGTCAGATCTTCAGTTATCTTGGATCCTGAGTCAAGTAGGATGTCAAAATATCAAATCGTCCCGTCCACCCTATTTTATTTTTATTCTCTGGTGGTTTTAGGTAAATGAAGGGATTGTTTTTAGATAGGTGAGGTGTGTTTGCTTTAAAAATGAGAATTTTTTTGTGCAGAAACTATTCTCACTTTTCATGGAAATAGCAACAGTTTAAACATGGGAGAGTACAGGGGGAGACAAGATGACAATAGTGTTGTGTTATATGTAAGACAATTCATGTTAAAAGCTAGAACCCATTCACCCAAGCTATAGTCTCACCAAAATAATATTGCAAGCTTTGCTTAATTACTAATTCAAAATCTATATTTCTGAGCTATTTCTGCCCTCTAGCTATGTAAAAGTAGTGAAGGCTAAGGGTCCACTTTAGAAAAAAGGACAATAGCTGAAAGAAATGGGCAGAACTTATAGAATCTTCCACATACCTTACCAGTTTTCTTTTTCCTAGTTGCATCAGATAAGCTCCACAGGCCTGGAGCACATTCATGGGCCACACAGGTGAAGGTAACTGGGGACTAAGAACAAGGCAGGTGACAGGAGAGGCCAGGTGCCAAGACCTGGCTTTTGGGGGTACAAGGACTCTTCTTAAACTCAAGTCCTACTCTGTAAGGTAGTTAGACAGAC
>NW_006298625.1:726093-746961 GCF_000327345.1 Myotis davidii
TTAACAAATGTGCTTGTTCTTCACTTTTTCCTTTTTATCATATATTACTTTCAAATAAAAGACATTTTAATTGGATTAATTTCCAGTTTTTATATAAGCAAAATACTGCAGTAAATAGTTTTGATTTGATTTATTTCTTACATATTCTGTGAAACTACATGTCCCCTTGCTCTAATAGAATTTAGTGCACTAAATTTCAGAATACAATAACTTATTTAATGACTTTCTAGTGTGCTCAAATGATACCCTCCAATGACTCATGAGATTGTCATTATTTCTCTGGCATTTAAGTCGGTCAAAAATTATTACAAATCAATCCTCGTTCCATTGTTATGCTTCATCTTTTTGAAGCTGAGCTAGTTGTAGAACTTACTTCAATTAAATAATTTATGACTTTTTAATTAGTTAGAATTTTCCGAGAAGTAAAAACATGTGTTTCATCCCCATGAACACTAATTTGTTTGGTTCTGTTCCCTGGTTTTTGACTGTTCACAAGCTAGCCATTGAAAGGAATTTTTTTCACAATAAACAGCTGAAGCTAGAGAGTTGGTGATAAAGTAAAACTCTACCTACTGTACTGGAAAGGGAACTGGATCATATTCTACTGCAACATCAGTACTTTCAGCAACAAAAAGCCACACATAACTCAAGAGAAGTTGGTTAGATGTTTTAATATTGTTTTGGTGTCAGCTTAATTTTATTCTGAATTAAGGAATTTTAGTACATGGGATATAGCATCAAGGTAGAACTCAGAAGAGACATAAGTAAAAAGTGCTCTATCATATTTAGTCTTTAAAACATTTTATGATCACAAAAAATATTACTTGCCAGCAAAGCTTACTTTTTTTCTGAAATTTAAGAATGGATTTTGATTGCAAGTTTAAAATATTATATTACTTATTATATTGACATTTATATGCATTCATTTCCCATTTAATAACCATTTGGTGAATTTGAATAAAGCGAATACATTGTACTGGGTTTTAATTAATGCAGGGACTCTATTTCTGCCACTTCTCTCATCCTTCTGCTTGTTAAAGTCTTACTATATTTTATATTTGTTATAAACTATTCCATGATATATATTAATCCTTTTATTATAATTATTGGATTATTGTAATTATACTTTCTTCCTGCATAAATTTTGTATATCTAATTACACATGTATGTGCTTAAAGATCTATCCCTTAACATTTAAACTCAGTTTCAATTGATTAAAAATTTGATTTAATGTTTAACTTCTATCTATGTCTTTTACTTTTATCTCACCTTATAGTTAATCTTCATTTAATTACTCCTCTGTTATTTCAATTTAAAAATCTTTCCTGGGATACCAAAGACACCTTCCTCCTACCTACCTATGATGTGCTTAGTACTCAAATTAATGCCTTTTTGCTAATGTCTTCAATGCTTTTTACATTATGGCCTCAATTTACTATTTGCAATTACAACCCAATCCTCTGCTCTTGTCCAGATGGAATTCAGTGAGCTACCAGATATATAAGATTCATCTTAGGAAATACAAAGATGCATTATAGGATGAGCAGAGGGTGGCAGGGAGTGGAGTACTATGGGGAGGGTCCATTTTTAGCAGTAGCAGGACCAGAATGGTAATACATAATCCTACAGCCAAAGTAGATCTATGCCTTATAGTGAACCTACTCTACCTATGGTCCTGCAAGGCCTGGCCCCTGCTGCCTCTCAGACTTCCTCTCAAACCACTTTCTGTTGACTCACTACTTACTATTCTGGTCTTCCTTTTTCCCTGAAAGGTAAATTGTTACTGAATAAGGGAGGGCCTTTGGCATTCTCGCTCTTTGAAATTCTCTTAGTTCTTTACATGGCTGCCAGTTTCCCAGTTTTCAGGTATTGCTCAGCTCCCTAATGTCAGTTCTCTTCTTTCGGTGACCACCTCGTCTATTACAGTTCCCCTCTGCCCGACTCATTCTATCATGCAGCAGGTAAAAGCTTCTGTGGAATTCTGAAGGTAGCATGGAATACAGCTGATAAAATGGCAAATGTGTAGCTCCCATCTTTTTCTTTATTAAGTTCCTAGAGGGCGTGGACCATCTTTTTATCCCTAATACTCAGCAAAATACAATGTACAACATATAGTAGGTGATAACATTGTTAAAGTGAGTTAAATTTCAATATATATCCTTCCACCTTTCCCTATTTCTGAATAGATTAAGGATAAAAACAGGTAAGACCAAACAGTGAAGCTTCACAATAATTTTTGTATTTTTGTGACAAAACTACCTTCCTCCCTCCCCATAAGCAGTAGTCTTCTTGGAATACTGACCCTTTCAAACATAATATTTGAAGTGCTGAGTCTAAGCCACTTGATCATTGATGTCGTGTTTTATAATAAGAAACATTTTTTTTCTTTTTCATACTATTCTTAAATTTTATTTTCTGTCAAAGTAACAACACATACAGATGGAAAAGTTTTTTAAAAAACACACACACATAATTTAAAGCAATGCATGCTCATCTCTTCTCATTCTCAGACCCAATCCCAGATAAAACCATTTTTTTAATGGTTTCTACTTTTATCTCATTTGCTGAGCACTTCCCTAATTAATATGAAAGTAGTGCGAGGATACTCAATCATTGTCTAGAGCAGGTGGTAAGGTGCATCTTCCTACCAGTGCAGTATAAAAATTAATTGTTACAGGTGTATCCCTTGCATTGAACTTTTCACTAGCTGAGACTGTAAATTTTTTTGAGAGCAAAATAGTCATGAATAAATGTCATAAAACCTAAGAGAAAAAGATAAACACGACAAAATACTACACTTCCAATTTTGAAGGCTTGAAATAAGAACAACTTTGGAAATCAAAGTGAATGTTAATAACAAAAGGAAGGAGTTCAGAAATGATGATGTTCGCTGCCCTACACAAACGCTTTCAAGAAGCATCGTCCCCCTGGGTTCCTTGTGCTTTAACTTTACATGTCTTATTTAAGACCTACAATGAAACTACTAGGAAGGTATCAAATGATGCGCTGCAAACAACGCAAATGAGGAAACAGACTTAGAGTCATTCAATGACCAGGAATACCAGGCTTCAGCCCTGTGTCATGACTGCGAGTCCATCCTTCATTACATTAGCATTGGCTCTTCGCTCCGGGAAGCTAAAACCATAGTGCATACTTTCACCTTTTTTTTACTACTGTTATTTTACTGGCTAATCAAGAAATATGAAAATTTAGTTGGCATTTCAATATGATTTGATTCATTCTAATAGAAAATTATGATTTTATACATTTGTTTTCTCTCCTTGATGATATGGAATATGAATTTTTCTCAATCTCAATGAATGAATTCCCCATTAGAAAAGAAAAAGAGAGTCAGAAAAATTAATCTAGATTGGTTCTGCTATCCAAGGGATTGTGAAAGAGAAAAGGAAAAGTGTATATACTGTTTCCTTCTCTAATCGAACAGAACTCATAAACCTATTGTGCCCATAAATAAATATGAGCATATTCTTAATGAGGTATTTTTGTTCTATTCACCCCATATGTATGCTTTATAATTAAGGAATTTTCTTACCTTACCAGGGGTGGGCAAACTTTTTGACTCGAGGGCCACATGGGTTCTTAAACTGGACCGGAGGGCCGGAACAAAAGCACGGATGGAGTGTTTGTGTGAACTAATATAAATTCAAAGTAAACATCATTACATAAAAGGGTATGGTCTTTTTTTTCAATAGTTTTATTCATTTCAAACGGGCCGGATCCGGCCTGCGGGCTGTAGTTTGCCCACGGCTGTGTTAGACCCTATTTTAGACTTTGGACTTTATGCAGTTCTAGAACACTAAATGAAAATAACAAAAACAATTAAGAGCTGAAAATTTAACAGATTTAATCATGGAATAATGATAGGTGAAACTTTAGGGAGTATTGTAAATACTAAACCTGAAGATAGCTGCCAAGCTCTGTTCACTGTACATAAATTTCACATTTATTTCAGAATAACAAAACTGTTTTAATTTAAATTGAGCTCTCCAAATCATTTTTTAAAATAATCTATCAGATACAATAATGAGAATATGCCAAAACCTTTAAAATCCAATAATATCTATAGTAAATTTATGTAGCTCCATTTAATTTTCAAATCAATGTACTAGCATACAAACTTAAATATGTTTACCACAACTAAGAACCTTCAGAAAAATACAATTCAAGGCTAAAACCTTAAGTCCTTGCCAGGGTCCCCTACAACAAAATCATCTCTTTTTCTTTCTCCTCTTATCTATTCTTGAAATTTACTTTGACTCCTCATATTGTGAAGTAGCTGTTGGTTTTACAGAGCCTACAGCACGCTCTACTCAGACATTTGCATTCAGTTGCTCTGAAGTCTCACCTGGGACCTATCTAGAGTAGTTACAGATGTTTCATAAATTCATCATGTGAAGCTCTGCCATCCCAACTGAAGCACACACCTCTTTCTCTCTCTCTCTCTCTTTTTTGCCTTTTAAATTCTCAAGATGATATCTATTTGTGCATGTCTGTTTCTTAAAACACAAACTTCTAGAGATCAGTATTTTGTAACCCCTCGGAACTTATCAAAATTCCTTTCAAAGAGGTGATGTGGTAATGAGTTTGTATCAGAAAAGCCAGAGTACAGTGCTTTCATGATACTTTCCCATACTGCAAAATACCATTTTCTCTACCTGATTTGTTTCACTTATAAAAAACATTGCCAGATTGGAAGTCAAATTTTTAGTTTTTTAAAATATCATCTATGTGAAAGCCAGACATAACCTTATTTCTTTTTGAAAAATACTTGAGAATTGTTTTTACCTTAGGTTATTTATGCAATTACTTTTAAAGAAGCACTTTTTCCTGCCCTAGCTGGTTTGGCTCAGTGGATAGAGCATTGGCCTGTGGACTGAAAGGTCCCAGGTTCGATTCTGGTCAAGGGCATGTACCTTGGTTGCGGGCACATTCCCCAGTAGTGGGTGTGCAGGAGGCAGCTGATGGATGTTTCTCTCTCATCGATGTTTCTAACTCTCTATCCCTCTCCTTTCCTCTCTGTAAAAAATCAATAAAAATATATATTTTTTCAAAAAGAAGCACTTTTTCCTTTGTGAGGTGACAATTTTCCCTCACAATCTAAAAAAGCATGTTATTTTAAGTGTCAAAGAATGCTGACCTTCCCAACATCCACCTTCAAATGTAGTTATTGTATATATTATCTCCTTCTTGCCATAGCAACCTTTTCCTTTACCAGAACCCTCGCCACTTTGAAAAGTAATGAACTAATATTACACTTTTCACATAAATTAAACAATGCATATATAACCTTTCAAGCAGTGCCTATTACATAGAAAAACCTAATTTATGATAACAATTATGAAATTCTACCCACAATTTGACTGCTTAATTTCTTTTCCAAAACATTAAACTCTAAAACACTGTCCAGATTAATCAAATATTATTTCTTTAAATGTTAGAATAAGTAAAAGTAGATTAATAATAATAGTTCTCCATTTAATTTTTTTTCAGTTCTTCATTCCTAGCATGTTTAATTTAGTTAATTCCTTAAGGCAAGACTTATTTTTGTATTTGGGAATGAAAGAAACAATGAGATCCATTTCTGAAACACTATATTTCACTCTTGTAATCATATCTAATTCTTTTTATGTAGCATTCAACATTGAACATATTTTCATTTTATCTCTGTGAATTCAGTAAGTGGAAGAGAGCCATTGTCTAAACAGTACAAAGAAAGCTAAGGCTATATTAATCAGTGATGCATTTATTTTCTCCCTGGAAGTGAAAGATCAATTAATTCCAACAATAGTATCATATTATAAATTGTGTTTCAATTGAGCAATCCTGAAAGGATTCATTCCATCTAGTGTTGTGCTCTTCCTTCTTGAAATTCCGTAAGAGTATAATGAGCAGTACATAACAGAGACATGGCTCATGTTGTTTTCAAAAGGTATTCGGAATGATTTCTTTCTTTCAGAAAGAATCTCTTGCCTAAAGCTTGATTTTCTACAATTCCTATTTTTATTAGCAATGTCTAAATTTTAAAAAAAACAGTCTACGTTTTGATTGACAACATTTTTCACTGTGAGACTGAGGTGACAACCAGCTAAGCATGTTAAAGAGTTTTTAGATACTTGAGAGCAGTTAAAGTCCTCATTTAAAGTGTTAGGTTCTCTATTCACAGGTAAGAAACAAAATTCTAAAAAGAGTATAGCACGTAGGTAATTTTGTTTAGCACTAATTTATCAAATTGCTGTCTTAGTTGTGAACGTGGCTGGGGTTCTTGAAGTTGTTTAGCTTTGTTTTATTTTAAGTTCACCAGTGGTATTGATTTTTTAAAAAGCAGTTTTCAAGGAATCAGGAAAAGTAAATTCGGTATCTGGTGAGCAACCATTTAGCTGAGTCCTTTGTTTCCCTCTTTTAAAGGAATTTGGACTTTAACTTTAGAATGTGCAAGAAGGCCAAAATAATTTTTGATTACATGATAACAATAAGAAAAATCCAGAAAAATGGAGTTCATATTTATAATAAATGTGACAACAAAAAAGAACCACCTTCCCCCATTCATTCAAGAGTGTATACCATACTAATGACTTGTTTGCTAAAAATTTTACAGCTAAGTGACACATCTGAATGACTTAATAGCCATAACAAGTGCTAGTGAATTCTATTAGTAACCCATTATGGATTGATATGCCACTTATACTTACATAGAATTTTCCACATTGTGAAATATAAATTAGTATGTATTTTCTGAGAGAAAAGCATGCAGGGCAACCAACTAACTCAAGATATTAGGCAATTACCTGCAGGGAGAAGCAGAAATGTGACCACTGAACTGGGAGACATAGCAGGACAATGATAAGAAGAATTCAGCTGCAATAGTAACAATTAGTGCAGGCCAACTGTGAACTGATGAAAGGCCTAGAAGCCAAAATAAAGCAGAATTTGCACACTCTACCAGCTTCCCTGCAGAGACTCTATTAAGTGCTCACAGAAACCAATGTGGTGAGAGATCTGACTTTTGTCAGAAACTATGCAAGCCAGAAGACATTGGATTAACTTCTTAAAGTACCGGCAGGAATTCTTTACCCACACAGTGAAATTATGATATTAAAAATAAAGTTGAAAGATAGACTTTCTTAAATAAAAATTGAGATAATTAGTTTCCAGTAGGTTTGTGCCATAAAACTTTTAAGACAGAGCAAATACATACTATAGAGAAACTTGAATCTACATAGATATACATGTAGATGAGAAACAAGACTAAAAATTAAGGATAAAATAAATTTATTTTCTTATTTGCTCTAAAATTAAATATCTAAAACAAAATTTGCAGCAATGTGTTTTAGGTTGTTGCATACATAAACTAAAATGTATAGCAACAATAGCACAAAGGAGGGAGAAGGAATTGAAAATATTCAGTTGTGAGAAACACACTACATGTGAATTGAATCCGTATAATAGTAATTAAAGTTACACTCTAATTAAAGATGTCTATCTGTAATCTTATGTGCCCTGCCAGCACGATGAGCCTGAGAGGGGGCGGTGAAGGATTGAGAAAAGACAGGCAAGAGAAGAAAGCTGGGTCTGGGTGGGACAATGTCCGCTCAGATAGAGAGCTAGCGACAGAGCCACGGCCTGCAAGCCCAGTCTTTATTTTATAACCAGATTCCACGAGGCAAAGTAAGAGTGTGGTCAAGATGTTTACAACATTCTTGTGAGTTTGGAATCTACTCAATTACATGCACCTGATGAAGCTTTGTTTACTTGCTGCTCCTCCCGCAGCCTATATCACTCAGCCACATGGGGCTACAGGTTCGGACCATAAGGTCAAGCTTGCAACTATAGCCTTTGGCTTTAATTGTGCTGGGACTTGCACGTGGCTTTTGCCACAAGAGGATCATGCCCTCTCATTAGTCCCAGGCTTGAACCTGTCCAAATGCTGTAGCTGCTCTCCACAATCTTAGAATGGACATTTAAAAAATTTAAACATTTAAAATGTAGCAACAATGAATAAAAAATAGAGATAAAATGCATTCTTAAAAATAGTAAATTAACCCAAGAGAAGGTAGAAAAAAAAGAATAGAAACAAAAAGAAATAGACTATATAGAAAGTAGCTAGCAAGATGCTAGATTTTAATTCAATTGCTACCATAATCACTTTAAATATGAAGTTTCTATATGTCAATTAAACAGCAGAGATTGTTGATTTATGTCACCCACATACACAATCTTAGTGTGTGCTTCCTATAAGAAACATATCAAATTTAAAGACACAGATAGATTAAAAGTAAAGAGGTCAAGAAAAATTCATCAAAAGAAAGCTGAAATAGCTATTTTAATTTCAGACAAAGCAGCCTTCTAGAAAATGGACTGTTATCCGAGAAAATGAAGAACATTGCATAATATTAAAGGGATCAGTTATATAACAAGACTTAATCCTATGTAATAAAAGGCTAATATGCAAATTGTCCCCATGGGCAGGAGTTCAACTAACTGGGAGTTAGACGTGCACTGACTACCAGTATGCTTCTTCATAAGCAAGTCAATGTTACCTTCATAAGCAATTTGAAGTTAAAGCATTGCATGTTGGATTATATTTATTTAATAAGTCAAGCTGATTGACTACTTTTACTGTTCCTCAACTGAGTTATATTGGCAGAGCCTTGAAAGTTGAGTGACCATGTATCATCTGAACTATAAGTTACCATTCTTGTGCAGAAGTCAATGAGGAAATTCTCTATTAATTCTGAGAGGAGACTGCTCAGTTTTACCCATTACTCTGATCTTTTTGAGAAGTTAGCAAAAGGTAATTATTTTATCAAACTTACTTCTAACTCAATATATAAAGGGTGTCCCAAAATTCACGCAAGAAGTAATTTTAATAGAAAACACAGGTTTATAATTAAAAATTGTAAATTTTTGAATCAGTATAATAGTAATTAAAGTTACACTCTAACTAAAAGTATACAGTATAGGATTTTGTATGGAAGAGAATATTGGGTAAATGGCCTCCAAGAGCTTCTTGAAATGTCCAATTCTTGACCACGGTGCCGAATTGATGTCCCTGGACTCTCAGCAACACTCTCACGAACTGCTTTGATGTTTTGTGTTGAACGACTTGTTGAAGGATGGCCAGAATGTTTAAGATCACAATTGATCCAGTCTCCCTAAATTTTTTAATTAATCTCTTTTCAGTTGATGATGTTAAATCACTATTCCGACCATATTTTGCATGAAAATTGCGAACTGTAGCTGCCAAACATTCATTACTTTTTAAATATTGCTCAACAATGAAAATGCATTGTTCTTTCGTGTAGCCCTCCATTTTTAATAACCTTGAACTGTCAGCTGTCACACTATCTTTTTTTTTTCTTTTGTTGGCAACCCTTTACAGCACAAATGGAGTAAAATTTAAATCTTGCGTGGATTTTGGGACACCCTTTACATGTTGGCGAATTATCTTGGGCCTAATAATCATTGTCCTACTAAGCCTGCTGTCTATTTTACCAGATTATTTTAATGAAATTTGTTGAAATATAACTACATACTATAAATGCTTATCCATCAAATATTTACTAGTAATTTTATGAGCTTTGACATGTTTATATATTTTTGAATCTATGAACACAACTATATTTTAAAGGAAAACAACTGAGTTTCCAATTCAAAAGGTAAATGAGCATAAACATTTACTGGGCATCTGTGGAAGCATGTACTGCTCCATCCTGCCAACTGGTCCAAGTGTGGGAATACGTTCCTTCTTGAACCCTGCTTGCTGTACTAACTGTTGGGAACTTGGTTACTTTATGCTGCTCCACTATGCCAACTGTTGTGTCTGAGTCCCTCTGCCAGGGGCTGGACCTTCTTGGATGCTGGGTGGTAGACAGAGAAGCCATGAGAAGTTGTGGGTATATAGGAAAGTCTTTATTGTAGAAGCTAGTGGCCATGTAGCCATTGCTAACAAGGAACTACTAGACAAAAAACAGTCTTTCAAAGTAAAGTCCCACACAGTAGGTAGCCACACTGGCTAGTTAACAATACATATTCCCTACATGGCAGCAGCCTCTGTCCCTAGCCATTATCTGAGCAGCCATGTGCTGCCTCTGGACCTACAGCCTCACATAGCAGTTGTAGCTGAGCCCACTCACCTCAGCAGCCTTAGTAACATACTTTAATACTACTTAGACTAAAGATGCTTTTCCCCAAATAATGGCATCAATTATTTGGGTTATAGAAGGGCATGCTAACGCAGTCTAGATTGCTGTGACCTTGCAACTGCGGACAGTATCTTAGCCTTGGACATCCTGATTAAGATTCCCATGCTCAGAGTGGCCTTGGACATCCGGTGTACTCTGGCATGGTTCCCACAGTATCTCTTCAGAATCCCCAATAAATAAAGACAGGAGTTAAAGATACATTTTTTAAAAAAGAAATAATAGGAAAAGGTGGTCACACATTGATGAAGAGCCTGATGAGAGACTAAACAGAGAAGTTTACAGTCATGACAGCTGATGGTTTCAGTGGACAGGTAACCCTTAGTATAGAGCAACTCTCTCTTTTCAGTGGGCCAAATTAAAATTGCTTAATTCTTTGTTTTTAAACTCCTCTCATATTCCATAATCTATCCATCAGGAAATCATTATTAGTTCCAACTTCAAAATATTTTCATAATCTAAATATGAGAGGGACAGTGTCCACTTTCTCACAACTATGTATGAAATAAACTATAGGGTTTTTGTGGATGTTCATTATTAATTTGAGTGAGTTCCTGTCTATTCTTAGTTTGCTGAGTTTTTATCATGAACTAGAGGCCCGGTGTATGAAATTCGTGCACTGGGGATGGGTGGGAGGTCCCTTAGCCCGGCCTGTGCTGCCTCTCAGTCTGGGACCCCTCCCTCCTTACAGCCCACCTGCTTGCTGCTCCTTAGTTCTGCTGCGAAGGCTCCCGCCACCGCCGCTGCACTCGCCAGCTGCCCTGGCCCCTACTGTGGGTCGGAGCTCCTCTGCTACAGCAAAGGTTTGGGTTCCATTCTGCTAGGGCACCTACTTAGGGCTGCACAGTTGCCCCAGAGGCAGATTTTCGGGTTCCCATGGAGAGCACCCTCCACACAGGACTCCCAGGGAGAGCTGGGTTGGAGGGAAAGCACTTCGCCTGGAGCAGAGCACCCGTCCTGTGCAGGGCTTACAGGGTTTGTGTCTCTGATCCTGCTCTCAGCAGCCCCAGCGCCAAGGTGGTGGGCTTTGGGGCTGCTGGGTGCCGGACCCTCCTGTGTGTTATGTCTCCCATCCGGCCTCTGGTCTCCAGCAGCCCCAGCGCCACAGTGGCTGGCCTTGGGTCTGCTGGGTGCCAGGCTTGCGGGTTTGTGTCTCTGGTACCCCCAGCAGCTCCAGCACCTTGATGGAAGGGCTTGGGGCTGCTGGGTGCTGGGCTGTGGATTTGTGTCTTTGATCAGGCCCCAGCAGCAAGGTGGTGGGCCTTAGGGCTGCTGGGTGCCGGGCCTGCAGGTTTGTGTCTCTGATCCCCCCAGCAGCCCCTGCAGGAATAGAGCTTCCTTGGGCCGATTGCCCAGGGCCGCACACAGGGGTCCCGGCTGGAGGCGGGGCTTAGGCGGCACACGGGGCCCTGATGGTGGCTCGTGCTGGCTCCCCTGCCTTCAGTATGCAAATTAGCTGCCATCTTTGTTGGCAGTTAATTTGCACATTGCACTGATTAGCCAATGGGAGGCATAGCAAAGGTATGATCAATTACCATGTTTATCTATTATTAGATTGGATGGGTGTTGTATTATATAATGTTTTTTTCTGAATCTTTGCTGTCCGATTTTCAGGTAATTGGGGGTTTTCCACCTATCTTTTGCTTTTGCTTTTTTGTTTAATTCTAATGTCAGTTAAGAACATACTTTGTAAGTTTTCTATTATTTTAAACTTGTTAAGGTTTACTGTATTGCCAAGAATATGGTCTATTTTAGAGAATGTTACTCATGAGTTTCAGAAAAATATGTATTCTATTACTAGATGGAATATTGTATTGGTGTCAAATTAGATTAAGTTAATTGATAGTGCCATTTAAGTCATCTACACCAGTACACACTTTTTGCCTATCCAATTTACCAACTACTGACAAAAAGGTGTTGAAGTTGCCAACTATTAGCAGGTTTGTCTATTTCTCCTTGTTGTTCTATCAGTTTTGCCTTACATATTTCAACAATCTTTTGTTAGATACATACACATTTAAGATTATGTTGTGTGTTTTTTAAATGGAGTTAACCCCTTTATCATTCTACTGGGTTCTCTTTATTCCTTATAAATGTTCTGATCTATTTTTTATGAAATTAGTATAGCTACATATTTTTTGTTTTCCAAGATTTCCTCTTTTGTTTTACTTTTCTTTAGTTTAAATATGATATGACTAGGTATTATTTATTTAAATTTTTTTTGGTATGTACACTTGGTGCTCTGTACTCTCAGGGTGAGTGCTCTTTGTTTTTACTTTTGAAAAGTATTCAGCCACTTTTTACTTCATTCTATCTTCTGCTCTACTTTTCTTTCCTCTCCTTCTAGCATTCCAATGATGTGTATGTTGCCCTTTTGATATTGACCTAGAGTTCTTGCTTTTTTAAAATTCCTTTTCCTCTTTGAATTTAAATTTAAATTTTGGAAGTTTGTATTCACCTATCACCAAGCATGTCTCGTCTATTGATGAATCCATCAAAGGCGTTCTTCCTTTCTGTTACAGTGTGTTTGATTTCTAGCATTTCCTTTTGATTGTTTCTTAGAGTTTCCATTTCTCTGTTTACATTGTTTATCTGTTCTTGCATGATGTATACATATTTCCACTAGAGAATTTAACATATTAATCACAGCTATTTTAATTTTTTTGTCTGATAATCCTAATATCTGTATCATATCTGAGTCTGATTCTGATATTTGTTTTGTCTCTTTACACTGCGTTTTATTTGGTCTTTTGGATTGTCTTGTAAATTTATTTTGAAAACCAGGCATGTTTTATAGGACAACAGGACTAAGATAAGTAGACCATTGGTGTGAGGATTTATTTTAATGTGGCCATGATTTAAGCTTAATGTTTTCTGTAGGTTTTGGTGCCTACTGTCCTTGTTTTAGTCTTCCCTTTTGAGTTTGTTTCCCTGGATACGACTTATCAGAGAGAGTCTGTTTCCTGCAAGCTCTTTCAGCTGTAATCTATTTTTTATGTTATTAGATTCTTGCTGAAGTGGTGGTCAGGTGTGGGGAGAAGCACGCAATAACTTTATGATTAAATCCATTTTTTTAGTGGGTTTGCATCTCAGGCTATAACTTTCGCTAGTTTTCTTAGTGTATACCTTCACCCACACCACCTACCCCTTTCCCTAGCTGTAGTATTCCCTTGCTCGCTGTTTACTATGTTTGTAATTCTCTCCCTACTCCTATCAGAACCAAGAAGGTATTTTCTAAGATCTTCACTGTGGGAACTTCACTGGTAAATATCCTGCAAGAATAACCAATGAAATTGTGGGAATTCCTCTTAGACTGCAGCTCTACCCTCTTCCCCCGATCAGGGTTTTCTCACTCTCATGGTAATCCTCACTTAATCTCCAGCAACTCATCAAAATTACCATTCAAGCGTGCCTACAGATGCTTATATCTGGAGTGTCTGCTCCATGTAAAAAGATCAGGGCTCTATCTCTCTGGTTGCACCTATCTCTTCAAATTTTTGCATGGTGTTTTGCCTTGTGATATCAGTGAAAGTAACTGATTTTTAGTTTGTTCAGATTTGTATTATTGGAAGAATAAGGTTGATCACTTATAATCTCTTTACATGCCAGAGTTGAAGCTTGACGTAAATTTATTTTTATGTTTGTTTTATTGAATTTATTGTTTGAAGTAACTTTCTTAATGTTAAAACAAATGTTTTAAAACTTTTTTAGTTAAATTCATTTATTTCCTTTTATCTTTGCATTTTTTCTTCATCTCTATTGTTTTCCTTCTGTTATCATTTATTGTTAGGAATAATTTTGTTGAATATAGCACAACCAATGTGAGCCGTTCACTTCTGTTTCTTCATATTACTTTTTTTTAATATCTCCTAAATACTTTGTTTTCAATCTCTTATACATAGAATAGTTTATCAGACATACATTGCACTGTTCATTGTTATTCTTTCTTAAACATAGCTTCTGTTGTGTAGCAAAATTATTTGTAATAATGAATAATGGAAGTTAATATTCCATTTTTATGCCAAGCTTTTTTTCTCATTAGATGACATGATCATGAATCCATTGTAATTAACCAAGTTATTAATTAATTAACAGGTAACGAGCAAAGTGAAAGCAATAATATAGGCATACTATTTGTGCCAGAAAACAGCAATTTAATACTTCCCAGATCTGTTCCCCACAGATCCTAGGAGGAAGAGACTAGACAATAACAGAATATACACAGGCCCAGTAAGGTCTGAATGATGTAGGAAAGGTGATTAGCTGTCAGTCACACCTGGGAGGAGGTCATTGGCCAGAATAGACAGGGCCACTGCAGGGGCAGGAAATCTGAAACATAAGCTCCTGAACCAAGGAGTCCCCTGTTTCTCTGGCTTTTGTTGCTCCCACCTGACTCCTGGCTTGCAGGGCTCTCAGGCTCTACACTCAGCCACGTGGCCCACAGCCATGTGGACCCCACACACAATGGACTGAGGGACTACAATAAGTTTGCTGCTGTGCCAGACTCAACTCCACCATGGAATGGAAACGTTGGACATTGGCTTTGCTTTTAGCTCTGCTAGATCCCTCACTTCACCTTCCCCAGGAGCAGTTTAAAGGAAATGGGGCATTGGAAACTGAGGGACATCATTCCATGCAAATAAACCTTTCTACAATATTTTATTCTCCCATGGAGGGGCTCTGGAAATTCTTATTCCAGTGGTGCCCCAAGAACCCTACTCCCGCTAGCAACAGATAAATTCAACCCATGGAATTCTTAGATAACAATCATATCACATTTTTCTTTTATTTCCTAATTTTAAAATTTTTATATAGCGTGCAATTAATGTGTATAAAATGAGAAAATATGTAGGCAACAAAAACAATGCATTATAATGACAATTTTACTTGACTTCACCGAATAAAATCTTGAACAGGGACAAAATTTTCTTCATGTATTCTGATCTTTCTGCCTTTATTTAACCCAAAGATCCAGATTTTATTTGTTCATGTATAATGTATCAGGTCATAGACTACTTATGGGGGGGGGTCATTTAATTTTATGTTTTTCTTTTATACCTCATTGACTGGTATTTTTTATATAGTAGATAGTTGATAAATATTGTTGTCAACTAAATTATAATTTAAAAAATGCATATCTCTTAGAACCACCTTGTTCTTGAATTGATTTACACTAAAACAAATTTTTCTATCTTGTGAATTTATGTTTTTCTAGAATATTATCAACTCATATACTTTAAAGAAATCTTCTTCTTCATTTGCAGGGCAAGGATTAAGTACATAGTCAGCTTTCTTATTCTGATTACCATCTGTGAAATCAGACATTTCATATGTATCCTACAATTAATGTATCATTCTGTCAATATTTAATAAATTCAGAAGTATACATTTCAAAATCCTCACAATCTTGAATCATGGTTGTCCTCATTTCTATTTTTGCAATATTACTGCTGCTATGGAAAAGAAAAAATTGAGAATTGACCATGATTCTAATAAGAGAATGTTAAAATAAATGGAGTCTCATTTTTACCCTTCTAAAAGAAGATGAAATGTAACACTGATACCGAAATTGTCTGACCAATTATCATTATCATCTTCAAGAGAACAACATGGTTCTATTGATTTTATAATCATTGTAACAAAAATGGAAGTAGTACATGTATAAATCATTCTATGATCATTATAAAAGACGACTTTATAGTATAATTCTTACAGAATATTCTTGAACAATGAGAGACAGGGAAATAATGGGAAAATAGAAAAAATGAGCATTCCCGGAGTGATGATCACAGCATGAGAAGTCCGTAAATTGAGATTTCAGTTTATGTAAATATTCTAGTCCAGCTTTCAACTGATATTAAGAAATGATTGCATCTAGCAAGTCAGTAATTAATACTGCCTTACTAAACATAATTTATTTGTTACCATTATTTCCAAATTATAGACTTCTATTTGATTTTGCATAATACATAGTGCTTAGACATAAATAGAAATTTATGAGATGGAAGTTTATTAGGAGTGAGGATCTGAATCAAAATCTAGTCTTGAGTAATATAATAATTGCTAAAAATAATTAAAATTTCCCTTTTATTGTCTGACAAAGATTTGAGAGCTGTTTTTCTATCTTCTTTTTGTTTTGGTTGGATTATTTAGATAATTCCTTAATGTTCTTATAATTTTGTTTTCAAAGCCTAGGAAATAACAGACTATATAGCTAGTTTGAGATTTATTTGTGTTTTGTTTTGGTGACTATAAAAACTGCTGATTAGAATAAAAGGCTAAACTTAATTCTCTATACTTTATTATACCAGTGATGGAGTGTAAACTTTAGTATTCTTCTCTCATTGTTCATCTTTAGTGACATACTTTATACTAGAGGCCCAGTGCACGAATTTGTGCACCTTGAAGGGAACTGAGGGCCGTTAGGCTGCGGTGGGCACAGGAGCAGGTCTCGGCCCATCCTCTGCACCCCTGCCAGGCCCCTCCTGCTATAGCCCCCTGTCCTCTGTCTGCTGGCAGCCCCGCTCCCACCACCGCCGCTCCCTTACAGGAGCAAAGAATTTTTAGTAACCACCAGAGGCTTGCCCCAGTGACAGCGACCAGCACCCCACCTTGGTCTGGCGCCCCTGCTCACCTGCTCCACCATCCTGCCATGGTCGACACCCACCATGTTCCACACTCTACCGCCTGCTGCCAGTGCTTGCCATGTTCTGCGCATGCCCTCTGGTGGTCAGCACACATCATAGCGACCGGTTGTTTGGTTGTTCTGCTGTTCAGTCTATTTGCATATTAGGGATTTATATATATAGATTACTCCTTTACTACCTCACATCAGATCTTATTGGGAACCCAATCCTAGTTTACATGAATATAATTATTTACATAATTGCTTGGCTAATTTCTTTCTCTGATGCTAGGTTGCAAGACCTATGCCCAGCTCTGCTTTTTGGCTCAGATTCATGTTTGATTGTCCAGTGCCTAGTATAGGACCTACAAGTTAAGAGGTACTCAAAAATATTAGAACTATTTAATGCCCATGCCCTGCTTCACCACTGCTCTTTCCTTCTGTGCCGAATACAGACAGGATTTGCTGCCAGCCAACCTGATCCACGCTCAGCGGATTACTTTGGGGTCCACACCTATGAACTCTTAGCCAACCCAGGAAAGTTTATCCACACTAACTGGACAGGCCATGGGGGCAGCGTGTCATCTTCTTCATACAGCACCTAATCAGACTCCCGTTACCCACCAAGGTTCCATAGAAAGGGACCTTCCATTTGCCACACAACACTGCTTACACGGCCCTTTGTCCTATGTTTTGCTCAAATCTTTTAAAATAATCGTAGGAGACTCCTGAAAACGTCAACCTGAGCTTACTTGGGTATAGCAGTTCTGTGAGTACAGCCATGTCGTCTGGCCTTGCCTCCGGGAATGACTGGGAATTGCCATGTGCTGGATAGGAGGAGCCAGCTCCTTGAAGCCATCACTGTCCACATGTCCCCATGGATTAGGAAGATCCCCGGAGTTGGCTCTGACAGATCACAGAGAAGGGAAGGGACCTTGTGGAATCTGCTCAGACCAGAACCTTTGTATTATGCAGCCAAATTCTCTTTTCCTCTATTTAATAAAGCTACGTTTTAGCTTTTTCTCAAGACAAACACCTTCACTTCCGCTACATTGAGCCACTTCCCATTGGCAAACGTCTGCAACCAGCTTCATGACATTCGAATCAAGTTTGTTTCCTTTTTAGATTTATTGTTTTCTCTTTCTTTTCTTAAGAAAAGATTCTGGAATAATACAAGAACCCATCAAAGTTAGGATAATGATTAACTCTGGAGAGAAGGACTGGGAGGTGATGAGGCAGAGGGTAGAGGGGACTTGAATGTACTGTGGCTTTTTTTTCTTTTTAAGTTAGGCAGTGGGTATATGGATGTTCATTGTCACATTCTTTATTCCTCTCTATGTCATATATTTCATAATAAACATTTTAGAGAATTACATTTAAAATACTTAATAAATAATTCAGATTAAATTAAATACTAGAATAAAATTATTGATATTAAAACTTTTCAGGTTAGGTTAGCAAGCATGTCAAACTGACCCACAATGAATATTTTTGCAGCCCAGCCAATATAACGGTATGTAAGAAATCTTTTAATAAAAATTTTATAACTTAATTTTTACAATATTATGTTATACATAATTATCAATAATGAACTACAACGTCCGCTAATGACTGATTACTATAATCGTGTTGCATTCATTTCCCTTACGTGCCGTATGCACAGGCGCACCATTTCTCTCCACTAATACTAGCAACGAACATTTTAGCAGCCGATTGCCAAATCGTTAGTCTTGTATGATTTGTCTGGTCTGTGCAACAGGAAATATTTTGCTTTTGTAGAACATGAAAAACAGGTTTATTTGCATTATGCTTATTAATTTGTGCAGTTATTCAGTGTCTGCCAGGTTAACGTTCAAAAAATATTACTTTTCATTAAAATGTTCTATTATTTTATGTTAACCATTACTCATTTATTGCAGCTTTGTATTCAACATGTCTCTCTCAAAATAAACCTACATTTCTATGAAAATTGAAGCTTTTATGTGTTTTTTGCAGCCCACATAGCTTAAGCCTTGTTTATTTGGTCCGTGTTTGCCTTTGAGTTTGACATGCTTGGGTTAGATAATAGTCACAGCAATTAACTTATTTTTTCTACTTCATTTATGTTACAGAAAATGTAGAATCACAATCCAATTCATTCTACTAGGGCTCAAATATTATTTCTCACTACCTCATACTTTCCCTCACCCCTCAGTATGGGTTAAAATTTACATCTAAGTTAACTGACCATTTTCTTATGCTTTTATAACTCCAAATAATTTAATTCTGTAAGACTCAAGATGTCCTTAGACAATAGACTTGGAATATAATCCATGTCAACAAGTATTAAGTTGTATTTGGCAGATATTTGTATAGACTAATGAGAATATTTTCTCCAAAGACTAGCATTAATTTAGATCAATGTTGAAGTTTTAAGTTCTTTTTTTATAAAAAATATAAATTTGCTTAAGTAGTAAGATAAACACCCATTTAATATATTCTCATACCCAAACACAGTAGAGTTCATGAATATAAAATTCAAGCATAGACAAAGCTAATATCTACATATAAGTAAGGGAAAATAAATTAAAAGTTAGAGATATTATTCATCTCTCAGGGGCCAACAATGTCCTGACAGGTCTCCTGTAACCTTCAAATATGAGAGATGTTCTATCTCCCAAGCTCGCTGTTGGGTAATGGGGTAATTGTGTCTTTGTTGTTAATATTTATAATTAGCACATGTATTGTGTTTTCTTTTATATTCATGAATTTTTTCGTAATAAAAACCCATTTTTAAATAGTTAACTATCTATTACAATTTTGTCTGGTCTTGGCAAAACTTTTATGACTATTACACAACTTCTCAGTAGTAAGAGTATTTGATTTTAAAAATTACCTCAGTTCTTCTGAACTATTGGATTTAATATGATAATGTAAATTGAAAATAAAATTAGTAATAAACATGCTACCCTGGGAGGAAATGATCAGTTTAATCAATAGAAAAGTAAACAACACTGATATTAAGTGATAACAAATTAATTCATAGAGGATGATAGTTTACAGATATAAGAGAACATAAAAGATAACTTATGGTTCCCTGAAGGAGCAGAAAAGAAATTTGGTATAGAAATATGTATATACAACTGGGAAGGCTAAAATAATTATATGGCAATGTTTCTTTTGGTGCTAGAAAATAATGCAAATTGAAATTCAGAATGTTGTATAATTCTTTAAGTGATTCTTAAAATGGCATTTTATATTAGAACTAGAGGAAGGACTCAGGCAGTTGGCCCACCCAGCCACATCCCAGATCAGGGTGTTGGGGGCTGGGCTGGCAGGGGTTGGAGGGCTGATCAGGGCCTGGATCAGGCTGGTTGGCTGCTGCAGTGTGCATCATAGTCACCGGTCATTCTGGTAGTTCTTGTCATTCTGCCATTCTGGTCGCTGGGCTTTTATATATATTGATATTAGAAATATTAAAATGATATAAAACATCTTCAACAGTTATATGTGTATTTCTTATAAAGTAGCACAAATATTATTTTAATCTTTATTGAATTTATTGGGGTGACATTGGTTAATAAAATAATATAGGTTTCAAATGTACAATTGTATAATACATCATCTGTACATTGTATTGTGTGTTCACCACCCCAAGTTAAGTCTCCTCCCATCACCACATCATCACTGACACCCCCTTTTCCCTATTTTATCTCTCCCAGCCCCCTTTCCTTTTGGTAATCACCATACTATTATCTGTGTCTCTGAGTTTGGATGTTTTTTGCTTAATTCATCCACCTTTTTTTAATTCAGGCCCCCAAATCCCGTCTCCTCTGACAGTTGTATCTATGATTCTGTTTCTATTTTATTTGTTAATGTATTTTGTTCATTAGATTCCACATATAACTGAAATCATATGGTACTAGTTTTACTCTGGCTAGCTTTTTTCACTTAGCATAATAGCTCAACATCCATTCATGTTGTCACAATAGGTAAGATTTCCTTCTTTTATTTTACAGCCAAATAGTATCTCATGTAAATGTA
>NW_006298625.1:747250-753419 GCF_000327345.1 Myotis davidii
TAAGAATACATTTAATTTATAAAATATAAGTATAAATCATTTATAAATGGTATAGCTATTTCATATGATTAACAAAAAGAAGCCCTCATATACACACACTGAGACCAGAAAACTGTTGTGTGTTTTTTTTTTAAAGAAAATTACTTTATTCTAAATAAATTGTAAGCAATAACATTTCAAAAGCTGGTTTAAGGAGGCAACACAAATATCAGCCCAGCCCCAAAATTTATTCCATGTCAATGAACTTCTGTACAGTAAGAACACCCTCTTCCCTTAGAATTCTGAAGGAAAAAAGCCACTAATGATAGAGCAGAAGTTTAAGTAGTGGTTTTACACTTTAAAATGTCATTTGCAATTATATATTTCTGCTAAATTAACTCGGTGAGGAGCAATAATTTCTTCAGTTTGAACTCCTTGATTAGGCTACTCCATTTGCAAATCTGCCCTGTTTCAGAACCTCCCTGAAATCCTTACAGAGCTTAAGGTCACCCTGGTTTTGGGCACACTCCAAACACTGCTTCATCTCACAGTGACCAGGTGAGACTGCTGCTTCTGCTGTAAGAAGGCTGGGTTCCCTGAGCTGCTGGGAAATGATGCTGACCCTTGAGGGAGGGCTCAGCATTTACTTTCATTGCAGCTCCCAGTGATGGCTCAGAATTCTAACTTTCACTCATCCCTTAATTATCTATCTCTCATTTCACTGCCACTATTTTGAAATGCTCTATTCTCTCTAAATTTTCTTTAAGACCATCAATTTACTGCTTTCATAAAACATACCTTGAAAAATCGCATCCATTCTTAGTTATATTTTTATTTTAACCACATTTTTAAATGTACACTAAAAGCTAGCCTAATTATCTATTAATGGAATATGATATTAATTAAATTTCCAGGTTGTGTATGAGTTAACAGAAATTTTACCCTGCACTCCATAAATTTGGCAGTTTCTTTATGTTTTACTAAAGAGTCTATGGGTTGTTTTCAGGATAACTTAGAGATTGACCAAGAAAGCAGAAAAGCATTTTTTTCTATAGAACATGGGATAGAAGTGAATTCTGTTGAAACTGTTTTAGTCAAAAGCCACTTACTTTTTATCTGGAACTGTTAAAAAATTGCTACAGGATAAATTTTGGCTATTTAACTTATTTTAGGATAAATAATCTGAGAAACTAAAAATGTATGCTTTAAGATGTTACTAATTAAGTTAATTTATTCATTCACTTAATAAATATTGGCTAAATACCAATCTTGGGCATGATCTTTTTCCAGGATGAGGAGTACATCAATAAACATGACAGGAAAACATTCCTACCCTTATAATGCTTGGATTGTCTCCCAGTGTTACGACAGCTTTTATGACATATTGAAAATTATAATCCATTTTGAAATTAATTGGTATAAGCCTTTGTCACCCCCCAGGAGATCTCTGTTTCTTCTGATGGAATTGAACAAACTCAGCTTTCATCCAATTATTTGAAATAGCATCTTCCACATACGACCCCTATACACACAATCAGGTGTGTATCTAGATGTGCTGCCCCTTTGTTGATTTACCCTAATTCTTTTCATCCCAGGGCCAAATGATTGTCATGAAAATGCTAGGGCAGCCCCTCTCCAGAAGCAGAGGGGCTGTTATCATGACCATTATTGCTACCTGGCACCAATGTTGGAGCATAATTCAGCAGGTGTCTTTATTCTGCTAAGATAAACTATTTTCTAGGGGAACAAGTGAAAATTGTTAATTTTTCTGAGAATGTGTTCTAGAGGAAGGCAATATTGGGTAATAATGGCTAACAAGTCACATAAAACACTTCGCCTCTACCAAAATTGATCTCTTCTAATTCTCTCTCCTTTGTATTTTCAGTCAAATTTCCCAGCCTCCAGCCTTTTGGCTTCAGCCTTCAGCCTCCTCAAACACGTGATGCTTAGTCCTTCATTTGCATGTAAATTTCCTTAGTTCAGCCCTGGCTCTTCCAAAGCCAATAATTAATAAAAAGTTAAAAGTTCTTTTTAGTGAGAATGCATTTGTGGGTAGGAAACTGATGTTCCAATTATTAAAACCTACCTGATTTAGAGAAGACAAAGTAGGTCATAAATTATAAATAATGAAAACATCTTTTGGTTTATTTTAAATGCAATTTACAAAACAAAACACTTTCCTGCCCAATCAAAACATTAAGACTGCAGCCAATAAATTATAGGAAGTACTTACAATGTGCTGGACACATCATGTGACAGATATATTATTTATCTCCTAGTTGAAAATACTAAATTCAGAGAGATCACACAAATTGTTCAAACTTAAATTACTACTAACTGGCAGAACTGACCTTTGAACTCATATCTGATCCAAAACTTTTAAATACTCTTCTTTATATGTATTATGTTCTGATATCTGAAAAAATTTGGGCCCACTCAATAACCACTAACGTAAAGTTTTTTCTATGTCCTTCATTGCTGTTCTTGCAGAAATTATTTAGCATCTAATGAAAGTAAATAATTAATATTGGAAACATACCTATGCCTAAAGTAATTAGACTTTGATATATTACATTCATAAGTATGTACATGTGGTAATTAGTGTTATGTATCAAATTGGCTATACCATATTACCCAGTGATTTAATCAAACACGGTCTAGGCATTGTTGTGAAAGCTGTTTTTTGATATGGTTAACATATAATTGAATTTAAGAAAATGAGTTGATTTTCAATAAGGAATATTATCCTCGATATGTGGACGGTGATCATTCAATCAGTTGAAGGTCTCAAGAGCAAAAACTAAGGAGAAATCCTGCCTGAGTTTCCAGCCCTATGAATTTTAGACTTGCCAGCTACCACTTTACATGAGTTAATTCCTTAAAAATAAATCTACATGTATATCCATGTCTATATTCATATGCATAATTACATATAAAATAGGAGTAGATATGTATGGTTATTTATACTCAGATATAAGTGGAATCTAATGTGTATGCATATATATGTATTTTATAGTATAGGATATGTATATTATTTATATGATATGTTACATATGTATTATATATGCATAGGATATAAATGTTTGCATATATATGTATTATATATGTTATGAATATATATATATATGCACATATTACTATCCTTTGATTTTTAATTCTCTGGAAAACTCTGTATGACATAGTACTTAACCTGATATCTTAGTGCAAAGAAATTTGCCCTACAACAAATATTTAGAGACGTCAACTGTTTTCTAGTCTATGTTTTATAAACTACAGCAATGTCATTGATTGTGTGGATCATGAAAAGCTTTGGGTTACTCTGAAAGAAATGGACATGCCTCAGGACTTCAATGTGTAACCTGCATTGTGGACAGGAAGCCACTGTCACCACAGAATATAGAGGCAAGATAGTTTCCTATAGGTAAAGGTGTCACAAAGGGAGCATTATATCTCCATATTTATTTAATCTGTATGTACACCATATCACATGAAAAATTGGGCTAAATTCTGAGGAAGGTGGAATGGAAGTTGGTTGAAGATATAGCATCAACATAAGAGATGCAGATGATGCCATATTATTGGCAAAAAGTAATAATGATTTAAATTGACTTGTGATAAAATTGAAAGAAAGTGCCAAAGCAGAACTGTATTTGAACATCAAGAAGACAAAAATCATGACTATAGAAGAAATACACAACTGGGATATAGACAATGAGGACACTGAAAATGTCCCAGATCTAGCTTACTGTGGTTCAGTCATCAAGTCAAACTGAGATTGCAGCCAAGCGATCGAGAGAAAGCTGAGACTTGGAAGGGCATAAGGGAAGATTCGGGAAAGATCATTAGGAGCAAAGATGTGTCATTAGAGACCAAAGCTAAGACCATCCACACCCTCATACTCTAAGTTGCCATTATGGATGTGAAAGTTTGATAGTGAAGGAGATTGATAGGAAAAAAGATGGGTTCATTTGAATTATGGCCTTGGAGGGGAGCTCTATGGACACCCTGCACCTCCAGAAAGATGAACAAGTGCATCCTAGAGCAAACTGAGCCTGAAACATCTCTGGCAGTAAAAGTGACAAAACTGAAGCTGAGCTGTTTCTGGTACATGATGAGAAAGCAGGGATATTTGGAAAAGTCATGAATGCTGGGAGAAACAGAAGGCAGCAGGAAAAGGGTAAGGCCAAGGATAGGAGAGCGACTGACCATAAACGAAGCCATGGGCATGAGTCTACAGGAGCTGAGCAGGGCTGTTAGGACAGAGCGTTGTGGGCATTACTCATTCATAGGGTGGCCAGGAGTCAGCCCACTCAACAGCATATAACACTCACACTACTATACTCATTGTTACTGAAACATATAAGGACTTTTTAAAATTGTATTGCATAACAGAAGTGACTTAGAAAGCATTTCTAGTTGCAGAAAAAAAAAAACTTTTAATAGTTTTATTTTTATTTTCAGATCATAAATTCTATGGGTGAATTTCATTTCAATTAGTTTAATAATTTATCAGTAATTTGATGATCTCTAAACATTTATAGTTTAGTTGTAAATAATTTAAACAAACATATATATATGACAGTATCATATATTTATGTGAATATATACATATATAAAATTAAATATAATTATGATATTTTGAAATTGATGTGAAATAATTTCTCATTTAATTTCCTTTTCAACTATAAGGTAATTTTCAGTAAATAGTTTTAGAATTTCTTAAACATTTGTCTAATTTAGTTACTGACTCATTTAGAGAAATGAACTTAGTTCTAAACATCATCATCACAAACTGCCTAGGCAATTATTTAATTAATATGAAATTTAACAATACATATACACACAAAAATACAAATGTACATGCATAGACTATACAAGCACTGTAGTAAGTAAAGCATGCTTTGTTATTTAATAACTTCAACAGTAAATTACTTTATTCCCCAATATAAAGATAAGTTTATTGAATTTAAGTTTATTTATTTATTTTTAAATATATTTTATTGATTTTTTACAGAGAGGAAGGGAGAGGGGTAGAGCATTAGAAACATTGATGAGAGAGAAACATCGATCAGCTGCCTCCTGCACATCTCCTATTGTGGATGTGCCTGCAACCAAGGTACATGCCCTTGACTGGAATCGAACCTGGGATCCTTCAGTCCACAGGCTGACGCTCTATCCACTGAGCCAAACTGGTTAGGACTTAAGTTTATTTTTAATATTACAAAATATATCATTAAATAGATCCTAGAAGAGTGAATGATCTATCTCTAGGTTTTTTTTGAAATGAATTATTTTCTTAATTAATTTAAGTAATGCATTTAATAATGCAAGTTATTCTTCAAAACTATTATTCTATGTCAATATTTTTAGGTTCAGAATAGCTATGCCATGATTCAAGTAAAAAATCTGAAGAGTCCTTGGCAAGAACCAAGTAACTGATAAATGATAATAGTGGTAGAGTTAAGGTTCCCTAGTATGGTTATTTTCAAGTGTCTAGTGTTATTTGTTTCAACATCATTTTACATATATTTGGATACAACAAGCTATCCTATATAATAAAAGAATAATATACAAATCGACCGAACAGCAGAACGACTGGTCACTATGACGTGCACTGACTACCAGGGGGCAGATGCTCAATGCAGGAGCTTCCCCCTAGTGGTCAGTGCACTCCCACAGCGGGAGCAGTGCTCAGCCTCAAGCCAGGCTGACGGTGGGTGAGTGCAGTGACCTGCCTCCTCATCTGTTGGACATCCCCAAGGGCCCCTGGATTGAGAAAGGGCACAGACCAGCCTATGGGACACTCCCACCCCCAAGCGCATAAATGCCATGCACTGGGCCTCTAGTTTTGAGATAAAGGGCTTTAGATTTCCATTTTGACATTTGTATCACCACCATTGCTTGGATACATGGCATTCTTAAAATGTAGCTGATTTAATTCAGTTGTATAAAAAAACTATTGAGATTTTTCAAGCAGAGCCATTGAAAATCAATATTTATAAATCTAAATTATGTTGTTACATTTTCACGTATGTATTTCTACTTTACGATAATATAATGATAGCTATAAATTCATCAAAATTACTTGGGGCATAGCAGAGAGACTATACTATAATTATATATAGCTGTAATATTTATCTTCATTTAATATGCAGTATCAAAATAGGAAAAACACAGTATTTTAAAAAAA
>NW_006298625.1:754815-764225 GCF_000327345.1 Myotis davidii
GGGCTTTAGATCCATTTTGACATTTGTATCACCACCATTGCTTGGATACATGGCATTCTTAAAATGTAGCTGATTTAATTCAGTTGTATAAAAAACTATTGAGATTTTTCAAGCAGAGCCATTGAAAATCAATATTTATAAATCTAAATTATGTTGTTACATTTTCACGTATGTATTTCTACTTTACGATAATATAATGATAGCTATAAATTCATCAAAATTACTTGGGGCATAGCAGAGAGACTATACTATAATTATATATAGCTGTAATATTTATCTTCATTTAATATGCAGTATCAAAATAGGAAAAACACAGTATTTTAAAAAAATGTCAGTCACCATAATAAACTATGATTCTCCTTAGAGAAAAAGAAAGACATTACTCTGAGATTTCTCAAATTAAGCATTCATAAATTATAGCAATCTTAGTATTTTCTAACCCCTTTCTGTGCACTTTGTGAAGCTTTAGCTCTGTTACAGATTGGCTTAGAACAGGAACCGCCAGGTGAATTAAATACCACCTGTGATAAAATAAAAGTCATGGTTAGTATTTAGGAAATGAAGGAAGACTTCTTTCCCTGAAGAGTTTCAGGATTACTGGAATGTTGCTCTCTCTTCACTGGGATTTTCAAATGAATCTTGGGCTGCTTGAATCATTCTCTGAGATGCAAGGTCACTAAAATCTCCAAAGGAAGGAAAGGATATTTCCAGAATTCACTGATAAAGCAGCATCTACATTAATAATATAATAATTGAAGAAATAAATGACGTTCACAATTAAGCTCTTCAGACCAAGATAAAGCTATCATCCTGCACAGTAGCTGATTTCATTTCTCTGAGTTTGCAGCTGTCGCTTGACTAATTTAAATTGTACTGCATTGCACGCCCTAGGTAGACTGCGAGGGAACCTATCATTATTTCTATTAGATTAGCAGACATTATATGGGTCACTATAAACATGACTATAATGTATTTTTTTATAAAACACATTCCATTAACCCCTGAAAGGGTCAGGATAATAAATCATAGAAGACACTATCCATTTTGAATTTATACTTGAGTATGGTGTAAGTTGGTGATGTAGTTTAATTTTTTTGCACATACCTGTCCAATATCCCCAACACCATTTATTGAAGAGACTGTCTTTGTATACTCTTGCCTACTTTCTCAAATATTAATTGAGTATAATGGCTTGGATCAGTTTCTGGGTTCTCTGTTCTGTTCCATCGTAAACCCAAAATGGATAAAATATTTAAATGTAAACATAAAACCATACAAATCCCAGAAGAAACCATCGGAAGCAAAATCTCAGACATCTCAGATGCCATCTTTCTCGGATGGATCATTTCTCATCCCTACAGTATAATCCTGGGAGAATGCAACAGGCCTACCCTCTGGGCTCCCTGTTGCTCCACCCTGCAGAACATGCACCCTGATGAAGAATCAACTCCCTGGGCCGGTGTATAGATGTATAGGGCAGACTCAGAGGGTATCAGTAACTGAGTTGTGTGGCTTGGGGATGGGGGTCATTTCTCACTTTCCTCTGAACTGACTGGCACCTCCCCTGCATGGGATACCCACTAGCCTAATCCTCTCAACTACTACAGCCCTGCACTGCTCAGATCAGCCTCCTGACGGAATCTGGGACAGACTGCGTTGTGTGACTATAGGTTAGGGGCCATTTTCCCCTCCCATGTCCAAACGGTGCAGAGCAATCCAATCACACAGGCAAATCTTGGTCTGTTTGGGCCTGATAAGCTACTGAATCACCCAGATGACTCCCTGAGACCCTGTCCCACCACTAAGGTGGATGAGCACACAGCAAGTGGCCGCTAGTCTTGGTATACGCTCAACACTGGCAGAGTGGCCTCAGATCCAGCGTTGGCACCGAGTTCGAACCTGTATCAACATGGTGACTCACTGAGAACCTATCTTATGCACCTCTAGTAACCTCAGAGGCTCCCTAAGTGACTGAGCCTGACAGGCAACACACAGGCGGGGGGACGGTGGATCTTGGTCTTGGGGAGCCTCGGACTTTTGCTGACCTGTCACCAGGCCTCGTGCTGGTAAATGCTGGCCTTCGTGCACAGCTTGGTCCTTCCATGCACACCCAGGCCCAGCAGAGGCAGAGACAAACTGTGACTCAGACTGTAGCTCCAAACAGGTGACCAGACAAAGTTGGCACAATTTATGCCAATCAAGAAATGTGGCATGCCACATAAACAAAATGAAGGCTATAGATCACTTGATCATACCAACAGATGCAGAAAAAAGCATTTGATAAAATCCAGCACCCATTGATGGTTAAAAATAACCTCAGCAAAGTGAAAATAGAAGGAATATACCTCAATGTAATAAAGGCCATATGTGACTAACCCACAGCCAACATCATACTCAATGGGCTATTTTTTTATGATGAGGAGCAAGATAGGGATGGCAGTTTCACTACTCTTATTCAACACAGCACTGGAAGTCCTAGCCACAGTAATCAGACAAGAAGAAGAAATAAAAGACATCCAAATTGGAAAGGAGGAAGTAACACTGTCATTATTTGCTGATGATGTGATACTGTATATAGAGAACCCTAAAGATTCCACCAAAAAACTACTAGGACTGAAAAATGAATTCAGTAAAGCAGAAGAATACAAAATAATTATCCAGTTGGATTTCTATACACCAATAATGCACTATCAGAAAAGGAAACTAAGATAATAATCCCATTTACAATTGCATCAAATAAAATAACATATCTAGGAATTTAACCAAGTATGTAAAGACCTGTACTAGGAACATTATAAGACACTGAATAAAGAAATTTAAGAAGGTACAAATAAGTGAAAGCACATTCTGTGTTCATGAATAGGAAGAATAAATAGCATTAAAATATCCACACTACACAAAGCCATCAATAGATTCAATGCAATTGTCATCAAGACACCAAAGACATATTTCACAAAACTAGAACAAATATTCCAAAAATTTATATGGGTCCACAAAAGACCCGAATCGCCCCAGCAATCTTAAGAAAAAAGAGAAAAGTTGGAGAAGTCATCCTACATGACATCAAACTATGCTACAAGCCCCCAGTAACCAAACTAGCTTGGTGCTGGCATCAAAACAATCATATAGATCAATGAAACATAGCAGAGAGCACAGAAATAAACACACACCTGTATGGTAAACTAATATTTCACAAAGGAGGCAAGAATATACAATGGGGTGAAAATAGTCTATTCAACATGTGGTTTAGAGAAAATTGGACAGATACATCCAAAAATTTAAACTAAATAACCTTCTCACAACATATACAAAATGGATTAAGGACTTAAATGTTTAAATTCAAAACTGTACAAATCCTAGAAGAAAACAGGAAGTAAAATCTCAGACATTTCTTGTACGGTATTGTTTCTGATATATTAGCATTTCATCAAGCAAGAGGAACAAATGAAAAATAAACAAATGGGACTACATCAAACTAAAAAGTTTTTGCACAGCAGAGGACACCATCAACAAAATGGAAAGATGAAAGACTGGATGAGAGAATAAGAGGTTCATATCCAAAACTTATAAAGAACTTTTAAAATTTATAAATTCCCAAACAACAAAGAATCCAATTTGAAAAGGGGCAAAGGACCTGATTAGACTCTTCCCCAAAGAGGACATACAGGTGTACACTGGACATATGAAAACATTCTCAATGTCACTAATCATCAGAGAAATTCACATTAAAACCACAATGTGCTATCGCCTCACACCTGTCAGAATAGCTTTCATCAATAAACCACTGAACAATAAACATTGGTGAGGATGTGGAGAAAAGGGAACCCTTGTGCTCTGTTGGAGGGAATGCAGATTGGTGCAGTCACTGTGGAAAGCAGTATTGAGATACCTCAAAAAATTAAATGGAAACTGCCTTATAACCTAGCGATTCAACTTTCAAGGAAACCCAAAATACTAATTCCATAGAATATATGCAATCTATGTTTATTGCAAAATTATTTACAACAGCCAACATTTGGAAGCAGCCCAGGTGCCCAATAGATGAGTGGACAAAAAGTGGTGGTGCATTTACACAGTGGAATACACTTGGCCATAAAAAAGAAGAAACTCATATTTTATGACAGCTTGGATGGACTTGGAGAGTATTATGCTAAGGGAAATAAGCCAGTTGGAGAAAGACAAATGCCATAAAATTTCACTTATATGTGGAATCTATTGAAAAAATATAAACTAACAAAAAAAAATAGAAAAAGACTCAGAAACAGAGAATAGATTTACAACTGTCAGAGGGGAGGGGGTTTGGGAGACCTGGGTTAGAAAGTTGAATGGATTAAGCAAAAAAAAAAAAAACAACAACAACAACAACAAAAAAAACTCATGGCCACAGAAAATAATATGGTGATTACCAGAGGGGAAATGGGTGGAGGTTGGTAGAAGAGGTAAACAGGGAATAAATATGATGAAAGGAGACTTAACTCTGGTTGGTGAGCACACAATACAATATACAGATGATAGAGATATGCACTCTGTTCAACTTCCTTCAAGAAGTGACTGTGAAGAAGTGCTATAGTTGTATTAGCATAAATACAATAAAATGGTGTCTTAAGAAAGAAATCAAATGATTGAGTATAAGCTAAGTACAGGGTATCTGAGTGGCTGGTGAAACTGATGCAACAGATATTCTTTGATCCCAAATTACGTGGGCTTCATATACAAAGCCATGAAGTCAATGATTTTTTTTAAAATATATTTTATTGATTTTTTACAGAGAGGAAAGGAGCGAGATAGAGATAGAGAGTTAGAAACATCGATCAGCTGCCTCCTGCACATCCCCAACTGGGGAAGTGCACGCAACCCAGGTACATGCCCTTGACCGGAATCGAACCTGGGACCTTTCAGTCCGCAGGCCGACGCTCTATCCACTGAGCCAAACCGGTTTTGGCGAAGTCAATGATTTTTAAGCTTGGGATTGACATGGCTAGATTTACATTTAGAAAAATCACTAAGGTAACAGACATCAGTAAGCCTGGATATATCCTCATCATGCATGCAATCATTTATCCACTCATTCATTCACTCATATTTGTATTCACAGCATATTTTCTTTCCACTTCTTATGTGTAAGTCAATGTAGCACATGATGCAGGTACAATCCCACTTTGAGGTATATACCCTATGAATCTTGAAACACCAACCTGAAAGAATATATGCACCCCTATGTTCATAGCAGCATTAATTACAATACCCAAGATCTGGAAACACCCCAAGTGCCCACCAGTAGATGAGTGAATAAACAAGCTATGGTACAATTATAAAGTCGAATATTATGCAGCCGCAAAAAAGAAGAAACTCTTACCCTTTGCAATAGCATGAACGGACCTGGAGATTATTATGCTAAGTGAAATAAGCCAGTCAGAGAAAGACAAATACATATGATCACACTAATATGGGGAATCTAATGAACAAAGTAAACTGATGAGCAAATAGAACCAATGGCATGGAGGCATGGAACAGACTGAGAGATCTCAGAGGGCAGGGGCGGTGGGGAGGCTGGATAAAGAACAGTGAAGGGAGTAGCTGTAGGACATATATGAGTAGCCGTTGATCACAGACAATAGTGTGGTGAGGGCCAAGGGAGGGGGTGGTGGCTGGGTGGAGGTGGGCAAAGGGGGGTGGGGGACATCTGTGATAGTGCAATAATACAATATGTAAAATTTTTTTAAAAAACTATAAAATGGGCAGAAGATCTAACCAGACATTTTCTCAAAGAAAACATACAGACCACCTCACGCCTGTCAGAATGGCTATTATATTAAAGACAAGAAAATAAGTGTTGGCAGGATGTGGAAAAGGGAAGCCTCGGCCTCCTCTTTCTTTCTGTCCCTCCCTCTCTTACACTGAGCTTATTGGGAAGTGCCAAAGACCGACTGTAAACAAATACGATAATAAACAAAATAATACAATAGATGAATATAGTAAATTGTATAAGACACTATGATGTCTACAATGATCTCCAGTAGTACTGTTGGAGAGACACGAAAAGATTAAAGTATACTTTGTAGGTAGAAATTTTGCGACATGGGGACAGATTGAAAGTCAGAATTCTGACATAATGGGCCACGTATTGTATGATTCCATCTATATGAAATGCCCAGAATAAGAAAATCCATAGAAGACAGGAAGTACATGAGTCAATTCCAGTGGCTGTGTGGGATGGAGAATTGAGTGTGACTGCTAATGCGTATAGGACTTCTTTTGGGGTTGATTAAATATTCTGAATTCCGATGACTGTACAACTTTGCGATTATACTAAAAAACAGTGGATTGTATACTTAAAAATGTGAATTTTAGGATATGGGAATTATATCTCAACAAAGCTGTTACAAAAAGTAGAATGCCTAAATATTTCTATTGTTTGAATATAACATTGTAGGGACAGAGTAAATGTTATATATGTCTGCTGATTTTCTAGTAATATTACTGAATTGTTCTTAAGAAAAAAAGTCTCAGGAACTTGAATAAAATTCTATTGTAAGTCGTCCTTTTTCACAGGAATGTCTTCAAGAGAACTTTTGGCCTTTTGTGATTTGTCCTTTTAGTTAATATTTTAGTAATATTTGTCCTTTAGTTATATTAAGATGAACATAAATATATATAAATCCCCAAAGCTGGATTTGGACTTAGATAGTGGTACACCTTACACTAACATTTTTATTGCTGAGCAACGATCTTAAGCCATTCTCCTGTGTTCTATTTTATCCATAGTGTAAGTTAATATTATACAGACCTCAGTTTCCCAAAGTTCTGGGTCCTCAAACTACTATATATTTTATAAACAAGTCTTTTATTAAAAAGATTTATGCTAATAATATTGAGCTAGTTTGAATCCCCCCCCCCCGCAAAAAAAATGAATGAAAGATTTAATATTTTTACTGGCCTCAAAAAGCTCTTTTCAAAGGAAGTGATATTTTTGCTTATCAGCTTCAGTGACTTTTAATAAAGACAGTGGGGAATTTAAAATGCTGGGGGAAAAGCTCTGCAGGAAGTAACAATGAAGGACTAGCCAGGTGAAAGCATTGTAAGATAAGCCAGTGGGATGTAATTATTATGGTGCTATTATGGTAGGTGTGTTATGTTCAAGAGTAGTAACATCAGATGGTAGGAAATCAATGGAGCCACAGGATCACAAATCATTGGGAAAAAACATATATTTTTTGCACCAGTTATTCTTTCTGTGTGTTTTTCACTTGAAGGACTGAATTGAAATTTCAATCGGCCGATTTCACAGGTGCCAATTTTGCCTTAAAATTCAACTCAAATTATATATGTAATACTTTTGTGCGTGAATGTGGAGTTATGTGTTTGTTTTAAATGCAGGAATTATTGTTTTGTATTTCTAGAAACATGTATTTTATTCCTAGTGAAATAATACAGTTATCTTGTTTTGGAATGGAGAAAGAGGGATATAGGTATAGAATATTTATGATAAGAAATGGGCATAAGTATCAGTAATTGCTATCAGAATTATCCTATCAGCATCCACACATAGAAAATAGAACAATATATGTGAAATAATGAAATTATGGTTTTAGTGTTCTGTCACTTGGCAACAGGTAGAAAATCCTGAAAAAGAGGTGGGTCTTACTTTGCCCAGCTTACTGTCTGAGGCAGTTTGCAAGCTGTAGAAAAGAATGGAAAAGATAAACAGAGACTCAGAGACTTGTGGAATAGCTCAAGTGCACTCAGATTCATGGAATGGGAAATCAAGAAACAAAGGAGAGAAAGAGGTGAAAATATATTTTTACACCCTAGATATATACAATGTTTATTTGGCAAACTCCTTTAAAGATGGAAAAAATATATAATCTTTGCTAAGGATAAACCAGGGTAGACATAATATAGCAAATTAGTTCAGGATTTTTTTCATAGTTAGTGAATATTTTCTGTTATTCTATAGCTTGACCTTGCACCTGCTTAAGAAGGCCTTTCGTGAGTCATTTTTTAAAAATTTTAATGAAGTCCAATATTAATGGTTTTTTCTTTTATGGATCATTGTTTTGTGTTATCTAAGAACTCTTCATATAGAGTTCTTTTCAAAGAACTGTTTCCTCAGACAGAAAAGCTGCATTGCTTTTCTGCCTTTCAGTTTATTGATTTCTGCTTTTTTTGGTATAAAAGTGCACAGTTTATTGTGCAGAAATTATTCTTCAATGAAGATGATGAAAATGAATAAAATGCAGAAGGTGTCGCTCTTACTTCTACCCTGTGAATTCCAGACCTGCATATTCTGGCCATCAGGAGAACAGCAATAATGAGTATAGGTTCAAAATACACACTAGTTCTCATAAGATATAACTCCAACATCTCTTTGTTTGCTATGACTAAACCTTTAGCAGGTCATTGCATTGTCCCAGCAGAAAAATCGATTCCATAGGTGTAAATCTTTCAGTATGACCTTTCATGCTGACCTCCTTTCAGTATCAAATGCATTGTTCTTTTTTAAAATTTGTTAAAACTGATCAACTTACATTCATTACATTGACAAGTACTAGTAGCAATCACCCAAATTCTGTAGTTTACATTAGTGTTTCCTTTTGGTTTTGTACATTCCATGAGTTTGGACAAATGTATAATGACATCATAGTAGCATACAGAGTATTTTCACTAAAAATAGTCGGTGTTCTAACAATTCGTTGTTCCCCTCACCCCTTCCAGCAACCACGAGTCATTTTACTGTCTCCATAGTTGTGCCTTTTTGAGATGCATTTTCCATAATGTTGGATTCATGCAGTATATAGCCTATACAGACCTACTTATTTCACTTCATAATATTCATTTAAGTTTCCTCCATGTCTTTTTATGGTAATATTTGCTCATTTCTTTTTAGAACTTAACATTCCATTTTTTGGATGTATGAAAGTTTACTTTTTCATCCACTGAATGACATCTTGGTTGCTTCCAAGTTTTGTCAATTATGAATCAAGCTGCTATAAACATCCATGTGTAGTTTTTGTGTGAACATTAGTTTTCCACTCCTTTGGGTGAATATCAAATATATTTGCTAGATCATTTGGTGAGAGTATGTTTAGTTTTGTAAGAAATTGCCAACTATCTTCCACCAATGTATGAAAGTTCTTGTGTGTCACCATAACTTGGTGTGTCAGTATTCTTGGTTTTATTTTAATTTGTATTTCCCTGATGATATTTGATGTGGATGGTGTGGAGCATCATTTATATGCTTATTTTTCATCTGGATATCTTCCTTGGTGAGTTGTCTGCTAAGTTCTTTGACCCATTCTTAGGTTACTTCTTTTATTATTATTTTTTTTATTTTATTAAATCTTTATTGTTCAGATGATTACATTTGTTCCTCTTTCCCCCACCCCCAGCTCCCCTCCACCCAGTTCCCA
>NW_006298625.1:764737-775342 GCF_000327345.1 Myotis davidii
TATGTTTAGATTCTTTTTTCATTTTGCTTTGCCGGTTGGGTGTTTTTTGCTTCTTCATATTTCAAATCTTTGACTTGATTCTTGCGATCCTCTGGTCTGTTTTTGGGAGTCTGTATAATATTCGTTATTTCAGTCCGTGTATGCTTAATTTCTAGTTGGTTCTTTATCATAACATTGAGGGTCTCATTAGATTTCTTGTAAATCTCAATAACTTTATCAGCGGCTTCTAGACAGTTCTTGAGAGACCTTAAAAGTGTGTTTAGTTTGAACAGTTCTTTGTATATTTTGGAAGAGTCCTTTATCAGCTGTATCATTTGAAAATATTTTTTTCCTGTCTTCCAATTCTCTTGACATCATATTTTACAGAGCAAAAGTGTTTAATTCTAATAATGTGCCATTTATCAAGTATTTCTTTCTTGGATCACATCTTGGTCTTATATCTAAAAAGTTATCACCTTGGGCACTGAAGTCATTTATATTTCTCCTATGTTTTCTTCTAGTAGTTTTATAGTTTTCCATTTTATATTTATGTCTATGACCCATTTTAAGTTAATTTTTGTGAAGGATTTAACATCTGTGTTCAGATTTATTTTTATTGTGTAGATGTCCAGTTGTTCCAGAACCATTTATTGAAGATACCATCTTTGCCTCAATATATTGTCTTTGCTCTTATTAAAGATAGTTGACTATGCTTGTGTGGTTCTCTAGTCTGTTCCACTCATCTATTTGATAATTTTTCACCAATATCACACTGCCTTGATTACTATAGCTTCATCAGTCCTCCAATTTCATTTTTGGTTGTATGTCAAGTATTCTATATTTGGGTCTTCTCTCTATATATAAAACTTTAGCTTCAGTTTGTCAATTCTGTGCTTTTTATTTTGTTTGTATTGAATCCATAGATCAGTTTGGGAAGGACTGACATTGTGACACTATTGATCCTTTCTATCCATGAACATGGAATATCTCTCTATTGTTTATTCTTTGATTTCATTTATCATGGATTTGTAATTTTCCTCATATAAATCATATACATGTTTTTATCATTATTAGACCCGTCTTTCTTCTAACTTTGAGTTTATATTAATTTTTATTTTAAAGTTCTTGAGGTGGAAGCTTAGATTATATACTTGAGCCATTGCATCTTTTCTAACATGAGCATTTAGAACAATAAAATTCCTTTTTTGCACCATCTTTTTATGTTTTACAAATTTCTAGAAGTATATTCATTTGTTTGGTTTACAATAATATGAGATTTTCCTTCAGAGTTCCTTTCCAGCCATGAATTATTCAAAAGTGTGTATTTTGTTTTTTAGGTTTTGGGCATTCTCCTATTATCATTCTGTTACTGATTTTTAGTTTGATTCCTTGGTGTGAAAGAACATACTGTCTATTATTCAATTACTTTAAATTTGTTGAGTTTTTTGTAATAGTTTATCCTGGTAGATGTTTGGTGGGCACTTAAAAAGGATATGTATTTTATGGTTGTTGATTTGATATTTTATAAATATTAGTTAGATTCCAAAGATTAATTATGTGGTTGAGTTCATATATATTCTAGATAATATTCTATCTAGTTTTTCTATCAGTTCTTGAAAGGGGTTGCTAAAAGTCTGACTATATTTTTGAATTTATCTATTTCTTCTTTTAGTTGTATAATATTTTTTGCACTACATAGTTTACATTTCTGTTGTTTGTTGCATACACTTAGGATTATGTTAAGAACTGTTTTTATCATTTTCCTTTGTCATGGAGATCAGGTATGGTATAAAAATGGAAATATGTATCAAAGAAGTCTCTCTGGTAGCTTGTATTTAGACCTGTCTATGCTCTTTTGTGTCCTTGGAACATCTTTTTTTTTTTCTTTTCTTTGTAAAATTCATCAAAGCTGACATTCCTATCTTCCATTCCCTTAACATCTCTAAACAAAATAGGACTCAAAAACTATTGTTGGGTATTAAATCAGGTGATTAACAGCACTCAGAACATGTGCTAGTTCACATTTTCCCTTTTTTGGAAGGTGAAAGTTTTGTATTGGAATGGAGACAAAATTCCAAGTCCTGCTTTGTTCCCAATAGGGTGGGTGGCTTTGCACCTGAACTTGATGATATTAACCTACACATGCAAAACACCTTATATATCTTATCATAATTGGAATTGATTTAGTATTATTCTGAAATGGATTTATTTTTTATGTTTGATTGATGAATGTTTTTAAGCTCTGTTCTTCCTATTCCCTTTCTGCTTCATATTTTGGCAAGCTGATAGAAGCTTATGTGCTGCTTCCTTTGAGGTTAGCAGGAGAGTCAAGCCATACAAATTTCAAGGCACCCTGCACCTGGGAAACATTACCCTGGTCCTACCCCTAAAATCAATAAGAATACCAAGCAAGTTTCACTTCTTTGCTCTCCTAAGCCATTTTTGTATCATCTGAAAAGGCTTTCACTATTCTCCCCAGAAATCCTAGATTGTATAATAATCTTTGTTGTTTGTATGTGCGGTGTCATCAGCTTCAACATTCAAAGAAAATTTTGGACAGAAGTCCATCCTTCTTTTGTAGAAAAGACACAACAACTGAGATAAACTAAGTTACATATTGAAGAATTTCCACTTTTACATGGAATAAGAGAACTAAATTGAGGATGAATAAAGTAAGCAAAATATATTAAAATAAAATTTATAAAAATTAACAGCTACAGTACCAAGACACTGGGAAGAGAAGGTTATGGTAGGACAAAACATTGGATGATAATTTTTGGAATCATATATTAAATAAAGTACTTGTACTCATAATATTTAAAGAATTCTCAAAAAATCAGTAAAACAATATCAATTAAAAATGGATACAAATATTTAAATAGATAACTCACCAAAGAAGATATATTGGAGGCAAATAAGGACAAAAAGATGCTCAATATTATTAGTCACTAAGGAAATGCAAGTTAAACCACAATGAAGTGTCAATACATATTTATTTGAATAGCTAATATTTGAAAGGCTGATTATATAAATTATAATAAAGAGTTAGAGCAATTGTAACTCTCATACACCACTTATGGGAAGGTAAAATGGTATAACCTATTTGGAAAGCATTTAAACTACACATTCATCCACCAAATGACCTGATAATTCCACCCTTATCAGAATTAATCAGAGTAAGGAAAAAAACAAACATATGTCTGTTAGCACACTTGTTTACAAATGTTCATATCACTTTTATTTGTATTAGACAGAAATTGAAGCAACTAAAATATCCATCATTAGGTGAATAGATAAAGAATTATGTTACATCCATATTATGAATAAGAATATTGGTGTGGCTCAGTTGGTTGGGTGTCATCCAAGCATTAAAAAGTTGCTGGTTGGATTCTCAGTTAAGGCACATGCCCAGAGTTGGGGCTGGATCCCCAGTCGGGGCCAGGCCATACAGGATGCAACCCTTCAATGTTCTGCTCTCACATCAATATTTCTCTCTCTCTTCCTCTTATTTCCTCTCTCTCTAAAAAAATCAATACAAAAAGAATATTACTCAGCCCCCTAAATTAATTGTTGATACAAAAAAACACCATGGGTAATTCTTGAAATAAATCTTTAAAATATATTTTATTGATTTTTTACAGAGAGGAAGGGAGAGGGATAGAGAGTTAGAAACATTGATGAGAGAGAAACATTGATCAGCTGCCTCCAGCACACCTCTTAATGGGGATGTTGCCCACAACCAAGGTACATGCCCTTGACCGGAATCGAACCTGGGACCCTTCAGTCCGCAAGCCGACATTATCCGCTGAGCCAAACCAGTTAGGACATTGAAATAATTTTGATGAGTGAAATATATCGTCAAAAATTAAAGAGAAGTACATACAGTATGAGTCAACATTTGTAAAACTCTAGACAAGTCATACAAATCTTTTGTAACAGAAAGCACATTGATAGTTGTCTGGGGAAGTGAGTTAGGAGGGCTCAAATAGAGGCATAACAAAGAGACAGTGAGAAACATTTCAGGTGATGAATATTTATTGCCATGATGTTTTCATGGTTAAACACGTGTCAAAACTTATCAAATTATACACTTTTGAGAGAGCTAAGGGGCTTTTGTTATTATGAAAAATATACTTTAAACAAGAAATAATACTAGAGGCCAAGATATATATATCAATGACAAAGGAGTCAGAAAAGCATAAACATTTAATTATCTTCAACACATACTTACCTAAAAAGAGGTCCTTGACATAGATGAAGCAAAGCTTGACAGAAATGAAAGACACACAATTCAATAATAACCCTATATAATAAAAGGTTAATATGCAAATTGACCAAACAGCAGAACGACTGGTGTCTATGACATGCACTGACCACTAGGGGACAGATGCTCAATGCAGGAGCTACCTCCTGATGGTCAATGTGCTCCCCCAGGAGGAGTGCCACTCAGCCAGAAGCCCTGAGCCACCCTCAAGACTGGCAAGCGCAGTAGCGGTGGCGGGAGCCTCTCCTGCCTCCACAGCAGAACTAAAGATGTCTGACTGACAGCTTAGGCCCTCTCACCATCAGTTGGACATCCCCCTATGGCTCCTGGACTGTGAGAGGGCACAGGTGGGCTGAGGGAACCCCCTGAGTGCATGAATTTCATGCACTGAGCCCCTAGTAATTATATATTTAAATATCTCATTTTCGATAATTGATGTAATGACTATACAGCAAATCATCAAGGTTATAAAGGACTTGTCAACACTATCAAACAAGTTGAACTAACTAACATATATAGAACAATCCATCCAACAACTACAGAATATACATTCTTTTCAAGTTCCAAGGAGGCAGTATTGTTTTATGGATTACTGTTCTCTTTGCACATAATTCCAGGATATTCTATTAATTCCTTAATAATGTCTATTCCAAATAAAGATTAATATAATTTATAAAAATCATGGTATAATTTCAGGAAGTTAAGGAGTATCCTTAATCAACCTTTTGGGGGATCAGGTTGAATATTTTAAATGCATCAGAATTCTTTTTCATAAAGAGTTTGCATTTTGTCCTTTATAATATTTTTGGCATTTAGCTTTATTTAGTGAAGGTTACTGTTAGAACAGTTTCAGTTGACCAACTTAAAAAGTATTTACAACCACTTCCAGATGTTAGGATCTCTGTTAAATTCACCAACATGAATGCTTTACTTTATCTAAAGTTACTTCTATCTCAAGCCTCATGCTTTCAGTTTATACCACAAAGATTCATAAGATTTATAGAAAAGTTAATTAACAGAATCTAATAATTCTTTTGATATGTAAGTATTCATCTCTTGGATGAGGTTGTCTATGAGCCACTGGATTATGTTAGAACATGACTCTTTACAAGTTTGATAGAATATTGTAAAACAGAGCTACATAGAAATTCAAAGGGGCTTCCTCAAATTTTAGCCAACTAATGATATGGCTAAAATATTTTTACAAAATATTTTCTTCAATAGATGTAAACAACTGATGGTTGCTTTCAATCTTTCAATTTATAGCTTGATAACACTTCAGCTACACATTTTTCTAAATATAACAGTATTTCTTATTTTAGTAGATAAGTGAGAACTAAATAAGTAAATTATTTTCTCATGTCATGAGTTTTGTAAAAGAAATAGATTCAAACTGAAGTCTTTATAACACTGAATCCTGTGTTTTTTTCCTATGAAACTATGTTGCATCACTACTATATCTTCAAAAGCAAAACAACTGTAAAGTTACACTCTCCCAAAATTACTCCTGCTATTCCAATACAAATACTTTAAATTTACAACTAATATTGGTCCCGCAAATATGCACTGTGCCCACAATGCTCAGGCATTATGCTAATTACTATCGTTCTGCTTTATGCCTTTGGCTACTTAGAATTTGCTAATGACCAATCACTCAACTGAAGAAGTACCAAAATCGTAAGACATTTTGAAAAACTAACTCACCATCCTCTGAAATCATTTAGTTACTCATTACTTAATGGCTATCTTGCTCAACAAGAAAATTGGTCAAATAAATCATGAAATAAGACAGATGGATCATGTTTTCCCTAGTGATAATTTCTAACATTTTAAAGTTTCAAATACTTTTTGATTCTTTATTCTGATTATCAACTTTTCCTGTGAAATAAGGTAACAAAAGTGGAAGCTGAGTTTCAAAGCTGTATGGGATTTGCTAGCAATCACAATATACTTTAATGGTTGACTGAATAGAAATAAAAACCCAAAGTCCACGGGTCTCAATCCAATGCAATTTCTACCACATTCATTATAAAGAGAGTTGATTTCTTGGTGAAATGAACCTTCTTTCTATTGAGACCAGTGGAATGTCCCAGGTTTTCCTGTTATATACATATTAATAATTGAACTTAATTTTCATGTATACGTTCAACCATATTATGGTGTTAAGAAAAAATCTTCAAAAAGAACTTTAAAAAAGAAGCAACTAACATCCACCTGAAGGTATTTCACTTTTAATACATAACACTTTGGATAGCAGAATTTATTTAATGTTAGATACAACCAATATAAAAAGGTGTCATTTCTATAAAATATCTAAACACAAATAAAAATGTAGCAATGTTTCTCTCAAGTCCTTATCTCAAACATGTCATAGTGCCTCCCAGGAGATGGCTACCACACTGTTTGACTATCGCATTATATTTTAATGCAGTTTTTCACAGAGTGTCATTGATATTTGAAATATTATGAACAGTCCTAGGATATCAAGTTCCCAATAGTAAATCCTGAAAACAACTGTAAAATAATCATATTACTAAGATTTTAATTTGTAAATATTTTTAAGTATAAGAAACAATTCATTAGTCAGTTTGACTTTTCATGCTTATAAATTTCCATTGTCACAAATTCCTTTTTTAATGAATAGACTTTTGAATATTTTGAACAAAACAGTATACAAAGAGAATAAATTTTGATGTGGGCTATATATCTTTTTATTTAAATTATGGCATAAAACACATAACATAAAATTTGCTATATTAACCACTTTGAACTGTGACAAAATATCAAAGATAAATAATCATGATAATAGCAGCATTATTCATAATAACCAAGAGGTAGAAGCAATCCAAGTGTCCATTGATGGAAGAATGAATAAACAAAATAAAATATGTTATATAACCTCAATGGAATATTATTCAGAGAAAAAGGAAGGAAATTCTGCAACTACTATGATGTGGATGAACCTTAAGGATATTAGGATAGTTAAATCAGTTATCAAAAAAACAAATACTATATCTTTTTCTAGAATTAATAATTAATTTCATAATATTACTTGAATAAGAAATATACTTTTCATTGAGTCCTATGTGCCTGAGATAAATGTAAATTTAAAAAGTTATAAATATTAGTGTAACAAGAACCTGAGATATCAGCTATCAATATCTTCCATGTTACTCATTAAGGACTTCGGGGTCAGAAATATAATATTATGCTCAAGATTATATATGCAATGACAATTTATTGAGAATATACAATGGGAGAGAATATTTTCCAGATTCCTGGTATGTTATCTTATTTAATGTTCACCAACATTTAATGATTTTGTTAGTTTTATTCACTTCGCATTATACCTTAGAAAACAGACTTCAAAAGGTTATATAACTGGCCTACCTCCAACAGGGGAGGATGGAAAGAACATTTGTCTTACTCAAAGCCCCTGCTCTGAAACTAGTAAAATATACTGCCTTATTCAGCATATATCTACATCAATGTCTTCTCTTTTTGCACTCTACCAGATGTTGCAAATATGTGAGTCTTATTTAACTAATGCACTGTTTAAATGATTGCATTTGAATGTCTTATCCTCCGGAATAGCAACCTTCAGCACCTTCTTTTATTTTATTAGGTCATTTAAGGTGACTAATCTGTAACAAATTGGTAGTTACAGAATAGTCATGGGGATGCAAGGTACAGCATACGGAATTTAGTTGATAATATTGTGATAACTACGTACGGTGTCAGATGGGTACTAGATTTAGCTGGATGATCACTTAATAAGTTATATATTGTTAATTACCTATTTGTACCCCTGAAACTAATATAATATTGTATGTCAACTATAATTGAAAAATAAAAATGATAAAGTAAGTGACTAAAAAAAATATTTGACTTTTAAAAATAAAAAATGTCATTGTACTTGCAATGACGGTATGTTGGCACTATTTCTTTTATGTACGTCACCATGCTTTAATACTTATTTGTTAGAAGACCACAATTTTGGTGTAGATATTATGTGAGGGTATTAGTACTCTTATAGCAATAGGTACACCAATAATACCAGATGTATTAATGGAGTGTTTACATAGAGTGCGTTATGTATGTTATTATGGGTTTGGAGCTCTGAAATGCTTAAATGACAGTCTTTTATGCATGGGAAGAAATGATATTATTTCGATTGCCACTGAAAAGTTTCCCATAAAATGTAATTATTGAATAGGCCATGCCTGATTCTTAAAAAAAAAAAAAAAGATTCTCTTTACATTGGTCACTGCACATTTTACTTGCTTAAAGCAAATCTGAAGTAAAATTTCAAGAATCACTTACATGAAACAAAATTAAGTAAAAATCATATACAAGCATGGATTTCAACATATATATCTGATTTACATACTTTTTCTAAGATATATCACCTACACTCTAGAATATAAATGCTAACATTCTAAGTTATATTAGACTCACTGTGGTTTACTGTACTCTTACAATTTTAAAAGTACCTTTCTCCTTTATTGGCAAACAATGAAAACAAAACAGGACATTGAAAAATAGATAGAGGAAGACATAAACAAATGGAAGAATATACCTTGTTCATGGATTGGTAGAATCAACATCATTAAAATGTCTATACTACCCAAAGCAATCTATAGATTCAATGCAATCCCCATGGCATATTTCACAAACCTAGAAAAAATTCTTTTTTAAAAAAATATATTTTATTGATTTTTTACAGAGAGGAAGGGAGAGGGATAGAGAGTTACAAACATCAATGAGAGACACACATCGATCAGCTGCCTCCTGCACACCTCCCACTGGGGATGTGCCTGCAACCAAGGTACATGTCCTTGAGCAGAATTGAACCCGGGACCTTTCAGTCCCCAGGCCTCTTGTTTACTCATTTGAGCCCCCGTGGGATAGGTTTCTTGTCACCCACATTTGGAAATGGCCCAGGGCTCAGGGGCTCAGTGTGACGTCGCCTGCTCCCCGTGTTTACTCCTTGAATGTTTTCTCGAGTTTGAGAAGCTTCCTCTGGAAAACCAGCAGAATCACAAGGGCCCTCCTACTCCCTGCTCCCCTGCCCCTGAGCCTGCTCCCTGGGGGACCCTGCCTCCAGTTGCCAGTGGCCTTCTGACAGCCCTGTGATGAGCTCCTCAAGGCCAGGCCCCCATGGTCTCTGACCTTCCAACACCCCAGCGCTGCTGCTTCTCAATAAAATGCTAAGACAACGGGAAATCCCGGGTGCATTCTGACCACACGTGGGCGCGAGCTCCCTGTACCCCCACCGGTCACTGAGAGTGCTCCTGGAAACGAGCCCCGTGGTCCCCACAGGAGATCAAAACAACAATGAGGTACCATCTCACACCTGTCAGAATGGCTATTGTCAACAAATCAACAAACGACAAGTGCTGGCGAGGATGTGGAGAAAAAGGAACCCTCATACAGTGCTGGTGGGAATGCAGACTGGTGCAGCTACTGTGGAAGACAGTATGAAGTTTCCCAAAAATTAAAAATGCAACTCCCATTTGACCCAGTAATCTGACTTTTAGCAATGTATCCCAAGAAATCAGGAACACCAATCAGAAAGGACATATACACCTCTATGTTCATAGCAGCACAATTTACAATAGCTAAGATTTGGAAACAGCCGAAGTGCCCATCAGCAGCTGAGTGGATTAAAAAACTGTCGTACATCTAAACAATGGAATACTACACAGCTGTAAAAAAGAAAGAACTCTTACCATTTGCAACAGCATGGATGGACATGGAGAGCATTATGCTAAGCAAAATAAGCCAGTCAGAGAAAGATAAATATCACATGATCTCACTCATTTCTGGAATTTAATAAACAACATAAACTGATGAACAAAAATAGAGCCAGAGACATAGAAGCATCAAACAGACCAAAAAACTTAAGAGGGAAGGCATGGGAGGGTGGGGGGTGGTAAGAGATCAACCAAAGGATTTGTATACATGCATATAAGCATAACCAACAGACACAGACACTCAGGGGGTGAGGGCATGTGCTGGGGGATAGGTGTGGCTGGTGAAAGGCCAATGGGGGGATAAAGGAGACATATGTAATACTTTAAACAATAAAGAATTTTAAAAAGAAAAGAAAAGAAGAAAACATTAAAATGATATAATTTATAATTATTATAGATAATGTGACATATAACAATGTTTATTAGGAATCAAATAATTTATGCATACATTTAAAATATAGAATTGTGTTGCCCTGACAGGTTTGGCTCAGTGGATGGAGCAGCGGCCTGCGGACTCAAGGGTCCCAGGTTCAATTCCGGCCAAGGGCATGTACCTTGGTTGCGGGCACATCCCCAGTGGGGAGTGTGCAGGAGGCAGCTGATCGA
>NW_006298625.1:776748-777666 GCF_000327345.1 Myotis davidii
CAGCCTCTGGTTTCTTTAGTCTAGATTTTTAGTTCTGTCATCTTAAATATTCAGTAGGGTAATAAATTGAGTGTTAATGCATTCCCTCTTTCATTATGCTGTGGTTCATCAATACAACATTTCTCCATTTCATGCTGTGTTTGTGTCTTTTTACGATGGACTTTTGGATTTTAAAGAAGAAGATCCGTAAGCAGATATGATTTTCCAGTGTACATGACAGAACCAGAAACAGCAGGGTAACTACACAGATAATGCGTTGCTGGTCAGTGGCAGCAAGCAGAGTTCAATTCTGCATTGCCCTCTGACTTTGCTACTTAATTATGCAGTGAAACTAAATTAGAGGTGAGCCTAAAATCACTGCATACACGCTATGTAAGAAGAGTTCTTTGACAAAAGTAAAACGAATCGTTGTTGTTGTTGTGTGTGTGTGTGTGTGTGTGTGTGTGTGTGTCTTTTTCTGAATTCAGCACCAGCTAACTGTGTTATTATTTGAAGTTTTTGGTATATTTGTTTGTTTGTTTTTAAAGAATTTATCTTGCATTAAGACATTTTACTTATAAAACTTGAAAGTAGTAAGACATCAAATATAATTAATCAACATTCATATAATAAATTTATCCTTTTCCTCAATAACACATTCCACTAGAAAACTCTTCTCAGGTTCAAAAGTGTGTTTGTTTAACTTTTATTTATGGTTTGCAAAAAATGCCTATAATTAAGAACAAATATCATTATAATGGCATATAAAAGGAGGAGCAATGCAATATGAGTAGAACTAATCTACTCTTTCCAATCAAAGGCTTTATCCATTTGCCCAAATAATGCACAAAAGTGTGTCACCAAACTGATGCCCATGTTCATTTTCATTAATATGATGAATGCCGAAGCCTAATTATATCTTAATGTTTCCTTTAAAAC
>NW_006298625.1:779141-796128 GCF_000327345.1 Myotis davidii
GGCCTCCCAGGAATAGAACCTGCGACCCTTCGGTGCACAAGACAACTCTTCAGACAACTAAGCCATACCAGCCAGAGCAATATTAACTTAATTTCTGAGTTATAATAGAAAGGTGTTTCAAGCTGAGCTGCCTGATTCAGTCTCTACCAATATTTACGATGCAGAGCTCACTCCAGCTACGTTGATTGGTCTAGTTGTGAAAAAGAGAGCCTGGCCAGCAGGATTCAGAGGTTGAGCAGTGACCTATGAACCAGGAGGTCATGGTACAACTCCCAGTCAGGGCACATGTCCAGGTAGTAGGCTTGATACCCAGTGTGGCGGGTGCAGGAGGTATCCGATCAGTGAGTCTCTCTCAGCGTTGGTGTTTCTTTCTTTCTCTCCCTTCCTTTCTGAAATCAATACAAATATATATTTTTTTAATTGTGAGAAAGAACATTTAGTTTCTCTCATTACAAATTTTTTTTTATAGAGAGTTAGAAACATTGATGAGAGAGAAACGTCAGCTGCCTCCTGCACACCCCTTACTGGGGATGTGCTCGCAACCAAGCTACATGCCCTTGACTGGAATCGAACCTGGGACCTTTCAGTCCGCAGGGCGACGCTCTATCCAGTGAGCCAAACCGGTTAGGGCTGGGCCCTTCTTTTTAAGGGAAATGTGCATGCCATTGTTATAACCCTTGAATCTACAAGTTTCTGTTGATCTATAGCTCTGTGATGCATCACCTTGCCATCTTCATATTAACATAATTTTTTTTCTCATTACAATTTTTTGTGTGAATGTTAATACAGTTTATTATCGTCTTCCCTTCTCATCACAAATATTTGGTTCAATCTCCTTTCAGCTCATAGAACATACTCACACCCTTGCCTCTGTCTTGGGAGACCATATAAAAATCCGATCCAGTCACTGCCATGGACCGAATGGCCAAGGACGTGGGCTGGGTCTTTACATCTGAATGTTCCTTGTTCCCTCTTGTTTCAGATGCTCATGAACTAAAAGGGCAAGTGATCTGCTTCTCATTTGCCCATTATACAATGTTATAACAGGGCTAGAATAACTTAAATATTTTTGGAAAGGTGAAGATTGGAAGATACACAATTACAGCGCTTTGGGGACATAATGGGAGAGCTGTTACAAGAGCCCTTAGGGAGTGGGCATGCTCTTTTGCTCCCTCGGTGTAGATATCCAGTCTGTTGTTTCCCATGGCTCTTGGTTTCACCTTCTCTACAATTTTTCAACTACAGACAACGCTCAAACTTATCTAGGTTCCTATACTTACAACTAAAGTCATGTAATCACCTGTTTAGAATCTAAAACTTCCACCATGATAGCAAGTTCTGTACTAGCTGCCTCACAAAAGGAGAAACCACATTTCCCCCAAAGTAGAAACCACATTTCCCCTTAATGTGGAAGACAGACTTTTAGATTAGTTCTAACTTCCTGGTGAATTTTTGCCATAGAGAGCTTGTTGACCATTACCAAGATCATTACCTGTTCTGGGCTTGGGTTAACCCAAAAGCCAAGTGGAGTTGCAAGTCTCAGTTTCCTACCTTTGGAGGCCTTTGGGATCTCACATAAACTCATGGCTGTAAACCAAGATTTAGGCAGGGCCCTGCCCAAGATTCTTCAGCATCCAACTGATAACAGGACATATATCAGGAAAAGAGTAATAGGATTTTATCCATTCACTGGCCTTATTTCAGGACCCAATTCTTTGTACAATGTTTTCTTTCATAATAATTTTCTTTCAATATAAAAGTAAAAAATAATCATTTTCAAAAGATAAAAAATGAAAATTATAATGAAAACTTTTAAATCACCTCAAATTAGATCACTTTTAATCCCACAATAAAAAAGATAAGTTCTAAACATTTGGCCTATTTCTTTCATATATTTATGTGCACATTTTTATGTTTATTTTTTGTTTGTTTACTTGCTGTTTTTTCCCCCTCTAGTTATTTGGAATTCACCTTTTTTTTTTTCTTGTAGTGATTTTAATTTAAAAATATTTTGATATTTATCTTTCTCTAGTATTTTATTGATGTTAAGTGAAAATAGTGTCCAATCTTTCTTTATGACATATGCTAAGAAAATTCACATATTAATACTTTTTTTCTTGCCTTTCCCAGAAATTCACAATTCTTGTCAATAAAATCTATAATATTAGATTTCTTCAGAATAAGCACTATATTTAGCTAATTTCTCCACTGCCAAATCTTTTATTTATTAATTTATAATTTCAGTTCCTTATTTTGGTTTATATTCATTATACTGGAACAAATATTGAAGAAGCATATTTTGGAGAACATATAAAGTATTATGGCAACTTGTGAAGACTCAGATAAGTAGGAATATTATTGAGCTATCCCCAGGAGTGATGCTCATGTGGCTGGGTACAGACATTTTGGATCTCTTTCTTTTAAGATGTGTAAACAACCAATCTGTCATCATGCATTTACTGATGTGAAGAGTTTTCAGCTGCTTATTCATTTACTAGTAACAACTTATTTTTCCAAAGTGAATATGCTGTAATGGTTTATGTATTTATGAAATTTTAAAATATTCTAGATTGGTCTGAGTATATGCAGTTTAAAAACATTAATTTTTCTTAGTGTAATGTAAATCCTGTTCCCATTTACTCTATCCCTGCATAATTAATGGTAACCTATTAAGCATAAAATGAATGATACTAATTTCTTCTTAATCTCACTCATCATTTTCTTATATTAAACTTTCCTTTGAAGTTTCTCATATTAGTCATTTAATACACTATTTGATTTTCTGAGCTATCCATGGTGGTATGTATTGTGTCCATTTGGTTTCAAATTCAGAAATCATGCATTCCTTTAACTGTAACTAATCTAAGTTAGTTTCTTCATAATGTATTCTTGATTAATTTATACAAATAAAATGACTTGGTTTTGAACAAGCAAATTTCTAAAATAATTATTCAGTAAAAAGGTATTTCAGCTGGAGACATTGCTCTTATTTGTTACTAGAGGCCCAGTGCACAAATTCATGCATGGATGGGATTTGACCGGCCAGGCCCTGATCAGGGCAGATTGAAGCCAAGCCTATCAGGAGGAGGAGACTGTTGGGAGGAGGAGACAGTAAGAGATTGGCTGGCTGGTCCACCCTGATCAGGGCCCAATCAGGGCCAGGCTGGCCATGGGGGAGGGGCTGCGGGGGATTGGCCAGGGCCCCGCCCCCAATTGGGGTGAGGAGGTCAACTGGGGGTGGGGCTGGCTGTGGGAAGGGGCTGTGGGCAGTGGGTTGGCTGGCCCTACCCCCGGTTGGGGGGGTGATCAAGGGTGGGGCCAACCAGGGGGAGGGGCCATGAGTGGTGGCCACTGGCTTTGCCCCTAACCAGAGGGTGGGGGGTTGATTGGGGGCAGAGCTGGCTGGGGGGAAGGCCAGTGGCCACCACTCATGGCTCCAATTGGGGTGGTAAGAGCTGATCAGGAGTGGGGCTGTCCAGGGGGAGGGGCTGTGATGGTGGGCCGGCTGGCCCCACCCCTGATTGGAGTGGGAGGCGTTGGGGGCAGGGCCGGCAGGGGGGAGGGGCTGCAGGAAATTGGGTAGCCATCCCCTCCCCCTATTGGGGTACGGGGGTGATTGGGAGCAGGGCTGGGAGGAGGGACTGCGGGAGGTTGGCTGGCCAGCCTGACCCCCAATTGGGCCAGTTCGCTGGCTGCAGTGGGCAGCATAGTGACTGGTTGTTCTGGTTGTTACAGTGTTCCGCTTGCTTGCTTTTTATATATGTAGGTGATGTTCACTTCATTTTATAAGGAAAGAAAAGTCAGTTTCATATATTCAAAGCCTTTGCTTATCTGATATTTTCCCATTACATTCACATATGAATGATATGTAACCACAGAAGAAATATTTTGGAAGCATTTTATTTTCCCTGCTTCTACTACCTATCATTGATTTGCAGAGAAATGCCCAGATATTTACCAGGTTTATAAATTCTACATTTGAAAAAAAGGGCATCATTAACTCTTAGTGTGGCAAGTTAAGACTATGTATTGTAATCATTAGAATAATCACTAAAAGTATAAAAGCAAAAAAGGATAGTTATAAATTTTATATATAATTTAAAATTTAATTATAAATAATATTCAGTAGTTCTAAAGAAGGTAGAATAAAAAGAAGAGAGGAAAAATCCAGGAGACTAACAGAAAACTAAAAGTAGACTTATTTTACAGAACCGTATCTATAATTGCATTAAATATGAATGGAATCAGCACTGTTGTTAGAAGACTAAGAGGACCAGAATGAGTATAAAAGAATACCTTGTGCTCCCTGCAAGGCTGAAAATTAATAAAATCATGCAGACAGTAAATATAACAAGGCTAGGATGACTATGTTTATGTTAGATGAAATAGATTTCAAAATAAAGAATACTAGCTTGATGTAGGCCTTTTGTTTATCTTTTCCTGAGTTTCCCTTGCTCTTAGAGACATATCCACAAAAATACTGCTGCGAAAGATGTCTGAGATTTTACTGCCTATGTTTTCTTCTAGGATTCTTCTATGGTTTCATGACTTACATTTCAGTCCTTTATTCTTTTTGAGTTTATTCTTGTGTATGGTGTAAGTTGATGGTCTCATTTCATGTTTTTTTTTCATGTACTTGCCCAATTTTCCCAACACCATTTATTGAAGGGAATGTCTTTATCCCATTCTATGCTCTTGCCTCCTTTGCCATGTATTACTTGACCATAAAGGCATGGGTTGATTTTCTGGGCTCTCTATTGTGTTCCATTGGTCTATATGCCTGCTCTTGTGCCAGTGCCAAACTGTTTTGATTACAGTGGCATTTTATATAGTTTGATATCCTGTACTGTTTATATATCTACCTTGTTCTTCTTTCTCAAGAGTACTTGGCTGTTCAGGGTAGTTTTGGTTTCATATAAACTTTTGGAATATTTTTTCTAGTTCTGTGAAATAGCCATTTCTATTTTAATAGGAATTACATTGAATCTGTAGTTGTTTTGGGTAGTGTAGACATTTTGTGTAGTCCTCTCAGTACAGGTATTTAATTTCCTTGCTTAAATGTATTCCTGGGTACCTTATTTTTTTGTTGCAATATTAAATGAGTTGTTTTCTTAGTTTCTCTTTCTGATAGTTCATTATTGGTGCATAAAAAATGCAATCAATTTTTAGATTTTGTATCCTGAACCTTTTCCAAATTTGTTTATTAGATCTGATAGTTTTTTTGTTGGAGTATTTAGGGTTTTCTATGTAAAATATCATGTCACCTGCAAGTAAAGACAGTTTTACTTCTTCCTTTCTGTTTTTAGATGCCTTTTATTTCTTCTTGTTGTCTGATAACTATGGCTGGAACTTCCAGTATTGTGCTAAATAAGAGTAGTAAAACGGACAACCCTGTTTTGTGCCTGATCATAAGGGAAACGCTTTTAGCTTTTGCCACTTGAGTATGATGTTGGCTGTAGGTTTTTCATATATGGCCTTTCTTGATGTTGGTTGCTAGATTTTATCATGTACTTTTTCTGCATCTATTGATATGAGCATGTGATTGTTCTCTTTCATTCTATTTATGTGATGTATCACATTAGTTAATTTGTGAGTACTTTACCAACCTTGCACTCCTGGAATAAATCCCACTTTGTCACAAGCTAAAAAGCATAGCAAAAGAAACCATTAAGAAAATGAAAAGAGAACCCGCTGTATGGGAGACAAATTCTCCAATGATACATCTGATAAGGGGCTAATTTTGAAAATATATAAATAATTTATACAATTCAATACAAGAAAGGCAAATGATCCAATGAAAAATGATCAAAGGATCTGAATAGACACTTCTCCAAAGAGGGCATACTGATGCCCAATAGACATATAAAAAATGCTCAATGTCACTGATCATCAGAGAAATGCAAATTAAAGCTACAATGAGGTATCACCTCACACCTGCCAGAATGGCTACCATCAATAAATCAACAAACAAGTGCTAGGAAAGATGTAGGAAAAGAGAACCCTAATCCACTGGTGGTGGGAATGCAGACTGATACAGCCACTGTGGAAACCAGTATGGAGTTTCCTCAAAAAAAAAAAAATTAAAAATATAACTGCCTCTTGTCCCAGTGATCCCACATCTGTGAATAATCTTAAGAATCCTGAAACACCAAATATATAAATATATGCACCCCTATGTTCATAGCATTATGTTCATTATTTATAATAACAAATATCTGAAAACAGTACAAATATCTACAAGCCAATGAGTGGATAAAAAACAAAACAAAACTGTGCTACCCTTACATGATGGAATGTTACGTGGCTATAAAAAGAAGGAACCCCTACTCTTGTGACAGCATGGAGGGACCTGGATAGTGTTATGATAAATGAAATAAGCCAGAGAAAGACAAATGCCATCATCTGATCTAACTAAAAATTGAAATCTAATGAACAAAATAAACTGATGAACAAAATGGAATCAAAGGCATGGATACATGGAACAGACTGGTGGGAGCCAGAGGGAAGGGGAATGGGGGTGACTGAATAAAGAAGTTGAAGGTATTAGCTAAAGAACACATATGTATATTCCACGGACAGAGACTATAGTGTGGTGAGGCCAAATTAGGGGGAGGCAGGGTTTGTGGAATTGGGCAAAGGGGTGGTGGTGGAGAAAGTCTGCAATAATGTTCACATGAAGAACTTTGAATAAAAAAGAAACAATTTAAAAGAGAGTGCTACCAGTTAGTAAAAGGAATACTTCCAATTATAACTGGCAAGCCATTTTAGAATAATCATAAAAATCTCAAAATTCTTTTATATTTTTTATGCTTTTGATAACAATAGTTGTACTGAAAAACTACTTCATTAAGAGATAAATGTTTGATTTTTAAAACTTTCTGGAATGCCTTTATAATACTAAAATCTGTGTAAATACAAAGATTCATATGTATCTGTTTTTGTATCCTTTGGTATTTTTGCTGCATGTTTGTTATTTTTCAAAATTAGATAATTTCTAAAATTAAACACCTGTAAGTTGATGTTTCATTTCAAATTTCTAATGGCAATATCCTCAAATGGAAATTTTGATGGCTCTTGTCAGCAGGCTTTCATGTAACTAAAATGTTTCTGAATCTCAATTTTTAGTTGACTGAATGAATAATTCCCAACACCCTGTCCTCAATATTTTTGTATCTGTAAGGCAATAAGGAAAGGAAGGCAATATCTGTACTAGATTATTGTACTAAATCTTTTTTAAAATCCTTACAACTCTTTACCATTCCTTATAATTTAACTAGAGGCCCAGTGCATGAAACTCGTGCATGGAGGGGGAGGGGTCCCTTCAGCCCAGCCAGCACTGTCTCCAATCCGGGACCCCTCAGGGGTTGTCCGACTGCTCGTTTAATCAGACATCCCCCTCACAATCCTGGACTTCTGGCTCCTAACTGCTTGCCTGCCTGCCTGCCTGGGGCACCCCCCGCTGTTGGCCAGGTCACCCCCAACTGCCCCCTCCCTGCCGGCCTGGTCGCTCCTAACTGCCCCCCACCACCAGCCTCGTCACCCCTCACTGCCTCCTCATCAGCCCCAACTGCTCCCCTTGCCGGCCTGGTTACCCACAACTGCCCCCTCCATGCTGGCCTGGTCGCCCCTAACTGCTCACCCCCTCTGGCCTGGTCGCCTCTTACTGCCACACCCTGCCAGTCTGGTTGTCCCCAACTGCCCCCCCCCCTTCTGGCCTGGTCACCCTCATGGCACCCCCTGCCAGCCTGGTCGCCCCATGCAGCCCTGCAGTTCAGTCATTTGTTCATCCCTCACCAATACCCCTGCCGGCCTGGTCGCCCTATACAGCCTTCTGTTCAGTCGTTTGTTTGTCCCTCAATAATTCTCCTGCTGGCCTGGTTGCCACATGCAACCTGCTTGTTCAGTGGTTTGGTCGTTCCTCACTAAGCCCCCTGCCCGCCTGGTCATAGGCAGCCATCTTGTGAGGGCATGATGGTCAATTTGCATATCACCTATTTATTATATAAGATAGGCTTCAAGAAGCTGACTTCTTTGGCTTGCATCCATTAGGCTTCTTGTCCTCTAGTTTCTGAGTAGTTTTAACTAATCGAGAGCACCAGGAAAACAGTGGAGATAGAGGTTAGAGAATATTTTCTCCCAGTTCCTTATCTGATTGGCTGAAACTGAAAGTGGCTTTTCTCTGCCTAAGGTCACAGTTCCTTTTTACAAGTGGCTCTTTTAATACAGTTCTAGCTCCATTGGGTTCTGGAATATATTCCTCCCTTGGTTTCTTCAGGACTAGAGTGGTGAGCCTCTCAGCTTTCGCTTTGGGATGTTTCCTTTGACATTTTCTCATAACCCTATCACATCTTTGTAAATAAAGTTGTTCCTTAATTAAAATTCCCTCAAGTACTATACTTGTGCTGCCTTTTTTTGGGGTGGGGTGGGGGATCCCAAGCAATACAGTGTTTTAAGTGAAGGATGAAAAGATAATTACAATCTGCCTTTTTTATACTTTTCTCTTTTAGAGAAAAACTTGCACTCTTTATATATTGGTGATGCTCAAATAAATATAGGAGTTGTTGCCTCAAAAGGACAATTTAGCTCAGGTTCATCTTGTGAGAAAAAAATTATATATATACTTGCAAAAAAGCAATATTTACCAGCTTCTAAAATAAGCATTGTGTTGTCTGCTTTCTTAAGCCCAAAAGAGAGCTAACTGAAAAGATCTAAAGTGACTTGACAAAATGTTAGAAGTGCCATATAAGAAGTCTGGTTGATATCTTGTCATGTTAACTTCATCTCTGCAAAATCAGATGTCTGTATTCTCCTCTATTTGTAAGAAGATTAAGGTGCTGCATGACAGCTGGTTTTTAAAAGTGCATGCCATTCAGCCTGGTCCCAAAGGGAAAAATGAAGTCACCCACCACTTTTATGTAAAAATTCTAGTGAGAGGATTCTCAAAAGTGAATGTTATCATTTCACAAAGGAATTCCATGTGATTCTAGGGAGGCTGGACTCCAACATTCCCCCTAATAAACATTTGTGCCACCTGCTACCCTGGATGAGACCAAACTTTGATGACATAAAATGGTTACATTTAGAAAGTTCCAGAACCAAGTCATGGCAGGACAATGGGCTCAACTTTCAATGACCTCTTTTCTCCCTTCTGATTTTGATAATTTTTCTTTTAGGTGGAGGTTTTATTCATTAACCAATTCTGTTGTGTGAATGATAGAAAATATTTAATGCACTCTTTTACTGAAAATTCTCTTTTATAGTGAATTGGAGCTTGTAATCAAAGGAAGAAAAATTCTAATTGTGTCCTTTTAGTCCCCAGCAAATCAGAGTGAGGGTGGCATTATGGGTCCATGGGGCATTCTTACTGTGTTGAATTTTCTCAACATACAAAGTTTTCTACTTATATCGATCCAATGTTCAGCTTTCTACTTTATTATATCCCCATGCACATGAGATCCATTACACAAATGGTCATTGAATTGAATGGAAAAGTTAGTTTTCCTTGTTCGTTTTTCTTGACACACGAAAGAGGATCGGAAAGGGAAACATTAAAAAGGCAGAGAACACTACTTCACAATTTGCGAAGCGTTGTAGAAATCCAATATATAATAAAGTATCCTTGCCTTGTGGAAGCTTATTAAATGCTATCATAAAATTTGTACTGTGTACTTTTTATTTTTTATGTACTGTGTGCTTTTATAAACTGTATTATTCACCTGAAAAGAAACAATAAATAATAATTCCAAGGATATTCAAATTGATATTTTTTACTGTCCTCTTTCAAAAATAGAGTCATAAAGTTGATTTCTGATAGAGGGGCTGTGCTTTCACACTGCCACAGAGATTTATTTGGAAATTAGGAATGAACATTTTTAAACCTTGATGTCAGAAATCTGACAATCAAGTAAAACTTAAAAACATAAAGGTGTGCAATATCATGACTTAGAAATAATTTAGTTTCATATGTTAGTTTTAACATATGAAAGATACAACAAAACAATGACAATCTAACTAAATCGTGGCATCATAACAGCACAACTTTAGAAAGCATTTTTTCATGTAAAAGTTGTATATCTTTCAATACCTATAACCATAGCATAAAGTCCCAATCACATACTAGTATGCCTTGGGACCCTCCAAATAGGTCTCCTATCCATGAATCCTGTGCTGTTAGATGCTCTTTATAAAATACAGATCACTTAACATTTTTCATCAAGCCATTAAGTAATGCTTCAAAAATCCTTATTTGATTTATGGTATTCCTCTACATACGTTTCATCTAATTCGTTTTATATTCTGCATTTATTCCTCTTTCTGTCCTTCATTTCTATATCAAACAGCTTAGAAGTACCTACTCTTTCATCTTGGTCTCTACCAACCCTGGCTTTCTGATAAATTGAAAACACTTTATTCATTTCAGTAGAAATTGCTGGATCTCTTTTATCATGACATTACTTAATGTGTACTAATTTTACTTTACAAATATTGAGTGCCCTTTCCTATAATCTGGCTTCCACAACCCAGAATCCCATCCTTAATCTATCAGTCCTACTTTAAGATTGAACTATAATTGAATGTTTAAATTCTTTATAGGAAATTCCCAAACACTGGAAATCAACATACATGGCAGCGTCTGTGGTGCAATCTAAATATCAGCATAGCTGTCCTTCAGATATGATTCCAATGTGGCATACTGTTAACAATTTTTTCCTTTAGAATTTTTTTCTTCTCACAAAGAAAAACATGTAATTTTAAAACAACAGGGTTAGAACCCAATAAATTACACAGAATTATTAAGTAAAAATCATCTCTTCATTCCACCCAATATAACCATTCAAAACATTCCTCTTTCTTCCTCCCCCCCCTCCTCCTCTTTCTCCTTTTCTCTTCTCTCTCTTCCTTCTTCCCTCTCCCTCTTTCTCTCTTCCTCAACCCCTTCTTTTTCTCTTTCAATATGAAGATCAAAGGAAAAGAATCTGGGATGGTGCCATCATCTGCTGTGGTTCAATAAGTAATGGAATCAACTATGGAGGCACTATAAAATGAAAACAGTCCCTGAAGTTAGAGCTCTTGATTGTCATAAAACCATGGCTTGTATTAAAACCATGATTATTTTGTTTCTACTATGAGATTAAACAGTTTGTACTATAAAAATTATTATTAATACATTGTGATATATTTTCCTTTAGGTGTAAGAACTATTCTGATATTTATATTTTTCAGAACACATATATTTATTTAGCAAAATCCATACCTTTTATTTACTACTAGATAAAACATCATTCTTAAAGACATTATAGTTGCATTGGTCTTCCATATCTGTGTGGCAAATTAATATAAAATTGTCTAGACCTGAGTATTTTGAAGACATAATGTGCATTACAACATTAATAAATGACTCTGACTTTTTACATATTGATGCATATTTAAATGCTTATTTAAGATATATTTATATGTATACTTATATGTTCATTTTACATATACATAAATGCAACATATTACCTACTAAGAGTAATGCACTGTACTAGTTGTTTGGAACACATCAGTGAATAAAACAGACAAGAATCTCTACCTTCCCAGAGCTTACATTCAAGCAAAAGGAAAAACGCAAATAATTAAACACATGTGAAGATTATAAGTACTATTTACAGAAAGAAAGTAGGGAACTGTGGTGGGATGTGGTGTAAAGGTTACTTAGTGTTAACACAGATTAAAGTCAGAGGATGAGCTCAGCCAGTGTGGCTCAGTGGTTGAATGTTGACCCAGGAACCGAAAGGTGATTTATTTGATTCCCCGTCAGGGCACATGCCCAGGTTAAGGGCTTGATCTGATCCCCAGTTGGGAGAATGCAGGAGGCAGCCCATTAACGTTCTTTCTCATCATTGATGTTTGTGTCTCTTTCTTCTTCTCCCTTCCTCTCACTCTAAAACATTTAAGTGGTGTCATTTTAAAAGTTTAATAAAATAAAAATCAGAGAATGAGTAAGAATTATACTTCCTGGGGTGTACAGAAATAAACAGAAGTAAAGGTCCTATAATAAGAGTCTCTGCATTTTTGGTTGTTGTGGAGTTGAGCTTATTGGATGAAGTTTAGGGATTTTCTAGGGACAAGAAAGATGGAACTATGAAGGCTAGATCTGGAGGGGAAAACCCATCTTCAAAGATAAGAGAAATGAAACCCTGAAAGTTCTACCCAGAGAGCTTAAGGGGCTCTATTTCTGAAATGTATTAAGCAGAGAATGACAGCTTTCTGACTTACATAATTTAGTCATTCAGCTGCTTCAAGAAATATGTTAGGATTTTATGATATTTCTCTCTCTCTTTTTTTTTAAAAAAAAACACCACTTTTATTGAGATATTATTGGCATGTAAAAATTCTCTGTAAAATTGTACAACTTGAGGTTTGGTTATACATATACAGTAAAATAATTAACACGAATAAGCTGGTTAACATATCCTGATATCTGTCATTTTAAGGATGGAACATTGACTGTAAACATGTCCCCACATTAGATGAAAGCCAGAGTTCTTCAACTGGGCATGATCTTGGAAAGGTTGTGTAAGATATAAATATGAAGGTATTGTTTTTATAAATGTAGAAAAAATTGAAATAATATTGTCACATAATTACTTAATATTTCTGCAGAATGTAGTAAAGTGGGGCATGTCATCGGAAAGTATATTTAAATTTGAGAACAATGCAACCAGTCCAATTCAACTCACAAATGGCATTTATTGTAGCAGCTGTGGATCAAGAACATATTTCTATTCATTAAGCAGATGGTTGCATATGTGTTTTATGATAATCTGCCTACATTACTATAAGAAAGGAATTATAACAATTGTACAAACACTAGTTTCCCTTTTTGTTCAAATCAAGAATCAAGAGAACCAGTTTTTGTGGGTTTTTTTGCTTTTTTTTGGTATTTCCAACATATATACACTGAAGACTAAATGGTGTTGAATTAACTAACTTTTCTTGAAATTCCATTATCGCTGTGTTAATGTTTAGGTAACCACTGATAAACCAATTCAAAAAATTATAGATATGATTGAAATTCACTTAGTTTTGACATGTTTTATCGACAGTCAGAAAATAGAATTGAAGAGAAATATCTCTCACAAATAGCAAATACACTAATATATGCACATATGTACACTATGAAAGCAAATTAAAATATAGAACATGCAGAGATATACATGGTGAAAATAGCTTGTTTTCATGGTGTGTCTTCTTCCTACAGTAAACAACAATTAATAGTGTTCTTTAAAAGGATTTGAATTATCAGACAAAATATGTTTATGTAACGACTTGTTTTGTCATGTGGTACCATCTGATCAGTTACTTCTTTCATTTTTATAAGGGGCACTCTCTGAATAGACTTCACTAATATATTATGCAATGAGGTCAACATATCCTTTACTGAAAACAAAATGTTTATTCAGAGGTCTCAAAAATCAGAGAAACATAAGTACACTGTATTAAAATTAAGAACACTTGTTCATCTAAAAGCATTTTTATGAGAGCAAAAATGCAAGCCTCCAAGTGGGAGTAGATCTTTGCTGTCCCTTGTCTAACAGTCTTTATCCAGAATATAAAAAGAGTTCCTTCAAATAAGAAATAAAATGGGTAATCCAATAGGAAAATGAACAGACACTTCAAAAAAGAGGATAACCAGATGAGATCAGCACATTCGGGGTGGTCCTTTGAATGGCTGTTATCAACAAGACAAGTAATAGCAAGTGCTAGTGAGGCTGAAGATAAAAAGAAACCCTCATTCACCACTGGTGGGGATGTGAGCTGGTACAGCCACTGTGGAAAAGAGTATGAAGGTTCCTCAAAAAAATCAAGAATAGAGCTACCATATGACCCAGCAATCCCTCTTTTGGGTATCTACCTTAAAAATTTGAAAACATGTATTCACAAAGATATATGTATCCCTATGATCACTGTAGTGTTATTCATGGTGGCCAAGATATGCAGACAACTGAAGTGTCCCTCGATAGAAGATGAATAAACATGTGGTCCACATGTACAATGGAATACTACTCAGCCATAAGAAAAGGTCAACTGAAATCAACAAATGAACAAACAAGAAAAACAAACAAACTCATAGACACAGACAACAGTGTGATAGTTACCAGAGGGATGGGGATTGAGGGTAATAAAGGGTAAAGGGGGTCAAATATATGGTGATGGAAGATGATTTGGCGGCATGATGGGCACACAATATCTATGATACAGATGATATAGCATAGAAATGTGCAGTTGAAATCTATTGTCACTCAATAAATTTAATTTAAAAAGAGGATAGCTAAAGAACCAATAAACATTTGACTATAGATTCAACTTCATTAATCATCAGAGGAATAAAAAGTATAACAATGCGATACTACTAAACAACCATAATGGCAATATAGATATGTAGAGAAACTAAAATTCTCATAACAGTGCTATTGGGAATATAAATTTACCAAGCATTCTGTTTGCCATTATTTACTAAAATTGAGTTGATACTACACCATGGCTCAGCAATTCCACTGCTACCTATAACCAATGAAAATGTTAGAAATATTCAATATTCATTAACATTCATAATCAAGAATATTCATAGCGGAGATTTAATATAGCCCCAAAGTAAAAACAAGTCAATATCAGTCAACAGTGTAAAAGATCACATTCTATAACATTTATTTATACAATGGAATTCAATATTATAATGAACATGAATAAACTACTACTGTATTCAACACCATGGATGGATCTTATTGATATAATATTAAGCAAAAAAAATCAGATACAAAAGAGTAGCACTGTATGATTAAAAACGAGACAAAATTAATTTTCAAATTATCCTTACTAGTTAGAATAGTGAATACTTTGGATATGAAAGGGGGCACAGAGAAACTTTTTGAGGTATAGCAATATTCCTTTTCTAATGTGGATGCTGATTATACATGGGTATATACTTTATGGAAATGAACTGAATTGAAATATATAAGATATACATGTTGTGTGTGTGGTATACTTACAATCTATTAGATGACAGATGCCTCCATTTGTTTTACAAGCATGATTCAATAGATAGATTATAAAATATTTATATAAGTTGATTTTAACAATTAAGTCCAATAAACAATACTTACAAATATAGAAAATTCAGGTCACAGAAAAAAATCTGCTTAACATCCTTGGTACAATTAATTCCCTGGTATCTGGATCCTGAGCCTTTGGCGGGAGGGGTCATCTGATTTTGTTCTCCTTCTTGTGAGTCTTTCATGTTATTATCTCATGTGGTCTTCATTAGTATCTCCATTTCTCCATTCCCCATAACCTTTCTGACTAAAATTAATTCTTGTTTATGCAGTTTGTCAATAGTAGAGTGGAGACTTTATTAATTGATTTTGCTCCCTTCCTATATGCTCTGCATAATTCTGTCATGGACTAGGTTTTAGAAATCTGCTGTTTTAAGTTTCTTTAACCTGTGCACATCACATCTCTGAGGAACTAAGAAAGAGGGACCTTGTGATCAGTGGCCGACTTCTACACTCTTTGAGGGCAACATGTAAATTGGTGAGAATGAAAAACACTTCCTGTTTGAAAGTGAAGATAAAAACATATCTCTATTTCACCCTAGCTGGTTGGGCTCAGTGGATAGAGCATCAGCCTGCAGACTGAAGGGTCCCAGGTTTGATTCTAGTCAAGGGCACATGCCCAACTTGTGGGCTCTCCCCCTACCTAGTAGGGGGTATGCAGGAGGCAGCCAAGCAATGATTCTCTCTCATCATTGATGTTTCTCTCTCTTTCTCTTTTCCTCTCTGAAATCAATATATATATATATATATGACAAACAAAAAACACACAACATACCTCTATTTTGTCCATCATGTAGGGCTAATAGCAGTAATGCTTCTTTACAATGTAATTACTTAGTTTCCAAAATTAAGCCAGTTACCATACTTTGGCACCCTGACTTCTAATTGTTACCTTATTAGCATAAATTACCTTCAAAGTGCAGTGTAGTACATCCATACACACATTGAATATGTAGTATATAGTACCATAGTATACTATACTCTTTTCTGAAGAGTTTTCAACTGAGTTAAAATTTGAATAAGGGTTTGCTTGAATGTTGCATTACTGAGAATATATGCATAGAGAACCTGTTGAACTGAAGGTGTATGTTCCAATCTCATTAAATAAGGATTTATTTGTTTTTATCTGCTTAGAAAGTATTAAGAATTCTTTTGTACCTAAACCTAGGTGTTGTCCAAAATAGATATAGAGTGAGGAGCCTATTGTTTGAGTCTCTAACTATAAGGAAGTCCTTTGTTCTCTTGTAAAGGGCTCTCCCAATTACGACAGGCTTAGCCAGGAACTATCTCTTTCGAGAAACTCAACGTCAGTAAATGATTAGGGATCTTGATTACACCTGTAATATTCCCTCTCTTTTGCCATAAAGCATGAGTAGTATCCTATCACCTGTGTCATATTCAATTGGTGAGAAACATGTTACAAATTCCACCACCATTCAAGGAGAGGGAATTCTACAAGGACAGCTCATACTATGGTGTGAACCTGGAATGAAGAAGAGTCTAGCTTCAACAGGAGATAGTGTCTTGTTTTAACCCTCACCCAAGGATATGTTTTTATTGATCTTAGACAGAGTGGAAGGGGGAGAGAGAAACATCAATGTGAGAGAGAAACATTGATTGGTTGCCTCCCATACATGCCCCACCAGAGACTGAACCCACAACCTAGGTATATTCCCTGACTGGGAATGGAACCTTCAACCTTCTGGTGTACAGAACAACACTCCAACCAAGTGAGCCACCTGGCCAGACAGGAGACAGTGTCATTTTGTGCCCAATCTATGGTTATTTCAGATTGAATAGGGGAAATAGGTAGCAGCTGATAGATTCCTTGTATTGTTTCCTGGTTTGTGAAGTGAAAATCATTATGGCAGGGGAAGGAGAGTAAAAAACCA
>NW_006298625.1:796728-798134 GCF_000327345.1 Myotis davidii
TTATAATTGAGACTTGGAACACTAATTTTTTCAGCAGGCCCAGGATGTATTAGAAATACCCTACCATTGGATCATATGACCCTGCAAATCTAAACATACTGGAAGAGAGGAAAGACAGAGAAAAGCAATGATGTGAGAGAATCACATTGATTGGTTGCCTTCTGCATGAGCCCTGACCAGGACCCAGCCAGGGAGCATCCTGAAACCAAGGTATTTGCCCTTGACCCTGGGACCTTTTGGTTAGCAGGCCGACGCTCTATCCACTGAGCAAAACTAGCTAGGACAATAACATAATATTTTTAATTGCTATTAATTACTCTGTCTCCTCCTTCATTTAGGTTTAAGTATAGTAACTGTCTATTATTATTATTCGTGGGGATACTGCCCTATTCCCTGGGGTGCAGTTTGTGCCGAAACTGTTGTAGATAATTCCTTATTATTAATTAATATTACTATTGAATTATCCTAATTTGAGTCTGATACCTATTTACTATGGTGTTCCTCACACAAAATGGCAGAGGCCAAAACACATTTGAAGGAGGAAAAGAGATAATGTCTTAGAGTTCATCCTGATATTACTCTTTAAGAAAAAGCTGGAATCCATGAAACTTCTCAACAATACATCTTAATTTTGTAGATAGAGACTCAATAGCAAGCAGACTCAATTTATATTGCTTGTAAATCAACTAGACAACCAAATAGAAAGAAATCAGACAGTTTAAAGAGGGAAAATACAAAGAAAATCAACATTAAATACCCTTGGGACTGAGTGAACTTCAAGGTGACATACAGTAGGTAGGAAGAAAAAAAAATATCACCAGACCAGAAAAAAAATGATATTATCTTAAAAGAAGACAAGAGCATGGCCAGTGTGGTTCAGTGATTGAGTGTTGACCTATGAACCTGGTGTTCATGGTTTGATTCCTGGGCTGCGGGCTCCATCTCCAGTAGGGGGTTTGTAGATGATTCTCTCTCATCATTGATATTTCTCTCTATCTCTCCCTCTCCCTTTCTCTCTGAAATCAACGTACATATATATGTAGGCATGTGTCTATTTATCTTCCTACTAGAGGCCCAGTGTGTGAAATCGTGCGGTAGCCTGCTACAGCTTGCAGCCCCACTCACCCTCTCGCTACTGCTCACTGCCCCACCCACCTGCCGCCTGCCTTGCTGTGCTCGGAGCCTGTGGGTCACAGGGGGAGGGACCAAGAGGTGCTCTATGCACCTCATGGCGATGGGTCATTTGGTCATCCTAGCCATCATGGAGACTGGCTTTTTATATATATAGATGTGTCTGGCATCTATTTTCTTTATATCTCCATCAGCAGTCTATATTTGGAGGCTAATATATAAAGAGCTTTTCTTTTGGCAGATCTGGCTCTACTGTGGAAAGCCCATGGGAAGCC
>NW_006298625.1:798862-804105 GCF_000327345.1 Myotis davidii
AAGTTACCACACATGCCACAACCTTTTTCATTACTGTTTTCACCAAAATAACTGTCAAACTCCTAGGTCAGTCAATATCTTGTTCTCCATCTACACTTCATTTTATACCATCACTGATGATAATATAGGTAATTATGATATCCCATACGCCATTACTTTTTGTCACCCTTAAATTATATAAATTATACTTGTGTGGGGGAAAATGGCATTCCCTTTTTATATCTATATTTTAATGCAGTTTTACAATGAGAGTATTCAGTGTGTGTGTGCGTGTGTGTGTGTGCATATGTGTGTGTGTGTGGTGTTTTCGGGCTTGTTATTTCTCAAGCCTTTGCTTCTATTCCCTATTCAGCCATTAAAACACAAGACTCTTGGGTATTTTACTTTGAGGCAGGTTGCTACAGGTTGATGGCCCAGCTAAAACAATTTAGAAAAAGACAGCTAAGTTTAAAAAAATTCCAGCCCTAGATAGTTTGGCTCAGTGGATAGAACATTGGACTGTGGACTCAAGGGCTTGATTCCAGTTAAGGCACATGCCTGGGGTATTGGTATATAAACACACTGAGTGGCCAGATTATTATGACCGGCCAGATTATTATGACCACCCCATCAGTACTTCGTTGGGCCAAGTTTTGCCTTTAATACTGTGGTGATTCTTCTTGGCATCGACCCCACGAGATGTTGAAAGGTGATGTGGGGAATCTGACACCATGCCTGATGAATAGCACTGTCCAGTTTTGTGAGATTGGTTGGTTGTAGAACCAGATACTTGATGGTTCTTTTAACTTCGTCCCACAAATGCTCAATTGGATTGAGATCTGGTGATTGTGGGGGCCACCTAAGCAAGGTAAAGTCTCCCTCATGTTCTTGAAACCACTCCTGCACAATACAAGCACCGTAGCATGACGCATTGTCTTGTTGGAAGAAGCCATCTCCATTGGGGTATGCCATCAACATGATAGGATGAACTTGATCAGCAACGATACTTAGGTATGTTGTGCTATTCAGACGTTTATAATGATCACCAAACTCCAGAGGATTGATGTGAGAAGCATTGGAATATGAGAATCCTCAAATGAATGGCTGATTTGCACAAAGAACATTTATTTGTTGGATTTTGAGATTGCATAGAAGCTCACTAAGTTATACACAAAATATTGTAAAAGCAAAGTGAAATCTTCCAGAGTGTCATGGTGTTTAAGAAATAAAGGAGTCCCGTCAAGATGGCAGTGTAAGTAAATGTGGTATTCGGAACCTCCTAGAACCCCATCAAAATTACAACTAAACTACAGGACAAACATCATTCAGAAAAGCCTGAAATCTAGCTGAACAGAAGTCCTATGAGTAATGATATAAAGAAGAAACCACATTAAGTTTGGTAGGAGAAGCAGAGATGCAGAACCAGTGGGTCGTACACCCATGTGTGGAGGTTAAAAATCAGGAGGGATATATTAGCTTCAAAGGTCCCACCTGAGGATCCCAATCTCACACCAGAATTCCCAGACCAGGTTTCTGCTTGGAACAAAAGTCCTCATAACTTCTGGATGTGAAAACCAGCAGGGATTATGGCTGAGTGAGATGAAGGGTGCTGGCCACTGAGGTGTTCCTCACAAAGGGCCTGCACACCAACTTATTCAGATTCACTGTCTCTGAATTCCAGCACTGGGGCAGTAGCTCAAAAGGTGCTAGGGACATATTGGGAGGAACTTAATTGTCTGGCTTCAGAATGAGAGCTAGAGGGACAGCCAGAGAGAAGTGCTGGCAGAGATCATCGTTCCTTTGCGGAGCCCTCCTCCAACACCCCAAAAGAGCCAAGAGGCAGGCACCATATCTTAGTCTCCCATCAAACTGGCTAACCCTCCTAGCCCCATCTCAGGTGATTCCCTGAGAGCCTGCCCTACCCAACTTGCAGGCCCACCCAAGCCATTTGAGTGGCTTTTCCATACAAATGGCCTCTGTTGTATCATGCTTTGAACATTACTAAAATCTCTCAAACAAGTTGCAGCTGGCCTCTGGCATATGCCATACCTCTCACTAAGTGACCTCAGACCTGGCAGTAGTGGCAGCCAGCATTAGTTTGCAACTTGGCCTTTCCCAGGCACCTCCAAGCCCATCATAAGTAGCAGCCATCTGCAGATCATTCTTTACCTCATGCAGGGTGGCTCCAGGCAAGGCATAAGTAGTGGCTGACCTCCGTTGCATCTCCTGGGAGACCCCAGAATCACTGCACTTGGTGAACAGCTTCAGATGACACCAGATTACAACCCAACCACCTCCATGAGTGTTTGGGAGCGGGAGGGGGTTGGTCCCTGCAAGGAACTCTTCCACTATAGTTAAGCAAGTCCTTGCAGCTGATCAGCCCGGTGGTCATTTCCTCCCAGTGATGTGCCAAGGGGAGAAGGGTTGAGGAATGGGTGGAAAGTGATAAGTTAGAAAATTTAGTCTGGCATTAGATTATAGTGTAGATTTCAGTTGAGATCACTTCATTTTAAGATAAAATAAACACTGCTTTTTCAAGAAAATAAACTTGAACAGTATTAATTTCCAACAAACTCAGACTGAGAAGTATTCTTTTTCCTTCCTGAGTGACAATGAGAGACATCTGTTCCTATTTTTTTCTAATATCATATTTACAAATATTCCATGGCCATTCTGGGCTTTGACAACAGAATGTTGAGAATCCCCTACACTATGTCAATTGGTATTTATTTTTCTTGGGAACAAAATTTAGTATCAAAAGCACAATGAGGTAATTAGGAATTTTCTAAGCTTTAAGCAAAGATCTCTATCAATTTGTATTTTGAATATTTAATGACTTTATTAGTTGAGTTCTTCACATCTATAGAAGGCCTAAACCAGACTAAAATATATTAGTTATGAAAGAGATAGATATAAATCATTTAGTAGTTCAGTTTATTAAGATGTAAAAGGAGAAATATTTTAAAAGAAAAATTTCAAAAGAGATACATGCTTGTAAATAGAGTGGAGCCCTACTTTTCTTTCATATAGAAAAATTTAATGTATTTTTCAACCCTAATAAGTTGCATTATATAATAATACAAAAATCCTTGAATTATATTGAAAATGATTCTAAATAATCCCTCCCATAAGAAACTCACATTTTAAATAATACCAGAAATAACAGCACTTACGTTGTATAAGCAGAACTATTGTAAAAACTTCTTGTATCAGCACAATGGCATTGAATTTCTTTTGAAATATTTAAGAAACACATTTTGTCATTAATTTAACATTAAATAGTTTTAAATATAATGATTACTGAACTTTGAATAATAATTCTATCAAGAAATACAAATTCTTATAATGAAAATTATGGGAAATTACACAATTCTCATGAAATGAAATGCCAAAATCCACTAGTATTTATTTATTTTTGCAGAGTGATATTTAAATTATATTTGTCCTTCTGCCTTAATACATGAGCTGATCATATCATTGTGCTAATCAGGTAGTAGTACATCCTATCTAAATTGGTGCCATTTTAGTTCCTATTTCATTGGTCACAGATTATAAAGTCAAATGTATGGAACTTGCCAGTATGTTCCATTAGCTATGAGAAAAGTGGTTGGATCAAAACAAAACAGACTACAAAAACATTTTAAAATAAATACATATAATGCTGGGCTATTGGTAATATTGTCATAGTTCAAGACGATATATATACTGAGTGGCCCGATTATTATGACCGGCCAGATTATTATGACCACCCCATCAGTACAATGAAGTGAATTAGTTATGCAAATAATAATAATAATGATAAAACCTTGAGAGTATTTGCTTAGGAAGTTTTCAATATTCAGTATTTTTGGAAGTGTCAATGAAGTACTGATGGGGTGGTCATAATAATCTGACCAGTCATAATAATCTGGCCACTCAGTATATATATGAGAGAGAGAGAGAACACTATTCTTTCACACAAATCCATTTCCTTTGCTTTTCCAAAGATAGATTTAATTTGGAAGGAAATGTTTTTAAATACTTTTTGTGCAAAGTATGCATTTATATGAAGAAAATGTTTTAAATACGTGCTGTGCAAAGTATGCTGCCTTGCCTGAGTGCAATCACTCAGGCAAGGCAGCAATAAGACATATTTGCTTCTTAAAATGGTATTATATGGATATGTGATTTCTAAGGTTGTTGATGTCTTTGGTAGTATTATTATATATCTTAAAAAGCATTGGTTAAAAGGCATTAAAGCCTAAGATGCAATTTTAAAAGCATAAGAAATATGTACTGTAATGTAGAAGCCGAGTAATTAAACAGAACTCTACCTGTCTTACAATAATTTGTCAGTATTACTGCTTTATGGGTAATACATTCACTGCAGAGAACTTTTACCAAAACTACATACACAGTGCCTCTTAAAAATCATTACAGTTATTTTTATAATATCCCTGCAGGTTAAGTGCTATCAATTCTATTTTTCACTTAGAGAAATTTAACTGCCTTATTCAGTTCAAATCATAGTTAAACCTTATTATAGAACACCTTGCTCTACTATATATGGAGTGATAATATATATATAGGATATGCAATGCACATGTAACTCACTGAATCATATGACCTAAACACAATGTGCTTAGTCCTAAAACTGCAATTATTATTTATTTGTTTATATCATTCATTTTTAATTAGATGTAGTAAAGCAGCTTTCTATTTAGGAGTGAGTCTTCATTTGGCTCATCAGCTTTCCCAGGAGATAATTGACTGTCCACTAATAGCTAACTGTTAAAACATATGGGATTCTCTGAATTAGCAACATGAAATCTCTTCTCTCAGATTTCTGGAAGAATCTTTTGTTCTGTCAGAGAACAAAATTTGGAGTTATTTATTGCAGCAATATTATATTTGATGATAGTGTACTTCACATCAAAATGTATCGTTCTTATGCAAATTCACGGGACGAGATTCACTGAGGTCTTAGAAATGTGATAGACTTTCCTAATTTTGTCTTTACTTTGGGCTCTGTGATCCCATAACTGAGCTCTGTCTCCCTTGGGATTGCTAGGAAGCCCAGGGCACCTTTGTGGCCCACTCCTAACAAGCATGTAAGACCTTATGGCGTGTGCTTCATCCCTCGGTTCATTTCATTTCTCTCACCATTAATACCCGTCACTTACTCCACACTTACTCATATTGCTGTGCTGTTTGTGTCTTAAGCTGTCTAGATACGTCATAAATATAACTTTACTCAGGTTAATTTTACAAAAAATTTGGGGCAG
>NW_006298625.1:804127-804539 GCF_000327345.1 Myotis davidii
ACAAATAAAATGTAATATAAATACTAAGAAAAGAAATTGGGAATAATTTATTTTATAATTACAAAGTGAAATATAGATAAATACTTTGCTTTAATGGTAAAATTGTATCTTAATCAATAAATATAAAATACATTTATCAAAGTGTTTATAAGCCTCATAGCTACATCTTAACAAAGACCTTACTTTATAAAGAGTTTAATGGCACTTTACAGCCTCAATAATAATATGGTACCAGAACATCTTCAATGCCTTCCCACTCCTCATTCCAAGCTGGAAAATAAAAATATGAGAGGTGCATGTGCATGTGTCAATTTAATATGCTAAAGTGACATTTAAAATATGTAGATGTCAACTAATTTAGAAATAATTTAAACCCAGCTTATGTTGTTCAGTGATGTCAAGGTTTGATTCC
>NW_006298625.1:805379-815245 GCF_000327345.1 Myotis davidii
AACCTAGAAATTCTTTTTTAAAAAGTGTATAAAACAGGTACTTTTTATGTAATATCAAATTGATAATATTTATGTAAACAAAGTCCAAGGGAAAATAACAGAGTGGGAGAAAATATGTATAGCATATAAGAAAAGTAGCTAAGTCCATTTAGGTTGCCATAATACGATACCATAGATAGGGTGGCTTATAAACAATAGAAATTTATTTCTCACAGTTCTGGAAAATAGAAGTCCAAGATTAAGGTACTAGCAGATTTGGTGTCTGGTGAATTCCCTTCATGTTTTATTGATGTAGTCTTTTCTCTGTATTCTCTAATGGCAGATGTGGGCAAAGGTGCTAGCTCTCTGGGTCTCTTTTATAAGGGCACTAATTCTATTTATAAGGGGTCCATCCTCATGACCTAATCACCTCCCAAAGGCCCCACCTCATAATACCACCACATTGGCAGTTATCTTTCAATGAATTTTTTTTGAGGGCAAGGTGGACACAAACATTTAGTCTTTAGCAGTCTCCAAATCAAAGAAATCTTCTCTGACACCTTTTCTGTTGTTGTTCAGATAAGACAGAAGAGATGATTTATTGTCCATGTTACATTCAGCCACAACTGAGAACAGAACCAGTCCAGAACGTCACAGGTCCAGGGCAGATATCCAAAAGGGACTGTTTTTGTAAGAGCAGGGTGGGTCTCTGAAAAGATGGCCACGGTGTTCAGATGGCATGTATGTTCTAGCTCCCATCGAGAAGTTCTAGACAGCAGACACGCAGTTCAACAACGTGTACCAGTGTCCCCAGGCTCTGGCTTCTCTATTTCTGCTCCTGTGGCTTTCACAGGTGCACAAGCTTGTGGTTTACTTGGACCTGTGCCTCATCTCTCTTCTTTTGTGCTTCAGCCTGCACATTCGCTTCTTCCTCCGCTTGGCTCCCATGGCGCAGAGATTTCTAAGACGATGGCACTAGAGCCAAGAGCTCTGACATCTTAACTAATGGAACAGATCTTGCTCTATTATGCTTATGGCATTCACCTTTGCTGGGCATAATCCTATATAATAAAAGCCCGATGACCGAATGGCGGAATGACCAGAACGACCCGTCGACCAGTTGCTTTGACTTGTACTGGCCACCGGGGGCAGAAGTTCAATGCAGGAGCTGCCCCCTGGTGGTCAGTGCGCTACCACAGTGGGAGTGCCCCTGGGCTGACTGGGATGAGCGGCTGCTCCTGCTGGGAACCCCTTACTAAAGGGCAGAACCCGGGCTGTGATCGTGGCCTCCTCACGCCAGGCTCCTCCTCCTCGCTCCTTGCTGCCACCTCCGGATGCCCCAAGGCCACACAGTGCCACCGCTGGGTTCCCAGAGCTGACCCCAGAGGCTGGGAGGTGGGTTCATGGCCACCACGGGTCTGAGGCCTACTCCACCACCTCTCAGTGCTATTGCCTGGGCTGACTGGGATGAGCGGCTGCTCCTGCTGGGAACCCCTTACTAAAGGGCAGAACCCGGGCTGTGATCGTGGCCTCCTCACGCCAGGCTCCTCCTCCTCGCTCCTTGCTGCCACCTCCGGATGCCCCAAGGCCACACAGTGCCACCGCTGGGTTCCCAGAGCTGACCCCAGAGGCTGGGAGGTGGGTTCATGGCCACCACGGGTCTGAGGCCTACTCCACCACCTCTCAGTGCTATTGTCCCTGGGCACGGGTCCGACCGGGTACCCTGGAAAGGTGAGTGCTCCGGCTCCACGGAAGATGCTGGACCAGGGAGCAGCAGCTCAGAGGGCAGGTCCACAGCCGCTGGGCTGACCAGGATGGGCGGTGCCCCCACAGCGGGCAGATCCCTGCAGGCCATTCCCCCTACCAGTGCACAATTCCCGTGCACAGGGCCTCGAATATTTCATATTAGCTTATTTGTAAGTTTATTGTCTATAGTTTCCCACTAAAAGACAATGTCTGTGAAAAAAGGAGGGTTTTCACCCTTCCCAACATGGTCTTGGTCATACAGAAGAGCAGCTACATATTGTATATCATGTTCACCCCAACTCTTTTGTGCTTTTCTCCACGTCTATCATTCTCTAACTACCCACCCCTTGCAACTAGAGTTCCAGCTTAGGTTTTGCCAAAACAAACACTTGTTGATATTTGGAACGAAGGGAAGCAGAAGCCAGTATTGTTTCTGCTGTGGAAATGGGAAGGGCACAGGCTTCGATGGAAACCAAGAACTCTTGCCAGCAGCCTTTGTAAATCCCCTACTTTAGAGCAATAAGCATGTACTAAAGAACCTTCGTAGAGGTTTCTGATGCTTTCTGCACGTCCTGTTTTAAGGAATACTGCAGTGACCTCCCAAGCCCCCTTGCTATCAATAGTTTCAATTCTTTTTAACTTCCAATTTCTTGTATTAAATTTGCTTTTTTTGTATTTGTGTGTGTGTGTGTGTGTGTGTGCGCGCGCGCGCGTATACTTGGAAGTCACCACTTTCTGTTTAAAAATCTTCTGCAGGCTTTATTTACTCAAAGCAGGAAGACTGTCACTGGCCCCAGTGGTTTTTGATTTTGCTCCTGGAGAGACTGCTCAACAGGCCGCTCAACACACAGTCTTCCCTGTGGCCGGCAGGGAAGAACATGTTTTCATGCAGAGCTCCCGCTGGCCAAACAAACGCCAAGAACGTGCCTGACTTCCTGCAACCATTCACCATCCAACCGAGCTTCTGCAACCCGTACAGAGCGCCGTAACCATCTTAAATTAAGGCTGGTGATGCCACAGAGCCCACACTTGAAAACTGTACTCCCAAGCCCATATGCTCTTAACTGACCTTTTCTACCCTCATCAGAACAGTGGCAGACATTCTTTTCAGGTTGGTATTAGGCTACACCAGTTCCGTACATCTTTTTTTTTTTTTTTTTTTTGCATTACTGGAAACACACACACACACATTTGAAACTGTAATTATACAGCAGACACGACTGTAAAATTTAGCATGACCAAAACAGATACTGGTTGTTTCCCCTGGCTCTCAATCAGCTTCCCTTCAATGTTCCCGGGAATGGTAAGATGAATCAACAGCTTTCCAGATGCTCAAGCCAATAACCTCGTTGTCATGTAAAAGCCTTCTTTTCCTTTGCCCCTGCATGAAATCAGTCAATTATATTAGTTCTGCTTCTGAAATAAGATATTTCAAATTCATGTGCTTCTTCCTTTCGTTCCCCTGCTCCTTTTAGTGCCTGTGTTACTATCATCTCTCTATGAGATTATTGCTGAGCCTTTGCCTGGTCTTCCCTCCCCTGTCACTGACTGAGCCCGTTTTTCACAATGAGGACCTTAAGTAACAATCACACACACACACACACACACACACACACACGCACGTACGCACGCACACGCGCGCATACACACATATATGACCGATTGGTAATCTTTAGATTTTTACTTTAATTGCAAAACTTCAGGATCAGAGACTCCCTTTTAAAAATTGGGACATTTCAGTACTGTGGCGGCTGCCAATTTCCATTCTTTATATTGATGCTGCCGTTTTTCTCATGGTAAAATCAGGAGGAAAGAATAATGTTTCCTGCACAGAAAACACATCCCTATCCAAAATATAAAATAAAATAAAAACACCTAAAGCATAGCATGATAAAAAACAAACAAAAACAAAAAAAACAACCTAAGAAAAACCATATATCTTTTCGTAAGTGAAAAATATTCATACATATTTAATCCTCAAGCTTAAAGCAGGCATAGTTGAGATTAAAATTTAAGGTGTCATTATGAGTCTTGGGCTATAGGTATTTGAGTATTGGACTGCTGCTCAATTAATAATTCTTTATGCATAATAAAGATATGCATAATATTTTCTGTAAAAAAAAAAAAATTCTTGGGCTATAGGTATTTGAGTATTGGACAGCTGCTCAATTAATAATTCTTTATCCATAATAAAGGTATGCATAATGTTTTCTGTAAAAAACAAAAAAAGCCCATTAAGCCCTGGTGGATGGCTCAGTTGGTTGAAGCAGCATCGTATACAACAAAAGGTTGTGGGTTTGATTCCCAATCAGCGTGCAACCTTTGATCCCTGGTTGAGGTGAATGTAGGAGGCAACTGATCTCTCTCTCTCTCTTTCGCTCTCTCTCTCTCTCATCTTCCCCTTGCTCTCTCAAATCAATAAAAACATATCCTCGGGTGAGGACTTTAAAAAAAATAGCCCAATTGAACACAATATCTTATTTGATCCTCACAACACTCCCAAGAAGGGAGTACTGAAGCTGAAGAAAGAAATGGTCAGAGAAGCTGACTTGTGTAAGTGCAAAGTTAAAGTTAATGACAATGCAGAGAATAAATCTAGGGTTTGTGTAAGTGCAAAGTTAATGACAATGCAGAGAATAAATCTAGGTCTTTATTAGCCTTTAAGACCTGAACCTAAAGCATACACCTCTTATCACATCTCAGTTATGAACTGCTTTAACATGTCTATTTCATTTGATTTTTATATTCACGACCTCAAAAACTCAGAGTCCTTCAATCAGAGGACAGGACTGCATTCTGTAGATCATGACACTTGAACGCTGAGAAGACAGTTCGGTGTCATGGAGATAATGCAGTTTTGGGTTTACCTTCCGGTTCTGATATCAACCATCATTTATGGGAACTAAAACATGATACAGGTTCACAATCGAAACTTATTTTTGCAAGATTATAGAGAGGAATAAGTGAGATAATACATGCAAATTGTTCAACATAGGGTTTTGCTTAATAAATGCCAGGGCTCTTCCTCTTTCTTCCATATGGCTACTCACCTTGCCATCTCACCCGATCAACCCTGGGCAGGACATCATATAACCTAGACCTCTGTGGGCCCACTCACACCATCACTCCAACAGTGCCCAACATTCCTCTGGTTAGGTTCACAATCGAAACATTTTTGCAAGATTATAGAGAGGAATAAATGAGATAATACATGCAAATTGTCCAACATAGGGTTTTGCTTAATAAATGTCATGGCTATTCCTTTTCCCTCCATATAGCTACTCACCTTGCCATCTCACCCGATCAACTCTGGGCAGGACATCATATAAACTAGACCTCTGTGGGCCCACTCACACCATCACTCCAACAGTGCCCAACATTCCTCTGGTATGTGCTACAGCTATTACTCTAGAAAAGCAAGGATTAACAAATAACAGGTATGAAGTGGCATATGAGATATCTTTGCTGCCTATTCTCCATTACCAGGAAAAATTAGAATTTAGCTCTAGGTATCCCTCAGCACTGAGGCATAGCAGTGATTTTCCTGGTAGGAATACTTCCTCCTACCCTGAACAAATCCTAGTGGTAGATGAAATCATAAATGTGCAGATTTGTATAAGTTTTATTTTATCAATAAAAAGCTATACTTTATTAAAAATAAGCCATTTAATCATTGACTAGTACAAATGTATTTTATGTCTTCACACACTGGAACTGAATTTGATAATAGTATTAAACTCATTCTGGAACTCTCTAACTTAAAATAAGAGCATCTAATTTGGAAGGCCACGGTAAACAATTCAAACTGTATTTTTCTTTTTCAGAGATCTTACTTGAGATGTCACTATGTGTGTGCAATTTCTTTTCAAAATGGGTGTGCCAATTTACTCCTATTTTTCTTCTCTTGCCTAAAAATGCAAATAGACAAGGTAAAAAAATAAAATAAATAATAAAATAAATAAATAAAGAAATACTAAAATAAACCTTTTTGAGAGGAAAAGAAAACATCTCTCAGACACGATTTGATTGCAATAGCTTCTGCTTGATTATCAAAATACATTCTCAGGAAGATTCTTTTTTTAAAAAAACAATTTTGGAAATGGTGCCTTAAAGAGTGGTATTTCGGGAGAAGCACTGTGAGCCGACAAGCCACCTCGATCCCTCCTCACCAAACACTACCTTTCGCCTTTTGCTACGACAATGATGCTAAAGTCTGCAGGGTGGTGTTTAGGCCACTCAACTTCTTCCGTCAATTTGGAAGCCTTAAATTCCTTTCTAGGATACAAAATTGAAAAATTGATAAGGCTTTTGAGCTTGAAAAGAATAGTGTATTTGAGTTTCCATTGAATCATGCCTAGATATGATTTTGTGGACATGCTATGTTTATCTACTTTGATTGCTATAATGGAAAGTTAGAAATTTTATATAAAGTAACATATCACACTCAACTTTCCAGATTCCACTTTATGTAATGTAATAATAAATACAAATATAAGCATTGTGAAAGGTCAGGTGATGTCAACCAATGCCTGCCTGGGTGGGCGGGGAGGGGGGTGATGTCTTTCTTAGACTCAAGCTGTGCTCATGACCAGTGCACGATGTCCATATTACCATGATGAGGCCAGTGTCTTCTAGGCCACTCTGTCAAACATGTGCACCCCACCTGCAACCACACCCCAACCCCACCTAACATGCAGAACCCCGCCACTTTCCAGGTCACTGGTCTAGACCTAACCTCCCTCCCACACTAGCAGGACTGTTCATCTCATGCAGGTTAGGTTTATGGCTTAAAAACCTCAGGAAACAGAAAATATTGAAAATACCAAAACCTTAATGAAAGTAAGAGTTGTTTTTTGATAAACGAAATTGACTAACCTTTAGTTAGAATAACTATAAGTAACAAAAGGTTAGAGTAAATTGAATCAGAAATGAAAGAGGAGACATTACATTCATGCCACCAGAATGAAAAGAACCACAGGAGATTACTGTGAACAATTATAAACCAACAATTATAAACCATCATTTATCCTGGAATAAATGGATAAATCTTAGAAACATACAACCTTTCAAGACTGAATCATGAAGAAATAGAAAATCTGAACTGACCAATAATGCATGAGGCAATTTAATCAGTAATAAAAATAGGTTCCCAACACAGAAAAGGCCAGGACAAAACATCTACACTAGGTAATTATACCAAAAATTTTAAGAAAAATTATATCATTTTTTCTCAAATGCCTCCAAAAATATGAAGAGGTGAGATCATTTCCAAGCTCATTATAAGAGCACTACCCTTATCCCCAAATCAGAAAATAGCACCCAGGAAACTACAGGGCAATCAATATCCCTGATGAACATAAATGCAAAAATTCTGAACAAAATACTAGAAAACTGAACTCAACAACACATTAAAAAAATCGTACACCATATGAAAAGCAATTCATTTGATGCACCACATTAACAGAAGGAAGGTCCAAAATCACATGATCAGCTCAAGGAAAGCAGAAAAAAAACTATTTGATAAAATTCAAAATCCCTTCATGATAAAATCTCTCCGCTGAGATTTCTGGAACAGGTTATGCACATGGTGGGCAAGGTCTGTAGGAACTGGAGGCAGGAGAAGCTGATTTGAGTCTTTCTGGAAGAGCATTCAGACAAATTAAGAAGTAAAACTGGAAAAATGTCTTTTAAGAGAATAGATTATGTTGACTAAGCATTTTTAAATAGAGAGATAGATGTAATTAACAGAGAGATTAGAAAAAATAACATAACCCTCATAGGGCATGCTAAATATAGACAGGACAGGCAGTGCTGACAGTGCTGGGTTTTCGTGACCTGGTGTGAGGTGCTGAATAAGTTGAACAGGCATTTAAAACTACCTCCTTTTTTAATTCTGTACTTTTGAATATATTTGAATAAAGTACAGTAATCAAAGAAATAAATATTATTAACAGAGACTAAGTATCATTTGCGACCTCCTAGAGACCTCACGCTAGGGTGAAAAGCTCCAGCCAGTCATTCCTTCATGATGAGGACCACCATATCCTGGGATGGAGTTCTGCGGTGTCATTGTCATGCTGCGCAGAGAAAAATATAATGAATTATACTATTTAATGATGATGGAAATAATCTGACTATACGTCATATGTTGTGTGAAGCCCACATCAGTTCAAAAGTGTGATCTGACACTAGCTTGTCTTTCATAATAATCAATGTTGGCATAATGATAATAATATATAATAGGAAGGCCTGGACCAGTCATTCTTAGAGAGAAATTACATTTTTAAACTGAGTTGTATAACACTACTTGTCATTTTTTTCCTAAGATGAAATTAAGTATTATCCTATTAAAATTGTTGTATTTTAGCAACAGACATGTTTATGCTTCATCAATGAATAATTAAGAATTACCAAAAAATGTATTCAAAACTTGTATTTCTGTGTATGAGGCTGAGAGTAATTAAGAAAGGAGATGTGCTGTAAATTGGCACATGAGGTGAGTTCAAACAGGAATAGAGTTCAAAACTTTACCAGAGGAAAAAGAAACAATACACAGTAGAAAACATAAATCGTTGGCTATGTTCCTCCTTTGGCATTTCCTTTGAACAGAACAGGATGTCTTCACATATGCATACTGATATAGAAAACATATTGATCAGAAAGCCATTATCAAAATGAAACAATGTCAAGCAGAGATTGTTGTAGGACATTGTGCTTTTGGGTTTTCCTTCTGTTAGAATGACGTGTCCCCATTTCTACTGCTTATCCAGTGCCCCCTTTTCTCTTTCTTCTCGGCTCTTTTATTTCCAAAAGGCAGTTACCTGGTAAAGCTGCAGGAGCAGAAAATAGTTGAGTTTGGGAATATTACTGGGCTAAATAGATTTTTCACAGAAAATTTTTTTTGTTTGCCTGTTTGTTGTTGTTTTTTGTAAAAGTATATTTTATTGATTTTTTTACAGAGAGGACGGGAGAGGGATAGAGAGTCAGAAACATCGATAAGAGAGAAACATCGACCAGATGCCTCCTGCACACCTCCTACTGGGGATGTGCCTGGCACCAAAGTACGTGCCCCTGACCGGAATCGAACCTGGGACCTTTCAGTCCACAGGCCGACGCTCCATCCACTGAGCCAAATCAGTGAGGGCAGTTGTTGTGTTTTGTTTTTAATGGGAGTGAGTACAGTACTTAATTTTCAACTCAGGTATTTTGTGTCATTTCTGTCAATGGTAAATTGGTATTTTAGTTTATTTCTTCACCAGAGCCACAGGTACTTTGAGAATAAATGCAATATTATCTATAAGTTACAATTCTTTCTTTCTCTTCTTTTCTCTTCGTGTGTGTGTGTGTGTGTGTGTGTGTGTGTGTGTGTGTGTGTGTGTGTTGCTACCTGACTTCTGGGAGTTGAAAGAAAAAAAAATAGTGAAAGTAATGTTTGCTAATAGTCCTGTTACTGAATTTAAGTTGCACTTTTGGATTGCTACCTATCTTAGTATCTCAAGGGAGTTGGAGAATAATAAAATATATCCTAAAGGGACAGAGATAAGACAATATAAATTTTATAGTTTGTTTGTTATTAAAAATAATTTTCCAACATTTTCTTGAGTTTATAATATGAACAAAAACCCCAATTCATATTAACTTAGCCTTTGTTTACTTTAATCCGGGGCTTGAATATGGGATTTTATTCTTCAAAATATTTTCAACTGAGAAATTATCAAATTTTTATTTGGCTGATTATTCTAAAAGAATGCTATCTCTACTCCTTATGCTCCTAGATGTTTTATAGATGTGGCTTATATTAATGCACAGAGGAGCTAGTGGCACCCTGATCACAAAGTTAAAGTAGGAGTGAGCTGCTGGCTAAGAGGAAATGGTGGTTGGGAGTCCTCAGGCACAATGGTGAGGACTGGAAATTCCCAAACTGAAGGCTTTAGGCTTTCCTCACAGTAAAGGGTACAGTATTTTTACATCTTCTAGCAGTGGTTCTCAACCTTCTGGCCCTTGAACTGCAGTTCCTCATGTTGTGACCCAACCATAAAATCATTTTCATTGCTACTTCATAACTGTAATGTTGCTAACTGTTATGAATCATAATGTAAATATCTGATATGCAGGATGGTCTTAGGCAACCCCTGTGAAAG
>NW_006298625.1:815540-824466 GCF_000327345.1 Myotis davidii
GTCCCCCCCCCCTTTTTTTTTTTTACAAGAAATCATTGTTCTAATTTTTATCATGATAGACACATTTTGTTTGTTCTAGACTTCATATAAATAAAGTCATATTGTGTAAATTTTTAGTGCTTGGCTTCTTTTGTTCAGCATACTTCTTACTGCTGAGTAGTATGACATTGTTTAGACATACCGATGTGGCTTATTCATACTTCTGTTGGTGAACAATCCAGTTTTTTGGGGTTTTTTTGCTACTACCAGTACAGCTGCTGCAGACTTTATGTAGCCATCTTGTTAAGAGACATATGTGTTCATTTTGTTTCTCCATCTCTAATTCATGTGTGAGTTTAGTTCAATGAGACTGTCCAAGGCAATAGTACCCTCTTCCTCCTTACATCCATGCAACCCTATGGTCTCTACCTCTTTGCATTGTCATGCATGTTAGCTTTTGCTACACTTTTTTAAAACCATGGGATGAGGTTATTTCCACAAATTATAAGGTCATTTATTTGAATATATGTATCTCATCCAGATAATAATTCTTAGTTTTCCTTCATGATAAGGTCACATAGACATGGGAAGATGAAATTCAATGTGAAGAAAGATCAATTCTTGTATACACTTTGTGTAGGTTGTTGAGTTAGTAAAAAATGTTCATAAAGTGCCAGCTTTAAAAGAAAGAATAAAATACTGTGTTAAAAGAGAAATTGGAATTCCAAAAACTTAAGTTTGTAAATTACGGAAGATTATTATGTTCATATGACAACAACGAATTTTAAATCAGAAAATTCAATGGAAAAAGTCACAATAGCTGGCAGGCACTGTTTAGCAACATGACCTGATCAATTTTGTTTCTTTGTGTGTGTGTTTTTAAGAGATTATTTAATTTCTGTACTCCACTTTATTACATATACGTACATAAAATATATACATATATGTTAAAAATAAACTTCATTTTGTTTCTATGACATCTCAGGGTGTCTTTTTAATTTTAATTTAACTTATCTTTATTGTTGAAAGTATTACAGATGTCTCATTTTTTCCTCATTGACCCCCTCCACCACCACCAACCCTAGGCCTTTATTACACTCTTGTGTCCATAGATTATATAAGTTATTTGGTTAATCTCTTCCCGTCCTCCACCCCTTCCCTCTGAGATTTTTGTTTTTGAGCTCTTGATTTCGAGTTTTAGAGGTACATTTGTAGTCAAGATATGCTCTGTATTTAAATGGTTCTCCAACTTCTCAGTTCTCAAACCAATTACTGAACCTTTTAAGGCCAGTCAAATTTTTATAATGTGGACTATAGCAAGAAAATTTGAAATTATCAACTCTTTCCAGTGTAGAAACAGCCACAATTTTCCTTGGTGATTGCTGTTTGCTGAATCAAGGATAAATGTCACAGTTAAAGACAGTGAAACTTTAATAATAATTCATCTAATTTACATAGTTGACAAAAAAGAAATAGCTATAACACACGGAGGTGTTTTCTGTTTTTGTTTTGTTTTATTTTAAAGTCTAAACCAATTCTTGGCTCAAATGCCTTGCTGGTTGTTTGAAAGATGCCATTGTCTTGTATTTGAGTCAGCAACTCTCTCTTCCCCTCCTGTGGCCTGTCACAGTTTCTTAGTGGATACAATATCATAATGCAAATATCAAACAATGGACACCGGTGACCCTATTTCTACAGTACTGACCTCTCTCTCTGCAAGGCTGTTTTGTCAGGATTAGATGTAGCAGGCCCAGCAGCATTCAGGTTACTGACTGAGATTCACTCAGCCATATTTTTTTCCTTTCCTTTCTTTACCTTTTTTCCCCTTTCATTCTTTCCTCCCCTCCTCTCCTCTACCTTCCCTTCCCTTCTCTTCTCTCTCTCTTTTTTTATACATTTTTATTGATTTCAGACAGGAAGGAAGAGGGAGAGACAGAAACATCAATGATGAGAGAGAATCATTGACTGGCTGCCTCCTGGACGCCCCCCACTGGGGATCGAGCCCGCAACCTGGGCATGTGCCCTTGACCGGAATCGAACCTGGGACCCTTCAGTCCGCAGACCGACGCTCTATCCACTGAGCCAAACCGGCCAGGGCTCTTCTCTTTTATATGAATACTTAGCTGCCATCTATAGTATGTGATAATTAAAAGCAATGGGATACAACTATTTTAAATATTCCAATCCTATCTAATAAAGAAGTAATATGCAAATTGACTATCACTCCAACACACAAGATGGCCACCCCCATGTGGTCAATGATCCACCCCCATATGGACACAAGATGGCCAGCAGGGCAGGGCATTTGGGAGGGACTAGGCCTGAAAGAGAGGACAGTTGGGGGCAATCAGACCAGCAGGGGAGAGTAGTTAGGGGTGACTGGGTCAGCAGAGGAGAGCAGTTGGGGAGGGACCAGCCCTGCAGGGGAGAGCAGTTAGGGGCGACCAGGCTGTTAGGAGAGGGCAGTTAGGGGCAATCTGGCCGGCAGGGGAGTAGTTAGGCATTGATCAGGCTGGCAGGGGAGTGGTTAGGGGGTGATCAGGCTGGCAGGCAGAAGCTGTTAGGGGCAATCAGGCAGGCAGGCAGGCAAGCGGTTAGGAGCCAGCAGTCCTGGATTATAAGAGGGTCCCAGATTGGAGAGGGTGCAGGCTGGGCTGAGGAATAACCCCCCATGCATGAATTTCATGCACCGGGCCTCTAGTTATTCTTATAATTATCTCAGAAAACTATCCACTTTATAATCTTAAAACATTTTTATAAGGTCACATTTTCGTAAGTGTTTAGTATACAGCATATAAAAGCACCAAAAAATCTATTTCAAATGTAGAGTCAACAAGATTCTTAAAAATGAAGATTCTTCCATAAGATAATTTTTTTAGTCTTCACCCACGGATATGTTTTTTTATTGACTTTAGAGAGAGAGGAAGGGAGAGAGAGAGAAACATCCATCTATGTGAGAGAGAAATATCAATTGGTTGCCTCCAATATGCCCCAAATGGGGGACAAACCTACAACCTAAGTATGTGCCCTGAGCAGGATTTGAACCTGCAACCTTTTGGTGTACTGACGATGCTCCAACCAAGCCACCCAGCCAGGGCTCTTCCATAAGGTTTTCAAAGGAATTTAAAATCATTGCTTTTTCTATTGTTCCTTTTACATTTCTTTAAAATTCTTACATAGCATCTCCATCATTAGTTGGAGCAACTGATGATAATCTAAAATTAACATAATTTTACAGCTCAGGGTATTTTATCATGAATTCAATTAGATTTTTATTGAACTTCTTTAATGTGCCCAAATCTGACATGTTCAAAACAGTTCCTGGGTCCAGCCTAGCTGTTTTCAAGATTAAAAGTTAAGTCAAAATATTTGTTTGTTGATTGCATTTTTCCTCACTTTATTGCCTATTTTTCTAATAGTTCTACATAATCTTATCTTTTATTTATGCATTGATTACATAAGCTTTAAAGACCTCCAAGTATTTGGGTGGCACAGAATTTTACACATTTTTTCTTCATGCTCATAGCCCAAGGATAATTTAGTTCTTTTTTAGAGTATGATGGTATAGATATGATTATGTCCTACTCATCGACATACCTGTTTTTATCAGTGAATTAAAAAAAATCTACTTTGAAAGGACACCTGTCAGTATTTGAAAATGAATTTTTTTAAGGTCCTAAATTTGATCTCTGAATCCTTGGCCATATACAATCTGGAGACTTAACACATTTAAGAGCTTGGTGGTGTGGTGTTTATTGTATATCTGCTTCCAATAATACTCCCTGAAGAATATGAACCTCTGTTCTGGCAGCTGTAAAGAAGTCACTGTAGACATGAGTAGTTATTTTTTCTCCATAATGGTAAGGCAAAGCAAAGAACTTAATAATGGACCCAAAACAAATACAGGTCATAAAGGAAAATCACAATATAGACAAAACATCTCAAGTAAACTGATTAAACCTGTTAGGCTAAAAAGTAACTTTCTTGAAGAGGTCAAAAGAAAGTTGGACTTTTTTTCCCTGAGAAGATTTCTTTTTACTTTAAAAAAAATAGCTGTATATTTCAGCTAAATGGACAACTTGTTGTGTCTGCAAACAGCCTATTTTAACTCTTTGTGGACTTATGGGAAATTGGATAGCCATAGTACAGACATTTAAATATAGTTTGAATTCAAGTTAAGAGAAAAAAAATAACTAAAGAGCAGATATCTGTAAAATGAATTGTAGTGAAGTGTGCTTCCAACCCATCCTTTAGAAGTTGACCAAAGTGACTGAAGAGAAGCAGAAATAGAGATGAGCTCATGTTTTTGGCTCAATTAGTGTTGAATGAAATGAGTAAGAATGGTGCTGGCCCCCACTGAGAAAAATACCTGCTACACACTACAGATTGGAAAAAAATTGGTGGAGAGCACCAAGTATTCATACACAATTCTCCTTCCTATGAGAATATTATAGTATTGAATGAAGTGGAGAAACTTCTTGCAAACCCAACTGATTCCATTAATTTAGATGAGCAATAGTTACACCTACATTTCACATATACCATTCCTGAGAATTTACTTTAAGAAGGTTAAATTTAGAAATGAGACAATTTACTGGCATGGGGAAACATGGATGAAATGGGAGTGTGTGTGTGTGTGTGTGTGTGTGTGTGTAAAGAAGAGAATGGTTCTGTTCCAGCACTGAGCGTTTATTTTTTTTATTTTTATTGATTTTAGAGAGGAAGGAGGAAGGAGAGAGAGATAGAAACATCAATGATGAGAGAGAATCATTGATTGGCTGCCTTCTACATGCCCCCTACCGGGGATGGAGCTCACACCCCAGGCATGGGCCCTTGACCTGAATCGAACCAGGGACTCTTCAGTCCAGAGGTCGACACTCTATCCACAGAGCCAAGCAGGCTAGGGCAGCAGCACTGAAAGTTGTGAGGAGCATATTACACATGCAAGTTGAAATAGCCAGTCTATATGTGGAATATTCACCTCAGACTCAGTGGGAGAGGTAGTAGCTAGAGATGTGAATTTATGGCCTTTTTTGCCTTGGGACTGAGTGAAATAACCTAAAAGAGGGATTCTCATAGTTACAGAGAAAAGGGTATTTCTGAATTTACAGTTCTGGCTAAGATATAAAAGTTAGGGGGGAACATTGAGAAAAGGGATACAATGAGGTATAAAGAAAACAAGATAAGTGTAACCATTATAGAGAAATGTTTTAAATGGAAAATAAAGTTTAAGTGTATCAAGTGATCACTGATGACCACAACATTATATAGTAGTATTCTTTCAATTTTAATTAATTTTCTTATTTTTGAAAAATTGCACTGTATTTAAGGTCTAAGGAAATATACACTGAACTCTGAACTGGAAATGAAGTTTCATTCCTGTAGTTTACTCTCAAATGGAAGAGAGCCATAACCTAAATCTTAAAAATGTTAGACAATCAACAGTATATGAATATGATATAGATGAAAATACTAAAAATCACACAGTAAAACAAAATGAAACACTTTTTAGGGAAATTGGGAACATGCTAACACTGATGGAATAGTTTATGACATTAAGAGATTATTGGGATTTTTAAAGAAATTTGACATTTTTGAAAAAATAATTCTTATCTTTTAGAGTTACATGTTGAAGTATTTCCAGTTAAATGTACATGATATCAGGCCATTGCTTTTAATTTTCCAAAATATTTATGGGGTAGAATATCAATGAAACAAGACTGGCAATTACAAAATAGTTGTTTAAGTTGGTAATGGTTATGTGGGAGATTATTTTGCTTTTCTCACTTCTTTTCTATACATTTTATTTTTCCATATAAGAGCTTTAAAGATTTTAAGAAATGTGTTGTTAATTTACTAAAGGACACCCTTACCAGGAAAAAGCTATTTATAAAATATCAAATGCTATACCAAATAAAGATTTTATGAAAAGTCTACTTTAAAATAACAGTTAATTTATATGTTGAAAACAGTAAGACCAAAAAAGTCTGCTTTAGAAACACTTTAAACTCCACACTATATCAGGGGTCCTCAAACTACGGCCCGCGGGCCACATGCAAATACAAATATTGTATTTGTTCCCGTTTTGTTTTTTTACTTCAAAATAAGATATGTGCAGTGTGCATAGGAATTTGTTCATAGTATTTTTTAAAACTATAGTCCGGCCCTCCAACGGTCTGAGGGACAGTGAACTGGCCCCCTGTTTAAAAAGTTTGAGGACCCCTGCACTATATATTTATATATATTCTGTTTTTCTCTTAAGCTTTTAAAAAGTTCACAAATAGAAGAATGTGATATTTCCCCATTTTTGCGTAATAACTCCTGCATTTAACTTTGGCACACTTTTGAATATTTATAGAGGAGCAGAAGGAAGGGAGATGCTAAGACTATGGCATTCAATGGATGAAGCTTGATTTCAAACAAACTGCTAAATCATTATTGAGCGTGTGGCCTTTTAACCCTATAAATGATAGTTGATGATCTATAATGATTTACTTGGAACAAATTACATCAAAGCCATCAGAGAACTGAGGAAGATTTATGACTCCTCAAAAACCACATTAGGATAAGGTTTTCTTAAAATTCATTTCATTAAATTTTAAAGTGTACATAAGAATGTTTTTTTCACATTTTGAATCCCAGATGGCATTTAAAATGACATGATCTGATTCAATCAAGGTATTTATGGTGACAACGCGCAAGCTTGCCTAGTGTTTGCCCATCCTACAAACATTGCATTATCCCCTGAGTATTTTCACCCTTTAAGTTGTTTTCACATTGCATCTCTCTCTCTTTTCACACATACACATGCACAACATTTAACAACAGCAGTGCTCTCAAACTGCTATTGTTTAAATGTTCTTATTTTGTACAATTAGAATGCTATTGTGAATTCAAGATTGAGGTATTAAAAAACTTAGAGCTGCGCCGAAACCGGTTTGGCTCACTGGATAGAGCGTCGGCCTGCGGACTGAAAGGTCCCAGGTTCGATTCCGGTCAAGGGCATGTACCTGGGTTGTGCGCACTTCCCCAGTGGGGGATGAGCAGGAGGCAGCTGATGGATGTTTCTCTCTCATCAATGTTTCTAACTCTCTATCTCTATCTCTCTCCTTTCCTCTCTGTAAAAAATCAATAAAATATATTAAAAAAACCAAAAAACTTAGAGCTGCAAATGCAGTAGATTTCTCTGAAAGTGCAGCTCCCTAGTATCTGTCTGTTATTCGGTGGGCCACACTTGCACCTTGAGAAAATGTTATTGCTTCACTACTGCAGGCACAGGATCCTGAGACATGCTGAGGCCTGTTCATGCATTCAGTGGAATGACATTGATATTCCAATAAAGATACAAGTGATAATTATCTGCCTTCCAAATTGTAGCTAATTTGCCTACAAATGTCAGGTGGTCATAATAATCTGGCCACTCAGTGTATGTATATATGTATATATGATTTAATAATTACTTATTGAGCATCTATTATATGGTGGCACTGTTTCAAGAGGTAGAAATACATTAGTGAACAAAATAGAAAAAAATCCATGTCTTTGGTAAATATTCTAATTGGGAGGAGGACTGAAAATAATGAGTAAACAATTAATTAGTAAGTGCAATGTAATGCTAGGAGGTGATATGGAGTATGGAAATTATATATGGATAAGGAGTATCAGATGTTGTTGTGGGGATAGAGGAGCTGTGAACAAAATTCTAAACCAGCTGTGGTCAGGAATCCTCATAAAGATTTGAAGGAAATGATGGAGTTTGCCAATATTCCTACTGGGTTTGGAGGTATTGGGGGGGTTGGGCGGCACACAAGCAATATATCTGAGAGGGCAGCCCCATCTGATAACATAGTACTTAAAATATTTTTGAAGAAATAGAATGAAAATACAATTGTTTATAACCAACTGAAGCAGTAAAATTAATGGCCAATACTCATATGGAGATCAGTAAAATTTTTAATTTAATCTAAAGCCCAACATCTGAGAGCACTCTGGGAAGTGAAAAAGGAGGGAATGATCCATGTCCTGCCATCATAGCTGCACCACAGAGTATAAAACCCACTGCCATTCAAATAGTATCTAAATTATGGCTAAAATAAATTATCTAGAATTAAAAATGCAGCAAAGTTTGTCATAGAGTTTGTGGTAGTTTGCACAACATGTCATGGAGTGAACAGAAATTCCAAAACAAAAACATTTCATAATAAAAGCATATATACTGATATAAATATAATGTTGTAACATTGTTATCTCAATATAAATATAGGGACTGTCCATCACCATTTCTAAATCTGTCCATGAGCTATATTAAACATCAAATAAACTTTAATTATTTTACATATTTGATGAGGATGAATGTTGTGAATACATTTTATAAAATAAAAGTAAATAATAAGTATGTTATCATAAGTAAAAAATTGTATATTACATGGAAAAATTATATGCAAGAAAAAGAAAATAATTCATTTAAAAGTATTTTTTCCAAAACTGTAGGAATTCAGTTTTTTGGGGGGAATCTGATTATTCCTAGGGCTGCATTATCTAAGTCAGTAATTTTACCAAATGTTTCCTTTAAAGGACTTAGATTAAAAAGGGTATAATAAGCTGAAAGTGTATAACCACATCCATTGATACCTGATTTTAGAATTACATGATCATACTGAGCAAGATATTTATTCTCACAATAATCAATAATCAATATTCTCTGAAATTATACTCCCTCGCTCAAAGGGTACTGAAAAAGGAGTTTACCAAGCCATTTCCTGTAAAAACTGAATGCCTGAAGCTAAGATAAAGGATTTCTTCTGGAGAAACAAAACAAAGCATTCCCAGTCTCTATCTAGCAGGTAAAGAGCTTTTAGAAAGTAATTCTTCTGGCAGCTAGCTCTTTCTCTGCTGACTGTTGTATAGACTTGCTGCGGGGTAGAGGGTGGGGGATGGAGTCTGGGAG
>NW_006298625.1:824477-827905 GCF_000327345.1 Myotis davidii
TGCAATGACTCAGAAGTGACTCCCACAGATTCAAAGGACATAAAACATTCCTGAGGCGAGCAAGGCTAGCTATTTAAGTTGAGAGCCTCTTCCCTGCCACATATGGGTTTTTCTCACATGAAGGGAGAGACAGCTAATCCTTAAATGGGGTTCAACTTGAGTGCTCAGGGATTCTTTATAGAAAATATAATGGTCGCATTTATATATGTTTTTATTTTATTTTCTCTATGCAAATAATCGATACCTTTCCCCTTATTTTGACATTTGTTACTGCATCTTATTTTTTACTTTAGAAGTGTCTATTCAGGTCCTTTGCCCATTTTTCACTTGGATTGTTTGCTTTTTGGAGTTGAATTATATAAGTGCTTTATAAATTTTGGATATTCATCCCTTATCAGGTATATCATTGGCAAATATGTTCTCCCATTCAGTGAGCTGTATTTTCATTTTGTTGATGGTTTTCTTTGCTGAGCAAAACATTTTAGTTTGATGTAGTCCCATTTGTTTATTTCTATCTTTTGTTTCCCTGGACCAAGGAGCTGTACAAAAATATTTCTATAAGAAATGTCTAAGATTTTACTGCCTACGTTTTCATCTAGGATTTTTATGGTTTCAAGTCTAACATTTAAGTCTTTAATTCATTTTGAGTTTATTGTTGTGCATGGTGTAAGAAGGTGGTCTAGTTTCATTTTCTTGCATGTACCTGTCAAATTTTCCCAAAATCATTTATTGAATTGCCTATTTGTACCCCATTTTATATTTTTACATCCTTTGTCAAATCTTTTGACTATAAAAATGTGGATTTCTGGATTCTCTATTCTGTTTTATTGATCTCTGTCTGTTTTTATGCCAGTATCGTGAGGTTTTGATCACTATGGCCTTCTAGTATAGTTTGATATCTGATAGATATTCAAAAGTTTGTCAGTCTTACTTATCTTTCAAAGAACCACTCTTCTTTTCATTGATATATTCATCCCAATATATTTAATGAAAAATAAATAAAATATCTTCAATATTTCATAATCGCAGATTTTAGGATTAACAATTACCTAAGAGGTAATCTAGTTACAGTCTTATAATTCAAGAAAACAAGTCTTAGAGATATTAATTAACTCGTCCAAATCACACATTTAGTGAAAAAAAAAAAACTCGCATATTCTAATTTTTAGTTTGAAACTCTTTCTACCAGTCCATACTGCAAATCAGCATTTAATATTTCTAATCATATTTATTGGTTACTAAGAAGTATGAAATATAGAAAATGCTCATAAAGTCTCTAAGTTTTTCACTTTTCATCTTTTTTCTCAATCTACCAATTATGATTTTCAATATTATCAATATGGGTATTGAAGGTTATTTCTTATTTTAGCATAGCCGTTGGTGAAAAATAGGTGAGCAGAATGTTTTCTACATCATAATAACAACTCAGGATTAATTTTAGGAATTGTGTAAAACAACAGCATAGCTCCAGACCAAGGAGCTTAAGTCATGAGAGCAGGTTATACAGCATCATTACCCATGACCAGAGTGGCCATCACTGGGAGAAGCAGGGAAGGAAGCTACAGGGTAAGCAAGAGGGCGTCATATGTAAGCACAAGTGAGATGACCCACCTCATTGTCACCAAAAGCCTTGAAAGGAGGGTTAATGATTTGATGTTCCAGCAATTAGGTAATCAAGACCAATTCATACATTCCCAACTTTGAAAATTCTTGGAAAATAGTATTTGGATTTGTTTTATTTGAAAAATAAACATGTAATGTATGTTAACAAACGACATTTTTTAAGACTGAAAGAAAATAGGCAGTTTGTATTGCTGATTTAATCTACTAAAAACAAAAACCTAATTTTAAGTGTCAGTCAAATCACAAACATAGAAAATCTTTCTTGGAAGGTTTTCCAAATTATTTACCTCTTTTTTCAAAACCAAAAATGTCTCCATTTTCCATAACTATATCATTCAAGTATAGATAAGTATTATTAGATTTATAAATGTAGACTGAAAAAGATATTATAATTAACTAGAGGCTTAGTGCACAAATTGGTGTACCTGTGGAGCCCAGCTAGGGGGAGGGGTTGAGGATGGTTGGCCAGCCAGTCCCGCCTCCTGGTGGAACTCCCAGTTGAACTTCAGGTCGAACTCCCAGTGGGGGGGGGGGGGCAATTTGCATATTAGCCTTTTATTATTTAGGACTTTTTCCAAATTCTTGTTTAATAACAAAAGCCAGGCTTACTTTACATAAATATAACAGGTAATATTCAATGAGAAAGTCAGAATATTCTAACTAGTCTTAGTATGAGTGAAATCATTAAAAGATTCAAGTATTGCTTTCCCAAAGAACCATTGAAAAAAATGAATGTTAGTTATTTTTAAATCAGATTTTAAGACTCTAATCCAGATACTAAAAAATACATTAATTTAAAGTGTATAATTCAGTATTTTTAAGAAAATGTATTGGTGCAACCATTGCCACAGTATAGTTGTAGACCATTCCACATTCAAAAAGTTCCTTCATGTTCATTTCGGTCATTCTCCATTCCTGCCTCAGCTCCAGGCAACCCCTAAACTACTCTTATCACTATGGATTCACCTTCTCCAGAAATGTGATGAAAATGACTCCATATGGTATATATTTCTTTTGTTCCTGGCTTCTTTCACTTAGCATAATGTTTTTGAGGTTATTCATGTTGAAACATTTGTCAGTCATTTGTTGCCTTTGTGGCAGAATCAAATTTCATTGTATAGGTAGACAAAATTTTGTTAATCCAATCACTAGTTAACAGATTTTTGGGTTGTTTCCAGAATTTAGCTATTCTGAATAACGATGCTATGAACTTTTGCATAGAAGACTTTGTGTAGACATATATTTTGATTTCTCATGGACTTAAGAAGAAAGTGATGTATATAATTGACTTTTTAAGAAATTGCCAAAATATTTTCCAAAGCAATTGTACCATTTTACATTCCCACCAGAACTGTGTAAAGGCCCAATTGTCTCTATATTGTTGCCAAATCTTGGTATCATCAGTCTTTTGATGGATAACTATTCCAGTGGGTGTCTAGTACGATCTCATTTGCATCCCACTATTGACATTTTGGGCAAAATGACAAGTGAATATTGACTAATTATGTTGAGTAACTTGGCATGTGCATATTAACCATTTGCATATCTTCTTAGGTGAAATGTACAATAAAATAGTTTGTCCATTATTAAATTGCTTTGTGGGTTATCTTTTGTATTCACTTATAGAATTTCTTTTATATTTTGAATACACATCCTTTATCAGGTAGATGATTTGCAAATATTTTCTCCCAGTGTATAGCTTATATTTTATTTGCATAATTGTGTTTCCTGAAGAAGAATACTTTTAATGAAGTCTGCTCTTTTTTCTTTTTATGGATTGGTTTTTGTTGTCATATCTAAGAAAT
>NW_006298625.1:833007-838091 GCF_000327345.1 Myotis davidii
TACCATTGCATTCCCACCAGAACTGTGTAAAGGCCCAATTGTCTCTATATTGTTGCCAAATCTTGGTATCATCAGTCTTTTGATGGATAACTATTCCAGTGGGTGTCTAGTACGATCTCATTTGCATCCCACTATTGACATTTTGGGCAAAATGACAAGTGAATATTGACTAATTATGTTGAGTAACTTGGCATGTGCATATTAACCATTTGCATATCTTCTTAGGTGAAATGTACAATAAAATATTTATCCATTATTAAATTGCTTTGTGGGTTATCTTTTGTATTCACTTATAGAATTTCTTTTATATTTTGAATACACATCCTTTATCAGATAGATGATTTTCAAATATTTTCTCCCAGTGTGTAGCTTATATTTTATTTGGATAATTGTGTTTCTTGAAGAAGAATACTTTTAATGAAGTCTGCTCTTATTGTTCATTTTAAAGATAACTGCAACCTCAGGTTAGAAGTGTTGTCAGTTTTCTCTGTTCATTTCCTATCAGTTTTGCTATTTTTACTAACAAGCAATACACAGCATAATGTTTGTGCCTTTTGCTCGAAGTCAGCCCTGTCCCCTCTCAGCGAAGCAACTGATTTCTATGGGCTGTCTTGCCCTGGGAGCAATACTTGACTTACGACCTGGGGGATGAAGGTGGGCAGAGGGGTGAATAGAGAAGCCCTGGACAAGGATGCCATAGATTCCCACTGTTCTTATCAAAACTGAGAAGTTTATCTTGAATAAATATTTCTCAATTTATTGCTTATGTTTAGTCAAATTCAATAGCCACGAATTGTTATCAAAACTTTTATCCAGCTTTTTAGTTGACTTGGGGAAAGAGGATCCTTTCAGAGCTTCACTCCACATGGCTGGAAACTCCAGCATCTTCAAAATAAGATGGAAAGAACTGGGGCCCAATTTCCAAGAGCATTTGAGAAACTTAGCCCCAGGCTATGGAAGAAAAAGGATTTCATGGGTTCCTCAAGTAATTATGTGCTTCCTTCTACTTGCTGGAAAAGAAGTAGCATAGCCCCCAAGAAAGGACAGTCCTAATCGCAGTAGATTTCAGGGCCTGGCAGTAAACCTCCTCCCCTATATTTTTATTAAATTTATTGGGGTAGCATTGGTTACTAAAACCATACAAGTTCAAGTGTACGACTCTATAACACACCATCAGCATCCTGTAGCACATGCTAATCACCCAAAGTCGGGCCTGGCAGTAAACCTTCTTCCCTATGTTTTTATTAAATTTATTGGGGTAGCATTGGTTACTAAAACCATACAAGTTCAAGTGTGCAACTCCATAACACACCATCTGCATCCTGTAGCACATGCTAATCACCCAAAGTCAAGTCACTTTTCTTTTCTTTTTTCTTTTTTCCTTAACCCCATCACCTTTTTCACCCAGACCCCTAATCCTCTCCCCTCTGCCAGTTGTCAGTCTGTTCTCTGTATTTATGAATCTGTTTGACTGGCTCATATCACCCAAGGTAATGCTCTCCCGGTCCTTCCATGCTTTTGCAAAAGGTAAGATTCCCTTCTTTTTACAACTGAGTAGTATTCTGTTGTGTAAATGTACCACAGCTTCTATTTTTTTTTAATCTACTCATCTATAAAGGACACTTGGGCTGCTTCCAAATAATTTTTGCTTAATCCCATCACCTTTTTCACCCAGACCCCTAATCCTCTCCCCTCTGACAGTTGTCAGTCTGTTCTCTCTTTTTTCCTTAACCCCATCACCTTTTTCACCCAGACCCCCAATCCTCTCCCCTCTGCCAGTTGTCAGTCTGTTCTCTGTATTTATGAATCTGTTTGACTGGCTCATATCACCCAAGGTAATGCTCTCCCGGTCCTTCCATGCTTTTGCAAAAGGTAAGATTCCCTTCTTTTTACAACTGAGTAGTACTCTGTTGTGTAAATGCACCACAGCTTCTATTTTTTTTAAATCTACTCATTTATAAAGGACACTTGGGCTGCTTCCAAATGTTGGCTATTGTAAATAATGCTACAATGAACAGATGGGTGCCTATGTTCTTTTGAATTATTGTTTTATGTTTCTTCAGATATATTCGCGGAAGTGGAATTGCTGGGTCATAAGGCAGCTGCACTTTTAATTCTTTGAGGAAACTCCATGCTGCTTTCCACCGTGGCTGCACCAATCTGCGTATCCATCAACAGTGCACAGGGTACCCTTTTCTCTAACATATCTTGGCCAACACCTGTTGTTTATTGATGTATTGATTTTAGTCAAATGGGGTAACGTCTCATTTTGTTTTTAATTTGCATTTCTCTGATGATTAGTGATGTTTCCATCAATAGTGTACAGAGTTCCCTTTTCTCTAACGATCTTGGCCAACACCTGTTGTTTGTTGATGTATTGATTTTAGTCAAATGGGGTAACGTCTCATTTTGTTTTTAATTTGCATTTCTCTGATGATTAGTGATGTTGAGCATTTTTTTCACATGTTTATTGACCATTGATGCATCCTCTTTGGAGAAGTGTCTATTCAGGCCCTTTGCCCATTTTTAAATTGGATTGATGGCTTTTTTGGTGTTGAGTTGTCCAAGTTCTTTATAATCTTTGGATATTAACCCCTTATGAGATGTATCATTGAAATGTCTAGATTTTAGTGCCTGTTTTCTTTTATGATTTTCATGTTTTTGTGACTTATATTTAAGTATTTAATCCAATTTGTGCTTATTCTTGTGTATGGTGTAAGGTGTTGTCTAGTTTCATTTTTTTGCATGTATCTGTCCAACCGACACCACTTATTGAACTGACTGTCTCAACTCCATTGTATGTTCTTGCCTTCTTTATTAAATACGAATTGATCATAGAGGCATGGGTTTATTTCTGCACTCTCTATTCTGTTCCATTGATCTATATGCCTGTTTTTATTCCAGTGCCATGCTCTTTTAATTACCATGGCCTTGTAGTATAGTTTGATATCAGGTAGTATGATATATTCTGCTTTATTCTTCTTCCTCAAGACTGGTGAGCAGGCACCAACCCTGCTTAAACAACTCTACCTCGGGAGGGGGCGGAGGAAGCCTGTGCACGCATACACAGTGATAAAGGTTTCTCCTGATAGACAGCAGTTTGAGGGTTAACTCAGCCCATGAGTGAGCCAATAGCATTCAAGATTCAACTACAACAGGAGGGCCCAAATAACTGCCTTCCTTAAAGGAATCACAAGGAACCCAAGAGATCAATGGTGACATTTCCTTCAGGACATTTGTCTGACTTTACAGAGGACAGCAACCTGTCAATACTGAAATGGAATTTCTTCCCATATCAGAGGTTTGGAGACATAAAGCAGATTAAATATAAATTTAAAGAAATAAGACATGTGTCATTTTTATATTTCAAGTTGGAAGGAAATATTTATATCCACTACAAATTGGAATCCCTAAATATAAAAGTAAATTTTGTTGAAATAAGTCCAGTTTTACATTTAATGTTATATTTTATTATAATAAATCTGGCTCATAAATTTAAAATTTCAACATTTATACATTAAGTAACTGGTCAAGAGAAAAAGAGATTCTTTAGATATATATATATAAAAGTGTAGATCCAGGCTTCGAGATGATAGACAAATTCATATAATTTATGGACCTTATTGGTTTGCAGTCCATGGAGAAAATTATGTTTCATAAGGCATTTTTAATGGCTTATGTTTGTATTCTCGAGTTATACTGTTAAAGCAGCTTAAAAGAAAAAAAAATAAGATATGTTTTTGTTCAAATTAGAGCATTAAAAATATCAAAGAGCTGCTTACTTCCTATGAAAAAAACAAAGGTACAAGCACAAAGGCTCAAAATGTATAACTTCAAAGACCTTCAAGGAATTATCTTAACACGCTATGCTCTGCATTTACTTGTCATTGCACAATTGACTGTTAGGCTGTGACCAGAGCATGCACTCAGCAGATGTGCTGGGATTGTGCTTGGCATTTAATTGAGCATGGCATTCTGGTCTGTAGATGGATATTACTTCTCCGTTTGTACATGAGCACACATGTGTTGTACTGAGTTTTAATCAGCTCTAATGCAGAGCTACAATTGTCCCTAATCAATGGTGTGTTGACAGAGTTTACATTATATGCAGAAGTAGAGGGAGTGCCATGTTCTGACATTTGGAAAAAATGAGAGAACCTAGCAGTACATGGAGAGGGAGCTGGCCCACAGTGTGAGCAAAGTGATGCAGAGCTAGTACTTTAAGTATTTGAATGGTCCATTATATGTTTAAATAAAATTATTAGTTATTTGCAGAAACACAGATGAATTTCTACCAAACTATAATACTTGTTCCAATACCATTTGAAAATAAGTTGTTGGGTTTTTTTTGTGTTTTTTTTAATTCACTGTACCGCCCCCAGGTACTACAGATGAAGAGGAATAGTCCCGGTGAGGGGGCCACAGAACCATTTCATTCAGAAACCTCATCGCTTTCTCTGAGTAAGAGGGGACACTTTCCTTTTCTTCCTTGCTATTGTCTCCATAAATTTTGTCTTTTACTCTTTAAAGAGGCACTTTCTGTGTTGTTTAGCGATGCTGTTCAATATTGTACGCATCACAATTTAAATTACAATTAAATAAAAATTAAAAACCAGTTTCCCCGTTTCAGTAGGCACATTTGAAATGTTCAATTAGGGAAAACATAAATTATTTCCATCATTGCTGAAAATTATAGTGGATTGCAGTTCCTTAAAGTTTTACAGAGTATGGATGAAGAATAAAAAATATGTATTTTTAAGTAATGAAGACTAAAATATGTATTTTTATTAATGAAGAGTCCATACTTTATTCAGATTTTTTTAAATTTTGTTAAATTGACTGGGGTGACATCAGTTAATAAGATTATGTAAGATCCAAGTGTAGGATTCTACAATACATCATCTGTTTATTGCATTGTGTGTCCACCACGCAAAGTTAAGCCTCCTTCTGTCACCACATATTTGACCCTCTTTACCCTCTTCCACCTACCCCCACCTCCGCTTCCCTCTGATAAGTCTCCTCTGTCACCACATATTTGACCCTCTTTACCATCTTCCACCTACCCCCACCTCCGCTTCCCTCTG
>NW_006298625.1:838679-843128 GCF_000327345.1 Myotis davidii
AGTGGTTCTCAACCTGTGGGTCGCAACCCCTTTGGGGGTCAAACAACTCTTTCACAGGGGTCGCCTAAGACCATCCTGCATATTAGATATTTAAATTACGATTCATAACAGTAGCAACATTACAGTTATGAAGTAGAAACGAGAATAATTTTATGGTTGGGTCACAACATGAGGAACTGTATTTAAAGGGCCAGAAGGTTGAGAACCACTGCACTAGAGAGACTTTTCTCCTCCACCAATGGATTAAAAAAGAGAATGACATATCTCCACTCAGAATCTGCTCTCAGGTATTTCCAGAAATTACATTTCATCTTATGCAATGATGCTGTCAGCAAATCATGTGGTAAGCATTTGGTCTCGGAAATTCCTGAATCAGATCTTGGCTTAAGAACCAATTTAGAGCTTCCACAGCTCCTCTGGGTTTGGATGTTCCATTCAGCAAACAAGAAAAGGAGTTGATGATTATGAGATTGCAATTTTCAGAGCCTGTTTTCCTGATGAAACACCCGATCCAATATCCTATAAAGTGGAAAGATTTCTGTTTGTAATTTCTTTATACATTCTCACTAAAGCGTGCATGCTAAGACATCATTCTGTGAGAGGAAAAGAATGGTGATTGTTTCAGCAGTAGTTTTATTACATTTTTCTTTTTGTTTGTTTGTTTGTAGTTTATTTCCTGCCTTGTTTTCCTTTTGGATAGAGCCAGCTGTTGAGTCAGCAGTGTGTAGGCAGTTCAAGTAGGGCATGATTGCTGAGATTCCTTTGATGCTCCCTCCAGGGCAGCCACCTGCTTTGTCATTGAAAAAAATTGACTCATGTGGCAGCCTGACAAATACCTGGTTACTCAGCAGAGCTGTCTGTGAGACACACTTGTAGCTCTGCTTTAACGCAGGGTGAAAACGAAGATTAAAAATTCATTGAACTATCCCTGTAGAGCCCAGCTAAAAGGCAAAGAAAGACTTTCATATCATAAATAAAACATGAGCAGCATCAGTACAGTGCAATGGTCCCCTTTTATTATTATTATACCTAAATGATGCAGGAAAACAAGGCAACAAGATAAAAAATATATGTCAAAGCAATATCTGAGTCCCTGATGTGAGTCCCCAATAGTCAAAGTATTTCTGTCATCAATTTCTTTGTAGTTTACCCATTGACCCAGAATAGTTTCAGTTAAATCTGTGTCCAAAATTCTAGTATAGAATTTTCAATACTGCATAATTTAATCTGAAAGAAATGTTCCCTTCCCTTTTGTATTGGTAGCTCATATTGCTGGTTTCTCTGCCATCTTGTAATGGTATTGGAAATTGTTCATCTTATCTATTTCTGGGTAACACATTACCCTAAGACTCTGAAACTCAAAACAACTATTTTATGTGGTTGTAATGCATGGGCTGTGAATTCTGGAAGACCTCGACTAAGTGGTTTTTTTCTGATTCATGGTGGTAGCAGCTAGGCACCTGATGCTGGAGGTCACAATTCCAAAATGACATCTTCATTCAAAAGCCTGGTGCCCCATTTCTCCTTGGTCTCTTTTCCCTGCATGTGGCATTTTAATATCCATGCTCTGTTCACGTGGCTTGTGTTTCTCACAATATGGTGGTCTCAGGGTAGTTAGATGTCTTACATATTGTTTTGTGTTCTCTAGAGCAAGGGTTCCAATATGTCTAGATAAAAGATGCAAGACTTCTAATAACCCAGCCTCAGCACTACCAGGCAATCACTCCATCCATTTTATTGGTGAATCAGGCCAGGGTCCAGATTCAAGGTGAGGAAGAGCAGGCTCCAATTCTGGATGGGGGGATGATATGTACCTAAAGGAAGGGAGGGAATCAATGAGGAAGGAATTAAAGACAAGCTACCATTGATGTTTCAAGATGTGTTACAATCAGAATGCCTCTTACATGTGATTTCCTCTGTGTATGGGCCTCAAGCTATTGTTGGTTTTATCCCCTGACTATATGTTTTAAGATACTTTTATTTTAAAGAAGTTTTACATCATATTGTTACAAGTTGTTTGTAAGCATGAATTAATTAGCTTGTTGTATTCTCCAGTAAGCTTTCCTAACAGAGCTTCTACTCACTTAACAATGATTTATTGCACATCTACCATGTATACAAAACTTTTTTAAGCACTGGATATAGTGCAATAAAAAGATACCCTTTTTCTTGGAAATTTGATTCTAGAGGAGAAAATAAAAAACACCCATAAAATAGAATATGTCAGTAGTGATAATTTCTATGGAGAATAATAAATAAATTGTTTAGGGTGTTCAGGAAGTCTATAATTCTTTAAGGGCAAGACATCAATTTACTGCAGTCTGCTATCACCTTATTCCAATTTTCTTAGCAGAGAACTAAGCCATATAGCTGATGTAATCAACCAAAGAAGATTATATGTTTTTAAAAATGGTGCTTAATTTTGAGACTACATAGACATATTTGTAATCCTTATGAATATTTCTTTCCAGGAAAGTTCATTATACACGTTTTCTTTCCTTTGTACACAATTTAAGAAGTTCACAGATCCCTTGAAACTCTTCCAAGGTCTTTAGGCACAGGTAAAGAATGAATAACGACAGTGACAAAGAATAATAAAAAGAGAGATCAAAAGATACATAGAGACAAATGAGAATGAGAATGCTATATATCAAAATGTCTGAGATGTAACAAAAGCTGTAAGAAGAAGAAAGTTTATATTATTACAGGCCTATATCAGGAAACAAGAAAAATCCAAAGTAAACAACCTAACATTGCATGTTAGAGAACTAGAAAAAGAAAAACAAAAGCATCCCAAGGCCAGCAGAAAGGAGGAAACAAAAGTTAGAGCAGAATTAAATAAAATAGAGAACAAAGACTATACAAAAATTCATGCAACAAAGAGTTGTTTTTCTAGAAGCAAAAACATCCCAAAGTATAAAAGTCCAGGAGCAGATAGCTTCACTAAGTAATTCTACCAAACATTCAAAGAACATTTACTACCTATCCTTCTCAAACTCTTCCAAAAAGTATAAAAAATAAATAAATAAATAAAAAATTTGCAGTACTTCCTAACACATTTTAAGAGGCCAACTTGACACTAATACCAAATGGATAACACACACACACACAAAAATACTATAGAACAATATCTCTTATGAAAGCAGATGCAAAATCCTAAACAAAATGCTAACAAATCAAATAAACAATTCATGAAAAAGATAACACATCATGGTCCAGTGGGTTTCATTCTAGGGACACAAGGATAAATATCATATGATCATATCAATAGATGCAGAAAAAGCATTTGACAAGATACAACATCCATTTATGATTAAAACACAACAAAATGGTATAGAGAAAAGTACTTCTATTATGGGCAGAAATTAGGCTCTTCCATAGGATCATGAGGAAAGAATTCCAAGAATCCACCCATGGGAGATTGTGGTGTGGTGGCATGGTTTATTTGTGATGTAATATCAAAAAAAAAAGTTCTCCTCCTGGCTTCCCAGTGTCCCATCTCTGTCCGTCCAGCTGTGGAAAAGGCACAACTGTGTCTTCAACAGGCCAAGGCAAAGGCCAGTGCCCAGAGTTTTGGCTTCATATCCTTTTCAGCCTGCAGAGGCTGCCATGGGCCCCGTGGCCCTGGTGAGCACTAGACCACATGGCTGTGTGCTGCCGGGCAGGAGAGAACACGAACAAAATGGAGGAGTGCTGGAGAGAAAGAGAGAGAGAGAAAGAGAGAGAGAGAGAGAGAGAGAGAGAGAGAACTTCTTTGTTCACCTGGAATGATATATTCTCAGGATTGGGAGGAACAGAAGCTTTTTAAAAATAACCAATCAGCTTCCCAGACTTTCTTGTGCTTGCAATGGGTTCCCCCCACTCCCAGGTTAGACTGATAGGCCTCTGTGGTCTCTATGGTTAAGCACCTCCACTGCACCATGTGACTTCTACTGGGAATATCCTTATCTCCCCCTGCTCCCTGAACAATCCAGCACCCAGTACTGGAGGGGGAGAGGGAGGGGTGTTAATCCCCTGGGAGGGACAATGCTGAACTTTCTTGGGGTGTGAAGGTGCATCTTCCGGGTAAACAAACAGGCCTCTGCTTCCCAGCTGAATATGTTCCACAACTTCTGAATTCCCTCCCTCTCTCCCTTTTAATAACTAACTAAGGACAGTAGCACCTTAACATAAGAGAGACCATATATGGCAAACCTTCATTTAATATTATACTCAGAGATCACAAAGTGAAAGCTTTTCTTCCAAGATTAGGAACAAGACACGGATGTCCTTCTCACCACTGCTACTCAACATAGTACTGGAAGTCCTAGCCAGAGCAATCAGCAGGAGAAAGAGTTTTAAAAGGCATCCGAATTGGGAATGAAGAAGTAAAATTGTCACTCTTTGCAGACTATCTAATTCTTTATGTTTAATTCCTTAAAGACACCACCAAAAACTATTAGAAACAAT
>NW_006298625.1:843322-846592 GCF_000327345.1 Myotis davidii
TAAAAATACCAATGGCATTGTTAAAAAGTAATAGAACAAAAAATTGTCAAATTTATATGAAACCCCTGGGCCTAAACAGGCAGTCGGACATCCCCCGAGGGGTTCCTGATTGGAGAAGGCGCAGGCTGAGCTGAGGAGACACCCCCCATGCACAAATTTCATGCACCAGGCCTCTAGTGTGGGATATAAAACTGTAAGCAACTAATAAACAAACAAAAACAATAAACAGAAACTCATACACATAGACAACAGTATAATAGTTATCAAAGGGAAAAGGGTTTGGGGAAGGTAGTAAAGGGGGTCAAACATATGGTCACTAAAGGATATTTGAGTTTAGGTGGTAAAACCTCAATGCAATATACAGAAGATTATCCTAGAATTGCACACATGAAAACTATATAATTTTATTAACCAATGTCACCCCAATAAATTTAACCAAAAAGAAGAAAAGAAAAAAGAATGACGACAGTAAGCATTAGTTGCATTTTATAATAACCTTATTGTAGAAGGCATCATTAATTAAAAAAGAAATATTGATTTTCACCAGATTCCACCAACTGAATCATGTAATTAAAGTTTACACAAGAATTTATGTGTGTTTGGTGGGGGGCAGGGGGGAGGGGGTGAGTGTATCTTATAGCTCAAGAAAATGTTCCTCTGTTTAGTGACTTTATACACTTTAGTTTGTAAAATTGCACTGAGGTTGTAACTCAATGAAGGAGACAATATTATATAGGTTGTGGGATGGGCTTCTAAATATTTTCTTCATGTTAAAGAGAAGACATGAAATGTCAATAACGGAGGTTTCAGTGAATTGTCACATTTTTTTTCATGTATATAAAAATATAAATGTGCATATATAAATATACATACATATAGTTTTCCTAGTGGGCTGTCTTCATATTGTTTATAGTAATGAGTAGATAAAGCTGTTTTAGCTCCCGGTCGCAGTGAGGCCATCCTAAAGAAAAACTTTGTGACTCAATTTGTTCTATAAGAAACATGATTATACATTTCTTGGAGCTCTAGTTTAAGCTAACAATTTGAATTAGGTAAAATGATATTGTATTGATGTAGATCTATTAATACTTTCTGGATTTTCTTGTAATACTTTTTATAAATAAATATTTATCTTGTAATTATATTTCAAATATTCGATTTGGGTTGTTATTCAAGGCAATTCACTGAAGAAAATTTCTCTCATAAAAAATAATTACCTGTATAATAATAGTTATTCCCTTCATGCTACTATTATGAAAATATGAATATCCATAGAGAAACTGTTCCTTCTTATTTTTGTTACGTTCTGGAGGACTTTGGGAAAGCGGCACACTTGGTGTGCTCCACAGACTGTAATTACCTCCTTTAAGTTAAACAAGGTATATATTTCTAGGATAAAGGTTAACTGATTTTACCTGTGAGTTTATGGAAAGTAATGACAACTTAAATGTATATCTGCAGATCAAGTAGCTATTGGTATGTTCCATGGGGTGTGTATGTCTTCAACAGAAAAGCACTGGCAATATAAATGTTTAACCACCATGCGGTATACCTGAAATAATGTAGCATTGAATGTCAACTGTAATTGAACAAAATTTTAAAAGATAAGTAAAGAAAAGCACTGCAGTGCATATTACTTAGAATTGCTTGAAGTGCTATTGAAGTCATCTGGTAAATAATCAAACACGTTAGCGAAACTTATTCTTCAATTTCATGTAGGTTCATAACACCTCTGCGGAAACATTTAATGAGAACACCCTGTTATACTTTGAACTAATTGTTACCTACGCTGTTTTGTAATTATAGATCTTTGCAGCCATGGTAGAACTATGGCTGAAAGAGACCTTAAAATGTGAGATTATTCATATAGTTAAATCACAAACTAACTAGATTCCAAATATGGTCAACTAAGTATATCAGAATTTGGACTTGTGAGCTCTAATATTGAAAGGCAGCCACTAATCTTCAAAGAGTTCTCACAGACATTTTATGGCAAATAATAGCAATGATGGTAATATAACTACTATTACTACTACCAGTATTACTAAAAATGCCTAACTATTATAGTAACAATGACAATCGTATTACATAAAATTCAAAGCTTCAAAACTAAAATACTTACCTTAGTGGCCAAATCATGTATGCAGACAATCACAGTGTCATAGCAGCACCTCCTTGATATGCTCTGGTGAGGGATTTTTAAGATTAAATTTTATCATTTTCTAATGCAGGTAATTTGCATATAATCTCTAACTTTTTCCCCCCTAAAAATGTTGAAGTATATTCTCATGTTCTACCATGATTTTCCTGAAGAAAATATGTAAAACAGAAACAATAAAATTCAAGCAAATGCTCATGTTTTTATTCAGAAATATATTTTAGAAAGAACAAAAAACATGGATAAGAAAAGCATCACGTATTTGGAAACTCTTGAGTTGTGTCTGTATACCACAAGAACATCCATTTTTCACCTTTTTATTTGACTTGTGGGTTCCCAGATACCCATTAGGATAAGTAATTATTCTATTGAAAGAAATTTTATAAATTGTGGGGTTATGTAAATATAGCCAGAGAGAAGTATACAAAAATAAAATTAGGTTTGTTTTTATTTATTCATTTTACTTTTCTTGTAAGACTAGTGAAGTCTGCCTTCAAATTATAATTTATACATAATTTAACAAGATGTACAGATCTGAAACATTGGCATGATAAAACATAATTTAGTAAATATGAATATTTGCATTAGCCATTTATGAGTAAAATTATCCCCATACCATTCACAAAATCTCCTCTATTCAAGATTACATATTTTTGCATATTTCTCACCTAATTATAAAATATTACCATGAATAAGACACTGTTCTTTTCAGCAAATGTTAGTGCTTTTGTAACTTTTCTTATGAATGAAAACCAGAGCATAGGTAAAGTGCTATGCAAGCAATTTTTCATGTGGTGTTTTTTATGCACTATTGGTTTCCACGAAAAAACCGACATAAAACTACTTCCCTGCTCATACTGATTGATTCCAGAAAATTATGCAGCATACATTCAGAAATAAGATGCAGAAATCTCCTAATTATGAATATGTCTGATCCACTAATAGAAGTGTACTTGCTCTGCTATCTTACTGTTACTTGGTTTCTTCATATAAACAATGGTAAAGAGCAACCACAATACAACTAATGCCTCCTTCATAGGCTGAAGAAATGGGACTAGTGACTATCTTTGTCCCATTGCAATGTGTTTCTTTGTTGAGACCAGTGGTTCTCA
>NW_006298625.1:846827-854898 GCF_000327345.1 Myotis davidii
TGTGTGGCAAAATATGATTGCTTTATTTACTATAAACTTGCAACATGATTAGATAATGAGATTTTTATTTTCCTAACAATAATATTTAATGGATACTAACAGAAGAAGAATGGATAATAGTTAAATCTAATTTTAAGGGCATAAATGAAAATATCAATGTCTTTCAGTATGTCCAGAAAATGTTGTTCTTATATTTACTACTGAGCAAGCCACCTTTTAGCCTCATTAGTTATACACATACATAATATTCCAAAGAAGTTTCAATGTCTAGAACTGGAAAACTTTCCATTTGTATTCATTTGATAAACTCCAATTTGAGGCACCAATACAAATCCAAACTGTCAAATTATGCAAAATTGTGAGTGTGTTTGACAGCTGAATAGTGTTGTTCACTTTTGAGAAATTAACAAAAAGATTAAAAGTTGTTGAAGGGGAAATTTAACAGAACAAAATGAAATGCTCCTTACTAAACATAAATGTACTAGAGGCCCAATGCACAAAATTCATGCACAGGGTGGGAGGGTTTCCCTCAGCCCGGCCTACACCCTCTCCAATCCAGGACCCCTTGGGGGATGTCCGACTGCCTCTCGCAATCTGGGAACAGAGGCTCCAAACTGCTTGCCTGCCTGCCTGATCACCCTTAACCCCTCTGCCTGCCTGATCGCCCCTAACCATCTCTACCTGCCTGCCTGCCTGATCACTCCTAACTGCTCCCATACTGGCCTGATTGCCCCTAACTTTTCCCCTGCTTGCTTGATCGCTCCTAACCGTCTCTGCCTGCCTGCCTGATTGCCCCTAACTGCTCCCCTACTGGATCATTGCCCCTAACTTCTGCCCTGCTGGCCTGATTGCCCCTAACTGCTCCCCTACTGGTCTCATTGCCCCTAACTTCTGCCCTGCTGGCTTGATCGCCCCTAACCACCTCTGCCTCACCCTGCACTCGGGACCCAGGGTTCCCTCTCTGGCTGGTCCAGGCTCTCGGGACATGGGCTTTCCTTCCTCTGGCTGGCCGCAGGCACCCAGGACCTGAGCCAGCTTCGCCCGGGCCAGCAGCAGCTGCAGGAGACTATGGGCAGGTGGCTTCACCGGGGCTGCAGCCCAGGACCACAGGGCGGGTGGCTTATGCCTCTCCTGGGCTGCAGCTGCAGGTGCTGCCACCTGGGACCATGGTGTGGGTGGCTTGTCCCTCTCCCAGGCTGGGCCACAGGCACAGGTGCAGCCACTGGCACCCAGGACTGTGGGGCGGTAGCTTTACCTTCTCCCGGCCACAGCCTGGCTGGTCCTCATTCCTCTCTCAGGAGCTTATTTGTGCCTGGCTATTCCCCATTCCTTTCTCCCCAGTGTTGAGTGTCTGAGACAGGAGACCATGGGCGGGTGGCTTATGCCTCTCCTGGGCTGGGCCACAGGCACAGGTGCAGCCACTGTCACCCAGGACTGTGGGGTGTGTAGCTTGTCCTTCTCCCGGCCGCAGCCTGGCTGGTCCTCATTCCTCTCTCCCCAGTGTTGAGTGTCTGAGCCATTAAGGCGTGATGGCATGAGGGCATGATGTCCATTTGCATATTAACTCTTTATTTTAGAGAATATGCTAGAAATTCAAAAACTCTTGACAAGTGCCAATAATACTGAGGCAGGGCTGAGAGAGTAGAGTGATTTTGGACCTGTTGGCATGATGAATACTCCATATCTTATTTTTGCATGGCATGAGGGCATGATGTCCATTTGCATATTAACTCTTTATTTTAGAGGATATGCTAGAAATTCAAAAATTCTTGACAAGTGCCAATAATACTGAGGCAGGGCTGGGAGAGCAGAGTGATTTTGGACCTGTTGGCATGATGAATACTCCATCTTATTTTTGCAGAATAACATGGCATAGTGAAGGCTCTACAAAGTACTAAACAAAGAAATTTGGTTAACATTCTTTATCCCCAAATTTCCCAAATATATCTGACATCAGAGCCTTCTGTGAAAAAGTATAGAAAAATGCAGATCCAAAATTATTTTGCATAATTAGGTTGTGCAGGGGAAAGATTCAAAGAGCTGCTTCAGTATCCAGGAATTAAGATTTCTTTGAAAACAGGAGAGCAACCAACAAGAAAATAAAACTGTTATATATCCATTTGTGTATATTAAGTGGATCAGGTAGCATTCAGAAACGGTGATCATACACTTTTCTTTCACTACTTACACGTGATTTGTATTTCCTATCTGGGACCCCCATCACAATGCCCGTAATTAAACAAGTAAACTAATTTTCTGGAAACCTTTTGGTTTGGAAGTCACCTAGAGAATTGGTCATTTATTCACTGTGGATCTTCTTTTCTAATCTGACTTCTTATGTGTACTTCAAAGATAACATAGTTCATTAAACGGCTTTCAGTTTAAAATATTAATGAGTTTTTATTTTGATAACATCGTCTCTACTATGACCTCAGAATAAATACAGAAAGAAATGCCAGGATTCTCTTTTGTCCGTGTATGCTTGATCACAAACATTTATGCACCAGAGAGAATGACAGAGCTGCTTAGGTATGCAACAGAATAACATCACACTGAATTGAGGAACCAGTCCCTTGAGACCAATTTTATGCCTTCCTCTACAGCTGTATGGTGCCACTTTGTAACATAATATATTCTTTTGAAGTCAATGATCCCTGAGGGTTCAATGCGAGATAAGAATTTGGCTCTTGATAGAATGGATGCATTGTGTAAAATCATCTTTAATTCTAAGCCTCACTGAGCACACACACACATACCCATACACATACAAGATAAAGAGAATGTGGGAGTAACTCACAGGAGACTCTGTAACATGATCAGCCCCCAAAATATTAATTTGAGAGACTAGAAACATAACCAAAAGTTTAGGCCATCCTTTGTTTTAAGGGTGAGGTGGTGGAGGCATGTTTATTTATTTGCCTTTACTTAAAAGGGGGACAAATAATAGGAGGGAAATCAAAGACAAATGGTCAGATGGTTTAAAGGGATATGGCCACAGAAAAAAGAATCAAGCTTTAAAGAAAAATATTAACATTTTTCTGAAGTTCAGCTTCATAGCATTCAACCTGGAACCACTTTCCAAGATGAATTAAATTTCCAAAGCTATTTGATTGGAGTACAGTTGTTCACAGGTTTAACTGAAACTTATGACAATTTATCTATAATAATAAAAGCTTAATATGCTAATTAGACAAAGCTGGGGCTGCAAGGGAAGCCCAGGTCCCTGGTGCCTGTCAGCGGCCAGAGGGAAGCTGGGGTCTCAGGTGCCAGAGGGAAGCCGGTGCCAGCACTCGGTGGGAAAGAAAGCTTACTCTTGTATGAATTTTGTGCACTGGGCCTCTAGTTTATTATAAATGTGTATGTGTGTGTCCGTGGTTAGTTTCTCTTTTCAGTTTCTACTGGTCACAATGTGTAAAATAACAAAACAAAAAAAAGAAAAGAAAAAAATAAACTTTTCTATGCATAATGCATACAAATAAAGAGTGGAAATTATCAATTCATAATAACTGCAACAATTAGTTCTGATTGTATTTATTTACATATTTTTGTTATATTCCAGTTCATATAGAATTGTACCTCCAAAAGCAGCTTAGCTTTTATTACATACCTTGTTTCAGATTAGTAGGCTTTCCTTCTTACTTAATATTACTAACACATATGTTGGAACGTTATTGCATGCTAATAAGGAAATTCTCTAGGGTTTCTATTCAAAGAGTTTTATAATTGCAAAAGAGTTGAAATTCAAAAACTGTTAACAGAAATAGAGCTTGTGAAACAGAAACGGATGGGTAAAAATCTAAGGTAAAAAATGTCTTGCTTTTGTCTGTAATCCTCAAGTCTGAAAGACAAAAGATTTTGTTCCGGGAAAGGGGTGCATATATGCATTTACCCAATGGGTTAGAGATGATTAAAAAAGAAGGGCAGTTTGGAGCAGCTTGGAATGGTATAGACGGCCTGTTCTTTTGTTGCAAAGGAAGAAAGGTGTTTTTTTGTTTTGTTTTTTCAGGTTGCAAGAATAGTGCAAGTTTGAGGATCCTTTGGCGAGAAGAGGCAGCAGATGTGAGTGCACAATGTTGGATCTCTTGGACCAATTTCAACGCTTTGACTCTTGCTGGGTTCCCTGTTACCATCAAGATGTTGGATTGTATTTCAGTCAGAGTTGCCTGACTTCTCCATTGCAGTGCCTAACCTATTGATTTGGAAGCTTTGCTTGTCTGCCTCGATATTGGAGATAGGTCAGACAGGTTAGAGTCCTGGATAGGTTACAGATTGGTTAGCCCTTTTCTAAGCCTTATTATAGATCTTTTATTCCTTCATCTTTAATTGATCCCAACAAATCTCTCTACCTTTCACATTTGCTCACTTGAACATTTAACTTTTCCACTGCTTTTTGAATGTATTGAATTGGTAAAGTGTTCTTTAAACTCCAATATGTTATTTCTTAAGCAAGAAAAAAGAAGTAATTCCTATTATTTGCACTAAATTCTTTTGTGAAGTAAATTCTAATTTAAATGGAAGCTCTCCATGAACATGCTACCATCACAGTTCCCATGATATCATTCTTTATTAGCCTTCCATAAATTTATCTGTTCTAGGCCACATTTATTGTCTTATATAAATAAAATAAAAGATGAAAAATGTATTATTCCACTACATTTTTAAAGAATGAGATCTCTTTTCTCTGTTTGATTCTTACATAATGGGCAATTGTTAATATTCTAAGGATAATAATTGCTTAAAAACAAAAATACTGTCAAAATAATAAAGAGAACTTAAGTATCTTTTCCCATAGGAAATTACTATTTTATAATATTTGACAAGTAATAATATTCAGTGTAAAAACTGGTTCACAGTCCATCTTTTGTTCATGCATTTCACATTTATATTACAGAAGTACAGCATGCATTTTCTTTTAAATAGCTTTCCAAATATTTAATATTTCATGTATTCATTCAAAAACATAGCTTCCCAAACTTATTAATGTCAAACTAAAAGTTCATTGCCTCTGGGCCCTGGCAGCATAGCTCCGTTGGTTAGGGTCATCCTAATATGCCATGGCTGTGGGTTCAATACCCAGGCAGGGCAAATACAAGAATCAACCAATGAATGCAAAAATAAGTGGAAAAACAAAAACAAAAAAATATAAATATATTTTTTCTCTCTCTCTCCCCCTCTCTTCCCCTCCCTCTCTCTTTCACTCTCTCTCTCTTTCGCTCTTTCACTCCTTCTCACTCTGCCCTTCTCAAATCAACAATAAAGATTTTTTTTTAAAAAAAAATGTTCATTGCCTTATTTATATAAATAAACCATCTCATCAATATCTGGAAATGCACTATAACAATTCATAGAATTAAGACTCAATATCTTTTCTCCTATTTATTAAAATCCCCCCTTCCTTTTCTTATATTTCAAGAAGACAGCTAATTAGAAACTCTTCTCTTGTATTCAGAATTCCAGACTCATAACATGCAAGTTGCTGAGTCAATACTCACGAGGCAGGGAAGGAAATTTCTTACTGCCAAAGCTCTTGCCATTCTATCATGAAGTTAGATACTCTGAGATGAATTAAGTACCTTTATTATCAAACCACAATCTTCTCTTATCTCTAATGCCATTGATGCAGTGACAGAGTGGCATGCTGTAGAGATAGACTTGTGGGGTAGAGTCCTCTACCTCAGGGAATCTCAGAGACCTCTCTGGAGGGAAAGCTGAGATAATGTCCAGTAAATGCCAGGTTCAAAGGAGGAAGAGCAAGCTTCCTTTGATAAAAATGACTCTGAATTAACATAAACTGATGAACAAAAACAGATGCAGAGACAGAGAAGCATTGATCAGACCTTCAAACCTCAGAGGGAAGGTAGGGGAGGGTGGGGGAGAGATCAACCAAAGGACTTGTATGCAAGCATATAAGCCTAACCAATGGACACAGACACCAGGGGGGTGAGGCCATGAGTGGGGGGGAGAGGGTCAGGGTGGTAATGGGGGGATAAGGACACACATGTAATTCTTTAATCAATAAAGAAATTTAAAAAAATAAAATAAAGCAGTGCAGAACAGGAGGTCAGAGACCTATGAGTATTATTGTAAGGATTTTTCATAGGTTTTTATTCTTTCTCTCATGTAATGGCAGCTTAGGGAGTATAGGAAGAAACTATAAACAAATAGAAGGTCAAATGAATGAGAAGCGCAATTTTCACCCACTTATTTTGTAGGTAAAAAGATAAATGTACTCCTTTAAAATCCTGACCTATGAATATATAAACTACTATTTCTAATTAAGCTTGCTATTAAAAATGTACAAAAGGAAAAATAATTCTGTATCATTTGAGATCACTGGACATATGGAATTTAAAAATTTATTAAATGACTATCTCCTTTACTCATTTACAGAAACCATTTCTGACACTAATGCAGTATTGTGGTCTTCAAATAGGTTGAAAAATAAGTTTATAATAAAAAATAATCATTGATAATATAAAATACTTGATAATATAAGAACATCAAGTCATTGTTTATTAAATCCTTAGCAAGTGTGTTTCAAATAATGCTATACTTTTTAACTGAATCATATAATTTAATTCATACAAAAACTCTTTTAATAGTTTCTTTTTAAAGGTAAGAAAACTGATACTTAGATAACTTAAGCAATATGCTCCAACTCATGTAATAAGGAATTGAATTCTGGTTTATCAAACCAAATTAAGCAATGTACTCTCAAAAACTATGCTATAATGCTTTCTAACAGATAAAATAAAGGCCTTGTAAATATCATACCTTTCTAATCAAGAAAACATTTCAGCTAGTTGACATTGAAGAACAAGGGCTTTTCAATGAATGCTTTCCCTGGATAATTAAACTGTTTTATTTAATCAGTTGTAATAAAAATATTTCTAAAATGTTTTAATAATTTCCAGGTTTAGTGAAACCACAATTTAACATTTTTTAAATGGTTCAGGTACTATTGTAACCTGTTTACCCTACTACATAAGTGGGTAGTAGAAACTTGAAATCTTCATAGATTCTCACATTAATTATAGGAACCAAAAAAAAAAGCCTTGTCATTTGGTTATTGCTCATGATGTGAATGTTCTGAATATAAACAGTGGCCATAGTATAATGATAATTTTTTAAATATAATTAATTGCTGCAGTGGCCGGTGTGTTCAGTTGACTGGACCATTGGCCTGTACACCAAAAAGTCAAGGGTTTGATTCCCAGTCAGGGCACACACCCAGGTTAGGGGTTTGATCCCCAAATGGAGTACAGGCAATAGGCAACCTATTGATATTTCATTCTCTCTCTGTCTCTCTCTCTCTCTCTCTCTCTCTCTCTTTCTCACCCCTCTCCTCTCTCTCCAAAATCAATAAAAGTGTGGTCTTAAATGAGAAATTTAAAAAATTAAATACAATGAATTTCTAAATAAAATAAACCAGGTTAGGGGGTTGATCCCCAAATGGAGTGCAGGCAATAGGCAGCCTATTGATATTTCATTCTCTCTCTCTCTCTCTCTCTCTCTCTCTCTCCCTCCCTCTCTCTCACCCCCCTCCTCTCTCTCCAAAATCAATAAAAAAGTGGCCTTAAATGAGAAATTTAAGAAATTAAATACAATGAATTTCTAAATAAAATAATAAATCTTTGGAACCCATAAGATCATTGTATGAGACTGATAGTTTTGACACAATATTGCTCAACCTCCTAAAACCACATTGCAGTACTTATTTTGTTTACCTCAAGCAACAGTGTTCAATGAGTATTTGTAAAACTCACGAATTACATAAAGGGTTATTTCTGCCTAAGAAGTTAAGAGGTTTGCACATTTTGACACAATTTTACAGTTTCCTGAATATATAATCCCATTTGTTTATGGTAACATTTATCACAAGCACCAATAAATCTGAGGAATAATTGGGAAAGCTCAACTGATCAGGAGACCTCAATACTTGGCTCCTTCCATCAGCGCTGAATTTCTAAGGCTTCTTTTTCTACAGGATTCCTCTTTGTTTTAGAAACTTGTGCTAACTTTTGTCTGCATTTATTTTATGCGCAAAGATCCAGCCCATGTCGTTTCTTTC
>NW_006298625.1:854944-858491 GCF_000327345.1 Myotis davidii
TACAGGTGCTAATTATGAGCTTAGATATACATTCCAAATCCCAGGGTAGGATGCAGGGGCAAGCAGGGGGAGTTCACCCATAACTGATTTTGCCCCTAACGCTGTGTCTGTTCTATTTAAAAAAGTCCAAATTAATTTTCACAAAAACTCTTTAAATTAGATCTTATCCACAGAACACATTAAAAGGTATGACAATTTAGAAGGAAAAAAAAAAAAGATTAAGTAACTTCCCTAAATTACACAACTCTAGGGCCCAGAAGTTGAAACTAGATAGATGTGTCTGGCCTCAGAATCCATTGTTTCAATGCACCAATGTGTGAAAACAAAGTACCCCTTGATTCCAAGAGCTTTCATACTAAGACTGTTACGGTAAGTGACTGAACATTAATATTTCTAATTGTTTTATTTTATGTCCTTTAGTGGTTGCAGTTTCAGGACTGGTACTTAAGAAGCAAATACAGTTTCCACTTCATCCCTAAATTGAAATGATTTGTTTGCCACAATTTTATAAAAAACTTGATTGTATGTTTGCTGAAGGAATTATAGAAGTTTTACTACCATGGCAGGGAGACTTACTGGTTTATAATTTACTGTTCACATTTTTGAAGGCAGTCAACCAGGCCATAAGGATACTGCAGTAAGATAGAATTCAGCCCATTATTTGAGGAAATAAGTCTAGCAGAAAGGTCACATTAACATATTGTCAGTATTCCTGCTCACTTATCCATTAAGAGCCAAAGTGTACATTTATATTCCAGAAACTGATAGCTATTATAGAAAACATTGGTAGTAACAGTAGAAAATATTTGTGTTTATTTCAATCATAATCTATAGATTACAGGATTAATGATGAGGGTGATAAGTCTCTTAAAGTCACAGAATAAAGGCCAATTTTTAATTCTTTGTGAATGAATACAAATAATTAAAAATCAGAGGAAATGTCCTATATCACAGTATGATCAAAGTAGTATATTTTATGTAGAAAAAACTTAAATCAAGTAAGCATTACACTCAACACCAAATGATGCCATCTCAGTTAGCAAGCCATTGTCACTAGACAATAAAAGTCCTGAATCCCTAAAAAATTGTCCTGTCTGCTTCCCAGATAACTCAACTGGCACAACATGAGTATACAATATGATCACAAAGACCAGGGTGGGGGAAGCATTTGTTTTTATAGTTATCTTCTTTCCCTTTAAAAATTACTAGAATTTTAGTTTATATTTGCACATTCTTGCCTTTACTGTTTCTGAAATCTGGGTGTATTTTACAAGTGATGTGACTAAGGGTTACAAATTTTTAAAAGTAATGAACTGATATAAACTGTTACTAAAATAATGGTGAATGTTTGAGTATAGTATAGCAACTTTAATATAAAGAAAATATGACATATTCTAAAATGCACGTATCAAATTATAGCTACATTATATTTAAAGGGACTGAAATGCCTAATATATGGTGATGAAGAAGATTTGACTTTGGGTGGTGGGCACACAATGCAAATGCCTATGATCTCGTATCATAGAAATCTATACTGGAAACTTATGTGATCCTAATAACCAATATCACCCCAATGAATTGAAATGAATTGAAAATGAAGGGTCTAAAATCTAGCAAACAGATGCTGCAAAATAACTCCCCCATATGTAATTCTATGTTCACAGGCTAGCTAATTAACCTCTCTGTCAGTGTCTGCATGTGAAAATGTAGATAATACTACCAGTGTCAAGTTGCAATAAAGATAAAATGAGGTAATTAATCTATAAATCCTCCCTTTGAAAATTAAAGTGAATCCAGCGATTTCTCCCAACTGTGTAAAGCAGACTTTTAATATAAGCAACTAACAAGTAGCAAATATAGCACCACTTACGGTTTCCATGCACAAAAAAAATCTACAAATTATGAAATAGTCTACAAAGCCTTATTGTAACCCAAGCTTCTTTTTGAACACAGCACAATACATGATCACAACTGGTTATCTGTCCTTAAGAAAATTGGCAAATGAGAATGACATGCCTGAATTCCTATTTTTGCATCCAAGGCCTCTCAATACCTCAGTGAAGACACAGTGACAAACTTTAGTAAAATTTAATGAGTAAATTCCTTACACAAATAGAAAGCCAAACTCACAAAGAATGAATAAACATGGTGTGCTAATAGAGTAGATAAAATTAAAACAACCCCCAAATAGGTCTTAAATGTTTGTAAGGAAATTGCAGAAATTTACATCATCGGTGTGTTTACTCAGAAGGAAGAACCAGTCGATCAAAGTCAGTTGTTTGAAATTAGGAAGAGATTGATTTGGATACAACATTTAAAAAAAAACATTTTTAAGAGCTTTCCATTAGGCCCCCTTCAGTGATTTTTCTGAAGATACTAGAAATCTGATTTTTTATATAAAAAGCTAAAATGGAGACGATTACGTTTTTAAATCCCTTTGAGAAGGTTTTCAATCTCAGATTTAAATTATCACGTGAAATCAGGAAACCAAGAAAGTTATTTTAATTATTGAATTAGCACATCAATGGAAGTCAGCTAGATGTGCTTTTGGACCTGTGCCAAAGTTTCTACACACAAGTCAGCTTTATCACTTCTCCCATGAGAAGCCCAATTGTATCTGCTGTGTAATGAAGAGGTACCCGAGAGAGGCCCAGCTACGCACCCAGGGAATTTCACTGAAAACTCCCAGGCAGATGTGACTCTTTTCTTATATCCCCTCTCCTGGCTCCAGGCCACTGGGTCTCTCCTCACATTCCTCTTCAGACTCTTGTTTAAAAGCTAAATATATTGGGGTGACATTGATTAATAAGATTGTATACATTTTAAGCATACATTTCTATGGTACATGACCTGTGTATTGCATATGTGCCTACCACCCAAAGTCAAACCATCTTCTGTCACCATATATTTGCCCCACTTTATTTATCTCCTCCTTTACCTTTTTTGAGTAGGCTCCTTGTTCATGACCTGTGAGGACTAAATCTCTTTATCCGGCTATTTGTCTATTAGCACTAGAAAGATAACATTCTCCCCATATTTTGCCTTTTTTTGAGTAGGCTCCTTGTTCACGACCTGTGAGAACTAAATCCTAAACGAAACTCTTTACCCTGGTATTTGCCTATTAGCACTAGAAAGATAACATTCTCCCCATACTATCACTTTGGCATGAAAAAATTATTATTTTGTTCATTATCTTGGAAGACCCAGAATGAGAGACCCTAAAACTCCTGTCCTTTTCAAAGCATTCTTCAGCATTAACTCTTTTTAATTAATTTATATTTACAACACTCATTTCCTAGCCATAAATATACACTTGCAACATCTTTTAATGTTGTCAATGTCATTAACCCAAATCACTAAATTCTAATTCATTTTGTGGGATAATTACGGAAATCAAATATGCTAGAACGGAAGACTAACTTGTTGGTTCTTGGTATTTATATTCCATAATACTCAATTGAAAACTTTCTCTTATCTTCCATGGCACTGTATTGCAGTGGTTCTCAAAATAGGACCTCCAGAATAGCATAAAGATCACTTGAAATTG
>NW_006298625.1:858627-860441 GCF_000327345.1 Myotis davidii
TTTTCTCTTTCTCACTGTCTTTTCTTTTTATTTCTCTTATTCTGGATGATTCACAGCTTAAAAAATTCTAAAGTTTTTATCTTCATTGTCACACTCTCCCCCATGCTCCCACTACAATATATAACTTCTGGATATATTTTGGCTTCAATAATCCAATTGGTCTTTAAACAAAATCCATTCTCTTCACTTCCTGAACAGATTATGTTTCTGAACTCTCTGCTTCAAATCATGACACCATTATTTTTTCAGTCTAAAATGATTACAGACTCAGAGTGATCATTACCTCCTCTTCTGATCTCATCCATCTTGGGCCAAGTTTATTTATTCTATGCCTACAACATTTCATGTATACACATTATTTTTAACCCTTCTTCCATAGGTCCCCATTTTCTCTCTTTCAGTCTATCACAGCAACAGTAACTTCATTGAATACCTCTAGTGTCTATCACTTTGCATCTAGTGGCCATATTGAAGATTAAGTAATATTTAATTGAAACAACAGTTATTCTGACTAAACTCCCCTACTCAAGCCTGCTTACTGCTTTACATTTCCTTGAGCTGATCATGTGATGACCACTATTTTACCTACAGGCAGGATGGAGCAAAGTAGGTCTAAGTTGGAGGTACATGACACAGACTTTATTCTTGTGTTGTTGTTCTTTATTAATTATTATATTATTTTCCATATGAATAATTGTAAACTTACTTTTATCTCATCCTATATCTCTTCCATTGTTTTTCTAGTCAATGTTTCAGTCTCAAAAAAACAATAATAAAACAGCTTTCAATCTTTTCTGAATCTTCCATTTTGTTGTGTCCTTCCCCATCCATTCCATCACCATGCTGACAAAGCTCAACATACCTTTCAAGACTTATTAAGATGCTACTGTCTTCACAGAACCTTCCATGATTTAGATGAGACCTCAAATCTTATAAAATTCTTAAATGTCCTCACCACATATTTAAATTTAATTTAATATCATTACTCATGTGAATAGTTTATTTGCCTTTGTAGATTTTAAGCAGCCTGGGGGCAGGGATAATATCATACAATATTCATGCACATTAATGCATATGATTATTCTATCTCCCTGTCTCCACATGATCTTTATATTTAACTGGATTCTGGTGGACTGTTCCACTAACTATGCAAGTGATATTCAATAGGTAGAGATTGATATATGTTGAAAATAATCATCAAATGGGAACATGAAATAAAACATTGCTTACATAGTTCAGCAAGATATTAGATATTACTATAGACTTAGAAATGATCTCCACTGAATAAATTAAATTAAAAACAATCTACAAATACCCTCCTTTTAAATACATCACAATCTGTGTGAGAATATACTAATGTTTATTTTATTTTTCAACCCATATCCAGGCTTTAAAATCACCCAAGAACAGCCTCTAACCAATTTCTTTGAATTACTTTAAAACAGGTTATTATTCTTTTCTAAATTTCTGGAAACTTCTCGAGCAGACGGAGATAGTATCCCAGAGGAATTGCCAATGAAACACAGTATTTTAATCTCCTCTTTAAGTGAGTGTCCTAAATTAAACACATTCCTTATGTAGTTGAAGGAAAAATATTTTCCCATTAAATACAGTGACTGAGATTTAAGTTCCAACCTTCCTAACAAGGAATTTTAAAAGTCCTAAATATGAATGTGATTGAATGGGCAGTAGATGTATTTTAAGTAAGCTATATAAATCTACAAAACTGTGATTTATTTATTTTTTTAAATATATTTTCATTGATTTCAGAGAGGAAGGGAGAGGGAGAGAGAGATAGAAACATCAATGATGAG
>NW_006298625.1:860505-862813 GCF_000327345.1 Myotis davidii
AAGAATCATTTCAGCTGCCTATTACACCCTCCATACTGGGGATTGTGCCGCAACCTGGGCATGTGCCCTGACCAAGAATCAAACCGTGATCTTCTGGTTCCTAGGTCAACGCTCAATCACGGAGCTCTGCTGGCAGGGCTGTGAGTTATGCGTAACTCTATAATGTAAACTACAACAACTGCAAAGCAAACAAATAGTTTTTTGTAAAACTTTACTTTCACTTGAAAATTGTTCATAAAGGGAAATTTATCTCATTATTTTTAGAGCTTTCTAAAGGTAAGACAGTTTACAAAGAATGGAAAAAAACCCACTAATATATTAAAACCCATTGTTAAGTACATTTTTTAAAAAATTAGTATAAATTGGTTGTTCAGAGGAAATGTTAAATACAAACCAATGTCTTAGAACACTGACAGATTATTTTATGAATCATACCACCAAACACTTAACTCTACTTATTGATGTTTTTAAAGCATGATAACAGGAAATAATTATTATGTTAAAATAATTCGTTTTGTTTAATATGTCAAAACTTATTTTTAACTAATGGTTTAAGGGAAGGTGATATTAGCTTATTTACAGTGTTACAAACCAGCCCTTCTTCAATCATCAATTGTCCTGGTCTCCAAAATTTTCAGATATTTTAATGTTTGAACTAGGCCAATAAAGTAAATTCAATGTGCAGCCCTTCAAATAATAATTTCCCCCCATCACTGGAAGGGAAATGGAAAGTGTTATTTCAAAGGACTCAAATTTAAATCATGCAAATAATGTTATCTTTTTGATGACACTTGTAATTCACGCCAAATAAGTTGGACACATATTCATTTTATCTTCACTACCAGTATTAAATATAATCCTCAATTCAAGCATTGTTGAATTAAAAAAAATGAATGAAAAAACTTTATAAAGCACAAATTAATCAAATGAGAAAAATAGTATAACAAGAGAAGAAAGAGAAAGTTTAACTTATTTAGGGAGAATTTGTATATGTATAGGTATCCATAGCAGATAGACAGTATGTAGTTCATGTTGAATATATAAACTGCATCAGAGAAATATACAAGTGATAAGGGCAGGATGGGGTTAGATAAAGCTTCATTGGATAAGTGTTCTTAAAACTGAGCCATGAAGGGCCTGAATAAATGAGTTTTGAATTAGAACCGTGCATAACTTGCCCAAGATGTACAAGTGAAGTTGACACCAAATAGTAATAATTACCACTCTTTATTATTTTTTGTAAGTTCAGTAATAAATATTCCAAAAGAATCAATAGTTGTACTGAATTTTAGACTGATTTAGACATTTCCATTTGTGTTTTCAAGATTGAAGAAAACATTATTTTTTTGCAAAGACATTTGTCTAAGTGTAGAGAGGGTGTAAGATATGCAAATTAAATCTAACATGAAAAAAAAACCTTGTCAAGCTTCAGAGATTGTCCAGCTGAACAATCCTATTAAAGTATGCTTTATTGGTTGTTAGGGTAATCTATATGAGAAACAATAGATTATTAGGGAAATAATTTTGGCTCCTTGTATGGCTTCGAATACCTATTCTATTGATAGAGATCCTTATATACTAACCTCATAAAAAAAGAGAGAACATCTCCACCAATCTGTCAACACTTTAATTATTTAAATATTGTTTTCAGTAAAATCCCTTTTACATCCCAATACTTTACTGAGGTTGATTATATATTTTAAATAATCATTATTATTTCCTAAAGTCCTGCCCTTATTGCCCAGATCTAGAAAATCTGCTGAGAAGTTACCCATTCAATGTTGCAAAATAACAGAATTACTTTCATTCTTACATTATATTTGCATCTACACTACACTTCTGGGGGGGCTAAGTTTTATTTTATTAATAAGCTACATTTTCTCAGAATTTTTGTTTTAGTTTTATAGTTAGGGATTTCTACTTATAGGAGTTGAGCTAAATTCATCACAGTTCATATGAGACTTCAGAAAGTTCCATTAGCAGTTTTGCTGATTTGGTTCACTTGCCAGGAAAAGGAAAGGAAATGAAGTAACAAAGGAAAGCTTTGAAATAAGGTTTGAACTTATGAAAGTATCTAGTTTTGAGAAGATAACATAAATCTTCTTGGTTCAGTTGAAGACTGAAACACAAATTAGAAAAAATATATGACTTCAGACTCCTGATTAAAAAGGTACATCTTTTTTTAAAAGAAAATATATATATTTTATTGATTTTTCACAGAGGGAAGTGAGAGAAATAGAGAGTTAGAACCATCAGTGAGAGAGAAACATCGATTCAGCTGCATCCTGTACACTCCCTACTTGGGATG
>NW_006298626.1:0-432 GCF_000327345.1 Myotis davidii
GAGCAGGGCAGATCGGGAGGTTTCGATGCCACCATCAGTCACGCTCAGGGTAGAGCCAATTGGGGGCTTGGGGCACAGCCCCCTGTCACACTCAAGGCAGGGCCAATAGGGAGGTTGTGGTGCCACCCCCGTCACACATAGAGCAGGGCCCATCAAGGGGGTTGGGGCTCCATACCCTGTCATGCACAGATCAGGGCCCATCAGGGGGTTGGGGAGCTCCCCTCTGTCACTCACAGAGTAGGGCCGATGGGGAGGTTATGGCTCTACCCCATCACACACAGATCAGGGCCCGTGGAGTGGGGGGGTTGGGGCACCGCACCCTGTCACACACAGAGCCGCAGGGCAATCAGTGGGTTGGGGAACTCCCCTCATCAGGCACAGAGCAGGGCCGATCAGCGTGTTGTGGCGCCTTCCCCTGTCAGGAACAGAGCA
>NW_006298627.1:0-15782 GCF_000327345.1 Myotis davidii
AAGCATAACCAATGCACACAAGACACTGGGGGGCGGGCGGGATGAGGTCATGTGCAGGTGGGGGACAGAGGGGTAGGGGAGACTGGGGGAAGGTCAATGAGGAAAAAAAAGAGATATATGTACTACTATTTGTAATACTTGAAACAATAAAACAAAATTAAGAAAAAATAAAAGAATGAAACTGGACCCACATATCACAGCACTCATAAAAATTAACTCAAATGGATTAAAGACTTAAACATGAAACTTGAAACTATGAAACTCCTAGAATAAAACAAGAATAAATTTCCTTGGCATGGGTCTTGGTGATGATTTTTGTATATGACGCCTAAAGCACAAGCAACGAAATAAAAAATAAGTAGGACTACATCAAACTGAAAAGCTTCTGCACAGCAAAAGAAACCATCAACAAAGTGAAAGGAAAACCTATGGAATGGGAAAATTGCAAACCATATGTCTGATAAGGAGTTAATATCAAAATTATAAAAATAATTAATACAACATAATAGAAAAAAAACACAAAAACCCAAATAACCCAATTTAAAAAGGGGGGGAAGACCTGAATAGATATTTCTCCAAAGAAGTTATAGGAAAGGCCAACAGGTACATGAAAAGATGCTCAACACCACTAGTCATTAAGGACATGCAAATTAAAACCACAATTAGATATCACCTCACTCCTGTCAGAATGGCTATCATCAATAAATCAACAAACAACAAGTGTTGTCCAGGATGTGGAGAAAAGGGAACCTTTGTGCACTATTGGTGAGATTGTAAATTGTTACAGCCACTGTGGAAAATAGTATGGAGGATCCTCAAAAAATCAAAAATAGAACCAGTAAATAATTCATCAATTCTACTTCTGGGAATCGAAAGGAAACAAAAACATGAAATCAAAAAGACATCTGCACTCTCATGTTCATAGCAGCATTATTTACAATGGCCAAGACATGACAATGACACGTGTCCATGGATAAATGAATGAATAAAGTGTGGTAAATATATGCAATTGAATATTATTCAGCCATAAAAAATGAGGAAAAGCTACCATTTGTGACAGTTTGGATAGACCTCGAAGGCAATATTCTAAGTGAAATAAGTCAGACAGAAAGACAAATACTGTATAATTTCACTTATATGTGGAGTAAAAATAAAACTCAGAAAAAGATCAGATTTGTGGTTCACAGGGGCAGAGGGTTGGGGGAAAGAGGAATTGGAAGAAGGTGGTCAAAAGGCACAAACCTTTATAAGACAAATAAATACCACAGATAAATAAGTACAACATGATGGCTAACACTGCTTCTGATATATAGGAAAGTTGTTGAGTGTACATCCTAAGAATTTTTATTGCAAGGATTTTTTCCTCTTTTTATTTTATTGTATTATATAAGAAGGTGAATGTTAACTGAACCAAATATGGTAATCATTTTTACAATATATGTAAATCAAACCATCATGCTGTACGCCTTAAACTTATACAGTATTGCATGTCAATTATTTCTCAATAAAACTGGGGAGAAGGGCATGAAATGTGATGGAGGATGTTTTTCCAAGTAATGGAAAGATAGAGTCCCATTATTTGGAAAAAAAAACAAAAAACACCTATTGAGATTTACCAGTTGAGTGTGCTTTTTAAAGATTCTCCAGGTAGAACTGACATTTACAAAAGAAAGAAAATTGAATCCAGACCAAATTCATTATTCCCATTAGTTTTGCAACAATTGTAAGCATCATGAAGAACAGGTATTACTTAGGGTGAGGATAGCAACACCATTCCACTTGTAAGGATCCTGATTTATCTTTCTGCTAACTGACCAAGAAGGCTTCCTGATGCTATAAATCTCCAAGTAGAACAATACCTGAGCCACCCCAATTCTTATAAGGCTGAATGTGAGGATAATGGGAGTTCCCTTGTAGGTAACTTTCTGTGTTTTCTTGCATCTTTTAATATTCTTTCTTTGTCATTAATGTTTGCCATTTTAATTATGATGTGCCTATGTGTGGGTCTTTCTTGCAACCTTTACTATTCTTTCTTTGTCATTAATGTTTGCCATTTTAATAATGATGAGCCTAGGTGTGGGTCTTTGGGGATTCATCTTTATTGGGACTCTCAGTGTTTCATGAACTTGTGTGACTTTTTCCTTCACCAGTTTAAGGAAATTTTTTGCCATTATTTCTTCAAACAGGTTCTCTATTCCTTTCTCAGATTCTTCTCTCTCTGGTACCCCTCTCATAAAACTGTTCTACATTTCTTGTTGTCCCAAAACTCCCTTAGACTCTTTTCCTGCTTTTTAATTTTTTTTTCCATTTGCTGCTTTGAATGGGTGTTTTTTTTCTACCTTGTCTTCTAATTTGCTTATTCGGTTCTCAGCTTCCAGTCTACAGCTGAATCCTTCCAGGGTCTTCTTTATTTCAGCTATATCATTCCTCATTTCCAATTGAATCTTATTTATTGTTTTAGGTTCTCTTTTCATGTTAGTGTACCTCTCATTAAGACCCTTATAATTCTGATTAAGTTGCTTATAGTTCTCACTGAATTATTTGAGCACCCTTATTACTATTACTCTGAATTATTTATCTGACAAGTTACTTGCCTCCATTTCATTTAGTTCCTTTTTCTGTTGATTCTTCCTTTTCTTTCATTTGGGGATTTTTTTCTTTGTCTCCCCACTTTTAATTTCACTTTGTACTTGTTTCTCTATATTAGACAAACTTCTATGCCTCCCAGACTTTGTGGTGTGGTCTTATGTAGTAGATGTTGTGGGACCCAGTCATTCAGTCCCTTAGCTCTCCTAAATGGATGCTCTAGGAATGCCCCTTGTTTGAGTTATTTTGATTTTTCTGTTGTAATTTGGTCTTGAATGTTGTTGTCTTGTTCATCAGTGGAATCTGCTCTCAGGCTGACTGACTATGTGACTTACCACTGACTACATTGTGCAAGCTGTTGTGGAGGTGCTGACAGAACAGAACAAATTCTACACAACAAAACACATAACAAAAGAAACAAAAGAAAAACATACACAAGACCCCTACAGCAACAACAAAAGCAACCACCAGAGAAGAAAGAATTAAGAGACAAGAGGTCATAATTGATAGAAGAAAAAGAAAGGAAAAATACAAGGAGAAAACAAAACAAACAAAAACACACAAACAAAACAAAAGGAGGTGGGAAGAAAAAGGAATATGAAGTGGCAGAGGTGAAATAATGAAAATAAGAATAAAGAATTAGAGTAATAGGGGAAGGAAAATGTTTGAAATAAAGAGGAAAATTTTTGAAAGGGAATATAGGGAAGAAAGCAGACAAACCCAAAATAAGAAAGAAAAAAAAAAGATGAGTAAGTAGGCAAAAAAGAAAAGAAAAAAAATGAGTAGGAAAAGGGAAGTGGAAAATTGGACATATGAATGAAACAATAGAGACTAATAATAACAAATTGATTAATAAAACAGTTAAAGAAAGGAAAGGGAAATTAAGAAAAGAAAAAAAACAGTGAAGTGGTTTTCAGCAGAGTTTAGTGCCTCATAGGAGCTCCCTTTGAATCCTGCTCTTCTGATGGCTATGGCTGACTGTTGCCTGCCAATTCTGGGTTTCCCATGAGGTAATTAGGTGCTAACCACTGTCAGAAACTCCCCTCCTTTGGCTTTCAACAACCTGCTTGAAGCTCCAAGTGATCCACAATTTGTGTCTGTCTCCACAGGACTTGGTTGCAAGCAAGAGGGTCCAAGCTGCCCTCTAAATCAGATTTGTTAGCAGCATAGGGCCTAGGGCTGGGTCAGCAAACTTCCCCAGGTTCCCTAAGCTCTGTCTCTGCCTGCCTTCACTTACCAGCCAGATGTCAATCTCAATCACTCAAGTCTTTTTCTGAAAGGGCTGTAGGTGGAACAGGAGTCTAGACCTCTGGGTCTTCCATGAGGAAGAAGCGCTGTTCAGATTTCAGGGAAAGTGGTGGGTTATTTTCCCTGTCCCAGCTACTCCTCTGTCAGTGGCCCAGAATATTACTCTACCCTCAGGTGGTTAGAGATCCTTGTATGCACATCAGTGGGACCAGCTGAAAATCTGGAGTTTCTATCAGCTCTCCCTTGTGGGGAAAGCACCAGTCAGGTTCCTTGGATAGTTGGGTAGAGCACCCCACTCCCAATCCAGTCACTGATGTTTCATGAGATTATCCAAACCCATAGGTTTGGCCTCTGTTATTGTGTCCTCTGAACAGGTCGAAATGTAGGGTATGTCAGGCAGGGCTCCTGAGGGTGGGGAAGGTTATATCACCTAGGACAGGGTTTTTCCCTGGTCCATAGCTGTGGCTTCTGGGAGTGGCTAGCTCCTCATGAAAAATGGCTGTTTTGGTTTGGGGATATGACTGAATTCAGGACTCCCAGCTGCTGCTTTTCTATGTACCAACCCCCCGCCCAATGCCTCCCACCCCATCCTCACCTTAGGCACCTCGAGTCCACACCACGCTCCCTGCACCAAAGCCTTGGGTGAGTAGCTGCAAATAAACTGCTCTGGGTTAAAACAGAACAAAACAACAAAACGACAAAACAGAAACAGGTTTTCTCTCTGACTGGCTCAGGTCTACTATTTCCAGACTCCACTGTGGCCAGCAGCCTTGCTGCCTTTCACAGCTGGATGTTACATGGGCTGCTTGTCTAGGCTCTGGTTCTCTAGGCTGTGGAGCCCAGCCTGGGTTTCAGGCCTCAATCTTCTGAGCAAACCGAGCCTTCCGTGTCTGAGAGCTCCCTCCTCACTCTTGGGGCTGCTGTCCCTGGAAGCTGGGTTAGCCCCTCATTGTGACTTTGCCCCTCCTACTGCTCTCCAGGTGTTTTCTGTCCTTTCTTGATATAAGTCTATTCCTCAGCTGGACCTCAGTTGGTAATTCAGGTGTATTTTCCCCACTTTAGTTTTATTTCCTGTCTGGCTCTGAGGGGAGGTTCAAGATAGGTCTGCCTATTTGGCCACCATTTTTCTACCAAACACTATTCTAAATGTTACCATGTATTAATTCTTTTAGTCCTCACAACTTCTATATTACAGATGAAAAAATTAGTAAGAAGTAGGGCTGAAATTCCCACCAAAGTATTTCTTTTAGTTCTTTCCATTTTCAGTGACCTCAAATAAGCTCAGATGACATCTGCTAAAGAGGATTTATTATAAAGATATGTAGAGAAATACAGAGGTCAGAACACCATTTTTATAATCATACAACTAAGCCTCCTAGATCATTGGTTGGCAAACTGCGGCTCGCGAGCCACATGCGGCTCTTTGGCCCCTTGAGTGTGGCTCTTCCATAAAATACCAACTTCTGTACATTTTACATACTCAGGATACAATAGTAGCTCTAGAAGTCTAACAAGATATATGGATTATGAAAAACATATCTTTTGCTCTTGCCTCTAATATTATAGCATTGTGATGATGCAATGATCACCATTATCAACTTACTCTACCTGTTTCTACTGCTCCAGTCAGCACCAATTATTGCCATACTAGTCTGGTTTTCTGTGTATCATGCCCATAATCCCTCTCCCTCACCACCAAATTCAAGAGAGGATCTGATGGGATCATCATTCCACTAGGCTTCCTGCTGGTTGAAACTCTCATGTTAGACTGCCTCATAGCCAATTGAAAAGTCAATTATATATGCTATCTGAGTGGGATGGTCACCTAAGGATAAGAACGTCCTCAGAAGGGTACAGTGAGCATAGGAAACACCTTAAATGCCCTTTCGTACATTGACTGACTCCTAAGCCCATACATGGTTGTACCATTATTACTTCTTTTTTATTTTGGTGTATTAACATTTTCATGGCACTGAGTCCTTATACCTTTTCCATTATTTTAATAGTACAATTCTGAAATCCAAGATCAGGCCCAGAAGGCATAAGTTTGTCTCTGGTGTCCCAGCTTTCCTTTTAACGCCCATCACCCTTCTTTCTTATCATGTGTCAGAGTCTGTTGTTTTCCTGAGAAAGAACACTTATTATATACCAGGAATGTCAAAACATCTCTCACATTTATCACAACAATCTCAAAAAGTGATATTTCCATACTACAACATTAACACCTATTGCTCAAATTCTGTCTAGCAAGACAATTATCTTACCTGATCCCCAAAATGGAGAGGGTATGATCTGAGAAATGGTTCAATATCACACATATATTAAAAACAAGTCAAACCAATAAAACTTTGCTATCAGCCACAATGTCTGTCTTTTCACTATTTGACACATTCATTTGAGTTGCTTCTTTTTATGCAAAGTCCTTGAAATAAATATTCCATTAAGCTCTATTAAATACTCACACATCCAGTGTGAATTTCTTTATCTATATACAGCAGCAAGTCAACTGCCTAGCCTAGATATTAGAGAAATAGAAATTAAGTCAAAATAGGTTTTGACTGGGGTGAGGGTTAATGCATGTAATGTCCACTGCTCAGAACTAGAGTGTTAGAGAATTGAGATGCCAGGTTTGGGCAATGTGAGGGGAGTCCCTGGCAGAGTCACTAAAGAAAATGTAGGAAATGTATGCTGGAGACAGCCTTTGTCAATCTGCCCACGGGTTTAGTCTATCATCCCAGAATCAATTACCCCAGTAGCTCTCAAGACTGGGGCAGAAATTAGCCAGCCTTGGTCTCTTTGTCATAACCTCCCCAGTCACACTGGAAAACACCTTAATTTCTCTGACACTTTTCGGTGGCAAGTAATCTGATCCCAACCTTCTTGATGTGCTTTGTAATAACATATGCTTACACATTCATTTAATCCTTCTATAAACATGTGCCTATTTATTGCTATCTTTTCCAAATTGCAGGGGAATGTGAAGGAGTGGAAATGACAGCTCTCATAAAATACTACTGGAAAGAAAAAAAGAAATCTTTCAAAGCTGCCTCTACTCTATTACAAAAATGCCATTCAGAGCAGCCTCTGATCTGTCCACTCCTTTTTAAATATATACTTATTAATTTATTCAGTTACTCATTAATGATTTAATCAGTGACAATGTAAATTGAGCATATATGATAACATGCACAATAAATGATGCGGAAGACCTGCCCAAGTTGAAAAGAACCAAGAGCTACAGACAACCAATATGACTTGAATTCTTCCAACAATGGGCTTCCTCTTGCCTTCCAGAGTGGGCCATACATTTTAAAACAGCTCTCTAAAAAACCTTATTAAATATAAATGTTAATACACTGGTCCTAATTCTACCATGTGAAAAGCTATAGAAAAAGTATAGTTCCTTTCCATATTATAATTGTGCACATGATTTTCTGAAGACCCTGTTATCTATGTTTTTAGTATTATAACACTACTTTTTAAAAATCTTTATTGTTGAAAGTATTACATATGTTCCCCTTTGCCCCTATTGACTTCTTCCACCCCCCAAATAGAACACTTTTAAAAAATATATATTTTATTGATTTTTTACAGAGAGGAAGGGAGAGGGAGAGGGATAGAGAGTTAGAAACATCGATGAGAGAGAAACATTGATCCAGCTGCCTCTTGCACGCTCCCCACTGGGGATGTGCCCGCAACCGGGGTACATGCCCTTGACCGGAATCGAACTCAGGACCATTCAGTCCGCAGGCCGACTCTCTATCCGCTGAGCCAAACCGGTTAGGGCTAGACCACTTTTTAAAATTGAATTTATTGGGTTGATATTGGTTAATAAAATTATACAGGTATACAATCATCTATATATTGTATTGTGTGGTTGCCACACCAAGTCAAGTCTCCTTACTTCACCATTTATTCCCCACTTTCACTTCTACCTTCCCCAAACCCCTTCCTGCTGGTAATCACCATACTGTTGTCTGTGTCCATGAATCTTTTTTTCTTTGCTTAATCCCTTCAACCTTCTCACCTAGAACAAAACCTTGGGCAGAGAACTGAACAGACACTTCTTTAAAGAGGACATACAGATGACAAATAGAAGTATGCAAAAATGCTCAACATCACTAATTGTCAGAGAAATGAAAATTAAAACCACAATGAAATATTCCCTTAACTATCAAAATGGCTATTATCAAGAAATCAACAAACAACAAGTGCTGGTAAGGATGTAGAAAAGGGAACCCTCATGCATTCTTGGTGGGAATGCAGACTGGTGCAGCCACTGCAGAAAACAGTATGGACTTTCCACAAAAATTTAAAAATGGAACTGCCTTTTGACCCAGAGATCCCACTTCTGGGAATATTCGAAGAAAATAGAAACATTAATTCAAAAGAATATATGCAACCCTATGTTCATTATAGCATTATTTATAATAGCTAAGATCTGCAAACATCCCAAGTGTACATCGGTATATGAGTGGATAAAAATGAATTGTGGTACATTTAACCAATTTTACTATGCAACTGTAAAAAAGATGGAATTCTTACTATTTGTGACAGCATTGATGAACCTATTATGCTAAGTGGAATAAGCCAGTCAGAGAAAGACAAATATCATATTATTTCACTTATATGTGGAATATAAAGAACAAAATAAATGAACAAAGTGGAGACAGACTAATGGATACAGGGAAGAGGCTGACAGCTGTCCACTGTTTTGAAAACAGCCCAGGAAAGCTGACAGGACTCACCATCATACCAGGATGTCTCTTGCCCCAGAGTATCTCCACACTATCTGTCAACTGAGTTAAGTTCCACCGTAATAATATCTTTGAGGTTTATTAGACATTAATACTCTTTTGGAGGGGAACCTTAACTAGTAATGTTCAAACAGTGGTTCTCAAAGTGTAATGCTGAAATCAGTAGCATCACCATCTCCTGGAAATTCGTTAGAATTTCAAATTATTGGTGCCACTTCAGACCTAAGCAGTGTTATTTACAATAGCTAAGATCTGGAAACAGTCCCAGCATGCGTCAGTAGATAAAAAAGATGTGGCACCTTTATAGAATGGAATACTATGCAACTGTGAAAAAGAAGGATCTCTTATTCTTTGAGACAGCATGGATGGACCTGGAGAGTATTATGCTAAGTGAATTTTTTGCCAGTCATAGAAAGACAAGTATAACAAGATCTCACTCATATGTGGAATCTGATGAACAAAAGAGATCCAGAGACATGGAAGCATGCAACAGACTGATGAATCTCAGAGGTAAGGGAAGGAAGAGATTAACCAAAGAACTTATATGCATATATGCATTGCCCATGAACCCAGACAATAAGGTGGTGAATGCCTGGGGTAGGGTGGGAATTGGGTGGCGGGGCAAGGGGGAAAATAGGGGGCATATGAATAAAGATTATCTCTATCTATCTATCTATCTATCTATCTATCTATCTATCATCTATGTATCTATCTATCTATCATCTATCTATCTATCTATCATCATCATCATCATCATCATCATCATCATCATCTATCATTTATCTAGATAAAAGTATGGGTGGAAGCCGAAACCGGTTTGGCTCAGTGGATAGAGTGTCGGCTTGCAGACTGAAAGGTCCCAGGTTCGATTCTGGTCAAAGGCATGTACCTGGGTTGCGGGCACATCCCTGGTAGGAGATGTGCAGGAGGCAGCTGATCGATGTTTCTCTCTCATAGATGTTTCTAACTCTCTATCTCTCTCCCTTCCTCTCTGTAAAAAATCAATAAAAATATATTTAAAAAAAAAGTATGGGTGGAAGAAGTAATCTGTTTTAACAAGCCTATAATTGATTCTGATGCATGCCCTAGTTTGAAAACCATTCCCTTAGTAGGATTATATTTACCAAATATTTTTTATCCTGAACAGTAGATTATTATTGTTGTTTAAATAAGATTTTATTGATTTTAGATAGGAAGGGAGAGTGAGAGAGAATGAAACATCAATGATGAGAGAGAATCATAGATTGGCTGATTCCTGCACGCCCCCTACTGGGGATATAGCCCACAACCTGGGCATGTACCCTGACCAGGAATCCACTCTGATCTCTATTATTTCCTTCCACTTACTCTGGGCTTTTCTTGCTGCTCTCTTTATTATACTTTAAGTTGTAGGGCTAGATAATTTACTACCAGTTTTTCTTATTTTTTGAGGTAGGCCTGTAGTGCTATGAACTTCCTTCTCAGGACTACTTTTGCTGTGTCCCTTTGATTTTTGGATGTTGTCTGTTTATTTTAATTTGTTTCCAGGATGCTTTTTTATTTCTTCTTTGATAACCCAATCATTGCTTAATAGCATGCTATTTAGCCTCCAAGTGTTTGATTTTTAAAATGTTTTATTGTAGTTGATTTCTCATTTTATGCAATTGTGATCTGATAAGATGCTTGATATGATTTCTATCTTCTTGAATTTGAAGAGACAGCGTGTGTCCTAATATGTGGTCTATCTTTGAAAATGTCCCATATACACTTGAGAAGAATGTATATTCTGTTGCTTTGGGGTGAAATGTTCTGAAGATGTCAATTAGCTCCATCTGATCTAGTGAGTCATTTAGCCTTGCTGTTTCTTTGTGGATTTTTTTTGTCTACAGTATTTATGCAGTGATGTCAATGGGGTATTAAAGTCCCCTACTATGATTGTACTGCTCTAGATATGCCCCTTGATATCTTCCAGAAGTTTTTTTTTTGTGTATGTATTTCGGTGCATATATGTTCACCCGAGTTATATCCTCTTGTATTAATCACTTTAGTATTATGAAGTGACATTCCTTATCTCTTTTTATGGCCCTCACTTTGAGGTCTATTTTCTCAGATGTAAGTATTGCTACCTGAGATTTTTTTTTTTTCATTTCCATTTGCCTGAAAATTTTTTTCCATCCCTCCATTTTCAGTCTGAGTCCATTGTTCTGAGATGGGTCTCTTATAGACAGCATATATATGAGTCATGTTTTCTTATCCATTCAGTCACCTGATGTCTTTTCATTGGAACATTTAATCCATTTACGTTTAAGGTTATTATTGATAGGTACTTGTTTGTTGCCATTTTTATTCTTTATGCCTGTGTTCTCTCTTCCCTTTCTATTTCTTCCTTTTACAGCAGTCCCTTTAGCATTTCTTGCATTGCTGGCTTGGTGGTAATGAATTTCCTTAGCCTTTTTTAGTCTGTGAAGCTCCTGATTTCACCTTCAATTTTGATTGATAGCCTTCCCGGATAGAATATTCTTGGATTAAGTCCCTTGCTTTGCATGACTTTGTGTACTTCATTCCATTCCCTCTGGTCTTATATGTTTCTGTTGAGAAATAATTTGATAGTCTAATGGGAGATCCCTTGTAAGTAACTTTCTATCTCTCTCTTGCAGCCCTTAAAATTCTGTTTTTGTTGTTTATGTTTGCCATTGTAATTATGACATGTGTTGGTGTTGATCTTTTTGGGTTCATCTTGTTTGGGACTCTGTGCTTGTGTTACTCTTTTCTTCCCCAGTCAGGGAAGTTTTCTGTCATTATATCTTCAAATAGGTTTTCTAATCCTTGCTCCTCTTCTTGACCTTCTGGCAAAACCTATTATGTGGGTTTTGCTTCATTTCATGTTGTCCCAAAGTTCCCTTAAACTCTCCTCCTGCTTTTTTAAAAAAATATATATTTTATTGATTTTTTTACAGAGAGGAAGGGAGAGAGATAGAGAGCTAGAAAAATTGATGAGAGAGAAACATCGATCAGCTGCTTCCTGCACATTTCCCACTGGGGATGTGCCCGCAACCCAGGTACATGCTCTTGACTGGAATTGAACCTGGGACCTTTCAGTCTGCAGGCCGATGCTCTATCCACTGAGCCAAACTGGTTTCAGCTCCTTCTGCTTTTTAATTTTCTCCAATTGCTATTCAGATTGGGTGTTTTTATTCTACCCTGTATTCTTTTTTTAAAATATATTTTATTGATTTTCCACAGAGAGGAAGGGAGAGAGATAGAGAGTTAGAAACATCGATGAGAGAGAAACATCGACCAGCTGCCTCCTGCACGTCCCCTAATGGGGACGTGCCCACAACCCAGGTACATACCCTTGACCGGAATTGAACCTGGGACCTTTCAGTCTGCAGGCCGATGCTCTATCCATTGAGCCAAACCGGTTTCGGCTACCCTGTATTCTAACTCACTGATTTGGTCCTCTGTTGCTTTTAGTCAGCTGTTGAAACCTTCTATTATGTACTTTATTGCAGTTATATTATTCTTTATTTCCTCTTGATTCTTACGTATGTTGGTGAGTTTATCATCCAGATGGTTTAGCATCTTTGTGACTATTACTCTGAATTTATTCTCTGACATATTGCTTGCCTCCATTTAATTTAGTTCCCTTCTTGTTGATTCCTCCTTTTCTTTCCTTTGGGGATTGTTTCTTTGTCTCCCCATTTTTGCTATATCTTTCTGGCCCTGTGAACCTGCTTGGGATTTCAGAGTTTGAAGCCCCTATAGGTCCAATGGTTCAGAAACCATTAGTCCATAGTCTGTTTCTGCCTTGAGTCTGACACATTTATTGTTTCTGCTTTAAGTTGTATGCCCCTCTCCCATGGATCTGTCCCCTCAGTTTTCTGCTTCAGATGCTTGGTGTGGCAGGGACAGACACACAGTTCCTCTGGTGTGTGACTTCCTGTGAGGACTCAGAGCCTTCTGGCATGCAATTAATTGTACTGTACCAGCACCCATGGCAGGGTGGCTCCCTAGGTCCCTCTGGCAGCACACTTGCAGCATGGTCCTGTGGCCCCTGGCTGCACACACTGGATTGCTCTGGGTCACCCTGGCAGTGCTCTCCTGTGGCCTAGAGTGGAACACACCCTGGGTTGCTCCAGGTAGTCCTGGAAGCACTGTCCTGGGAGCTGGAGTAGAGCAGGCATGGGTTTCTCTGGCTTGCACAGTCAGAGCTCTCCTGTGGCCCAGAATGGAGCATGCACTAGCTTGTTCCTGGTCACCCCAGCAGGAGATCCTGGGGCTCAAGGTGTAGCAGGTGCCAGGTGGCTTCAGATCAGACTGGAAACATGGTTTTGGGGCACAGGATGTGGGGGGGGCACAGGGGTCTCCCAGCTTTGCAGTCATTTCAGGATCCTGGAGCTGGATCCTGGGATGCTAGGTCTCAGTGGGCTGTTGAAGAGGTCACTCTGCCGAGCGTTCACTGCAGACATCTGGGAGTCTTCTGGGAGTTACTGGGCCACTCACTGCCAGAGCATGATGGAGATTCCATGCAGGTTATGGCTGGCAAATGCATTCTCCAGGCATCCTCCCTTATTGAAAATTGTCACCTCAGCTATGTCTAATTTGTTAATTCAGGGTGGATGTTCTCCAATGTAGTTGCTTTTTCTGCCTGGCCCCAGGAGGAGGTGCATGATACATCTGCCTCTTCAGCCACCACTTTCTTCTCTTTGTCATCTCTTTGTCTTGGTGACAGCTTTAATACCAAGTGCCTCAGAGAGGGCCTCTTTGGATTGAGGTAACTAGGCATTCTGTTTGGTTCTTGGATTTGAGGTTCTAGTTCTTTCCATAGTTTTGGGAAGTTCTCATGCACTATTTGTTTGAATACTCTCCATTTCATGCTCCCTCTTTTCCTCTTCCACAATGCCTATCCTATATAATAAAAGCCTAATATGCTAAGTGTCCAGTAGACCAGTCAGCTGTTCAACCAATCAAAGCATAATATGCTAATGATATGCTAAGGTTGCTCAACCGCTCGCTATGACGTGCACTGACCACCAGGGAGCAGTTGGTAGGTTAGCTTGCTGCTGGGGTCCAGCTGATGAGAACTGAGTGAGATGGACTGGACATCCCCTAGAGCCCTCTTGTGGCCCCTCCCTGGCTGGCAAACCTCCCACATCTCTTCCCAGCCCTGATCATGCACCAGTGGGGTCCTTCGGCCTGTCCTGCACCCTCTCGCAATAGAGGACCCCTTGGGGGATGTCAGAGAGCCAGTTTTAGCCCAATACTGCAGGCCAGGCCGAGGTACCCCACTGGTGCACAAATTTGTGCACTGGGCCTTTAATAATTCTAGTATTGCTTTTTCTGATGGAGTCAGATGGGTCTCATAGATCTATTTCATTTTTATTTATTCATAGTTCACTCTTGTTCCCTCTGCATCATTTCTTAATTCCTATCTTTGGTATCACTAATTCTGTCCTCTATCTGGTTGGTTCTGTTTTCTATGCTCAGTACTTCACTCTTAATCATCTTAATTGCAAGCTCATTTCCAGGATATCTGATTGGTTCTTTTTTAAGGTTTTAGTATCTTTGGTAAAGTACTTATTTGGTTAATTTATGTTTTCTGAGTGCACTGAATTGCCTGCCAGTAGTTTCTTGCATCTCAATGCATATTTTCAGAAGTTCAATCTTGAAATCTATCGTTTATATCACATATTTCCATGTGTTCCAGCTGGTTTTCTGGTGATTTTTCATTTTCTTTCTGGTCATCCTCATTACTGTGGTTATTCATGGTATTTATTGTCCTCCTTTGCCTATGCATTTACCTCTGAAGTGGTTATTATACTGTTTTTCAGTAGATGGTGCTGAATTACATGATTTTTTTTGCCTCCGTGATCTTCCAGTCTTGAATCTCAGCAGCTTCTGTAAGACAGTACAGCTGTATTGCTTGGGTGTTGGGTTTGTTTTTCTCTCACTGTAATGGTGACCTCTGCCCTTTGTGGGGTTCTGCCACAGTACCCCTCCTGGGGATTGGTCACAGAGGGATACAGTGGTTATACTGTAATAGCTTTTAATTTATAGATAATATGCTCTGGGACCCCACTTAAAGGGCAACAGGAGGTGAGTTTTGGGAGTCCAAGTGATTGTAAGCCTCTGTGATTCTGTTTCTTTGTCTGAAACACCATCACCAGCCTGATCATGGAGAACTGCATGGCAGAACTCCATGCTCTGTCTGGAGTCTTCTGATTCATACACTGTTTGCTCCTTTGCTGCTCATCCTGTTGGACAGCTCCCCCTTCCCCACAGCTCCCTGTTCCTCTTGGCCAGAGGAAGCACCCACTACTGCTGGTTTTCACCCCTCTCCTGGCTGACCAAGCTGTGAGCTCCCAGATACATGGCTGTGTCTGTGGGCCATCTGCACGTTCATCTCTTCTTCTTTTTTTTTAAAATATATTTTATTGATTTTTTACAGAGAGGAAGAGAGAGGGACAGAGAGTGAGAAACATCGACGAGAGAGAAACATCGATCAGCTGCCTCCTGCACATCTCCCACTGGGGATGTGCCCGCAACCCAGGTACATGCCCCTGACCGGAATCAAACCTGGGACCCTTCAGTCCGCAGGCCGACGCTCTATCCACTGAGCCAAACCGGCTTCGGCAATTCATCTCTTCTTGTCTCCTCATTTATTCTCAGTTGCACACCTTTGGATGTTTCAATGCAAGGGTCTCTCAGGCATGTGTCTGTATTGAGTAGGGATTTATTTATTGAATTATAGTTGGTTAAGTTGTTGAAATTTAAGGAGAGGACAAAGGGTTCTCTCACATTGTCATTCCTCTGATGGAACTCTTTAGTGAAATCTTCTTTAAAAATATATTTTTTATTGATTTCAGAGAGGAAGGGAGAGGGAGAGAAAGATAGAAACATCAATTATGAGAGATAATCATTGATTGGCTGCCTCCTGCATCCCTCCCCTCCACTGGGGATCGAGCCCACAACCCAGGTATGTGCCCCTGATTGGAATCAAACCTGGGGCCCTTCATTCTGTAGTCCAACACTCTATCCACTGAGCCAAACAGGCTAGGGACTCAGTGAATTCTTAATACCAATGTGTTAATTAAGCTTTCAACAATAATAATTTTATCTGAAAACTTTACTTAATCAGCAATTTCCCCCTTTCCTTGCTACAGAATATCACTCTAGTTGATGGGAAAGGAGAAGAAAGAAATTAAAAAAGGG
>NW_006298627.1:15822-24945 GCF_000327345.1 Myotis davidii
GAAAGAGGGTCATTTGTCCATACTATAGGGAACATTTTAAATGAGGGTAATTTGAGACAAACTGAAGCCTTTCAAATTCACACAATTCTTATTACAATAATACCTCCTTCTATGACCTAATCTTTCTACTTCTTCCATCTATTTAGGTAATTTAAAAGTAATCTTTCCTATAATTAGCAACATTTTTGAATATGGACTATACACAGGATACTATAATTTCTTCAATGTATTGTTCTGATTTTTATAATTGTACTATTGTTATATGTGATACTGTATTTGTTTTTTTAGAAATACACACTGATATTTAGGGTGAAGAGTTATAATTTTTGCAACTCACTCTCAAATAGTTTAGTAGGAAAACCAAAAAGAGAGAAATAAATTTAAAAGTATTTTTTTTTTAAATATATTTTATTGAGTTTTTACAGAGAGGAAAGGAGAGAGATAGAGAGCTAGAAACATCGATGAGAGAGAAACACCGACCAGCTGCCTCCTGCACACTCCCCACCGGGGATGTGCCCGCAACCAAGGTACATGCCCTTGACCGGAATCGAACCCGGGACCTTTCAGTCCGCAGGCCGACGCTCTATCCACTGAGCCAAACCGGTTTCGGCTAAAAGTATTTTTTTAATCTGGAAAAAAAAGTCAGTCTTTTTTCTTCAATTGAAGCAGTAGGCTGTAGCAATAGCTCACATTTTCATGTCCAGGGCCATACAGCTGAAAACTGACAGGACTGGGACAAAACTCTGTGACTTCTGCTTATAATTCTATTGTTTAAAAGTAAGTGTAATGGCATCTAATCAAGAATTTTTTTTTCTTGAAACCTGTGGAAAATGAATCCTAAATCTGAGGTGAAAATGCTGTTGATATATTTTTCTTTAAACTCCAATTTTGTTGAAAAAATACTTTAGATGGTGGCTTTTCTAAATTTTCAAGCAAATGAAGCAAATGCAGTTTTCTCCTTAAGCTAATTCACAATGCATCTTAAATACTCTTAATATAAATGTGTTCCAGATGTTGGCAGACACAAACTGTCAAAATATGGTATGTCTGTTTTAGTGAACTCAATGAATCACAACTTATTTGTTTATTCTTTCTTTTTTTAAAGGTATATTATTCCGTTCACCCTCATGTAGAATGCTCTGACTGTTGTTTGAACCATGTCCAATAAAGGGGCATTGAGAATCTCAGATGTGGATAGATTTCACAGAGATAGAGAGAGTAAATATTTAACTTGGAAATGTTTTCCAAATATAATATTATTTGAAAACCTTATTTGACACATTAAAAATGTACATCACCTTAGTACTTTGCAAAGAACCTTGGGAATCAGGGAAAGCTACAGATTTATAAGATGCTTTTGGCAGCAAACAGCATGAAGTATGTTGACCAATATTCAAACACACTGTTTTGTCTATAATTTGGTAATAATGTGGTGTTCATTAAATTGTTCTCAGAGCCCTGACCGGTTTGGCTCAGTGGATAGGGTGTCAGCCTGCGGACTGAAGGGTCCCAGGTTCAATTCTGGACAAGGCCATGTTACCTTGGTTGTGGGCACATCCCCACTAGGGAGTGTGCAGGAGGAAGTTGATCAATTTTTCTCTCTCATCGATGTTTCTAACTCTCTATCCCTCCCTCTTCCTCTCTGTAAAAAATCAATAAAATATATTTTTAAAAAAATTGTTTTCAGAGTTTGCTTTTAAAAGGAACTCACTCTTTTCTCCCTTTTATCACATTAATGTATGGTTCTCAGATGCACAAATTGAACCATTTTTTATCATGCTGGTGAAGAAAGGAAATTGAGAGAAAAAAGAAGAGGAGAAAAAGAAACAACTTGGCAGAGTTCTTCCATTATGCTTGGGCCAAGAACTGGATGTTCCAGAAGCTTCAAGACAGCTGATAAAAATATTGAACACTATAAAGTTTGCTACACTTATAATGTGTTAATTTAAATTCCTTTGATAGTGAGCAGAAAACATGGTAGATGACCTCCTAAATGAAACTGAAGAATGGGCTTCTGCAAATCAATGATCATTTCAATGTTGTTGAGCAGGAACACATCATCTTGCAGGTCTGTGGAGAAAGGAAACAGGATAGACTGATATCAGAAATGGAAGCTGGAGGGACTAACTACACACAGCTCCTAAGGTGATAGACCACTGCTACCCCACATGAAAGCCAAATGAGAGACAAACGGGAGCTGAAAGAATTAGTAAATCACAGAGCTGAATTATGAAGCACTGCTATAGGATGCTTCCAGATATTTGACAAATGTTGGGTAGTGGATTAAAGCAAGACACAGTGAAGTAGAAGGATAGTCAGAAAGCTTTTCTAGCATGAAGGCTAATTTCTGCTTGTTTAATTTCATTGATACATTACTAGTGGGAAAAGAAAATGATCTTTTTTTTTTTTCAGTTGGCTGTTCATAGCTTCTTTTTTTTTTAATTTTTATTTTTTATTACAAAGGGTATTACATATGTGTCCATTTTTTTCCCCGCCCTAGACAGTCCCCTAGCCTCCCCTATTCCCCAGTGTCTTATGTCCATTGGTTAGGCTTATATGCATACATACAAGTCCTTTGGTCGATCTCTTACCCCCCTACCTCTACTCCTCTCCTTCTGGATAATTGGTTATTTGAAAATTATTTTTGCTGGCTATTTCCTATCTGAATTAGTTTTCACCAGCCCTTGACCTCACCTCCAAAAAAATTCAAAAAGGAAGGAAAAAATTGTGTTGTGACCTCTGTTTCATTGAAATATGATTTCATGTGCCAAAAAGGAAAACCATGTAATAAATCTGAGATGCTTTTAATAGGACAATTGAACACCCTGTATATAATCTAGATAATGTTTAAGGAATTTAAGATTGTGCTTTAAATGAAAAAAAAATAGTGAGGAAACTCAAGGTTTGGGCTAATTTTCTTTCTTCTCTGGTGTTTGGACAGTAAAAAGTACAAATAAAATAATGGAAAACAGGTGAACGTGAAAAACAAAAGCACCAAACAGAAAAAGGAAAACCTTTATATTTTAGTCATTTTGTGATACTCAATTTTATCTATTGAAAGTCATAGGCAATTTTATTCCTGGACATTCTTCCTGTTTCTACACTACTGAGAGATACTTTTGTATGCATGGTATGCACATTATCTCGCAAGGATTTGAAAATGATTAAGAAATGAATGAGAATAAATTAAACCATATTCCTGGTTGTACATTATGTTGAACATTATAAAAAGTAACTGACAAAATTAGTTCACTCACATTTTTTCCTAAAAATAGAAAAGACACGATAATTTTGTTAAGGAAACAAAAGGGAAGGGTCATTGACAGAGGGTGAATAAGTACCTGAGAGGCAAAGACAGCAAGCAGAGGAACTTAACAGAGTTATTCTCAGGATTCAATGAGACAATATATGTCAAAGTGTCTGTTTCATAGTATTACTCCAAATATAATAACAACTAACAGTTATATAGTAAGTATTATGTTGCAAACATTGTTATGTGCCCTTTATTACATTAATTTATATAATTGCAATGACCCTATAAAGTAGGCACTATTGCCCTAGCTGGTTTGGCTCAGTAGATAGAGCATTGGCCTGTGGACTGAAGGGTCCTGGATTCCATTCCCATCAAGGGCACATGCCTGTCTTGTGGGCTCAATCCCAAGTAGGGGGCATGCAGGAGGCAGCCAATCAATGATTCTCTCTCATCATTGATATTTCTTTCCCCTACCCCCCAAAGTTAGAACTGGGTCTTCTTTTTAAAAAAAAAAATTTATTGTTCAAAGTATTATATATGTCCCCCTTTTCTCCCATTGACCTCTCCCAACCCACCCCCACCTCCCAGCCAAGGCCTTCACCCATCTATTTTCTGTGTCCCTTTCATCATTGATGTTTCTATCTTTCTCTCCCTTTCTGAAATAAATAAAAAATATTTTTTAAAAAATAAAGTAGGCACTATTATTATCCTTATTTTATAGTTAAGGAAACTGAAGTACAGAGTGGTTACACAACTATAAAGTGGCAAAGCCAGGATTCAATCAAGCAAAGTGGCTCTTAGATTATTGTCTACCAGTAAGAATTTTCAAAAGAAGACAAGTCCAAGAAACACACACACACACACACACACACACACACACACAAATCCACAAAAAAATAAATAAATACCAAAAATTCGGAATGACGAAAACATGACTGGATTGTTTTGACTTCTGAAGGTGCGTATTTTTGAAAAGGCAGTGGATAAATTTGGGAGTATTTGTTTAAAACATGAGCAGCAACAATAATAACATTAATGATAGATGACACTTATTCAGCCTTTCCTACATACTTGGTCCCATATTACTATTCAGTCATTCTGAGCTATAAGAATTCAATAGGCATTAGTAAGTACTAAGATTTCCTATCATAATTATGAAGGTCACAATGCAGTAGGAGGAATATAACATGTGCACAAATAACTAGAATACAATGTACAAAGTGCAAGGTAACAAGAAACATTAAGATAAAGTGATCAAATCTAACAGGTTTTGCTCAGTGGTTTAACGAATGTCAGCCCGGGTTCAATTCCAGGCAATGGCACATACCTGGGTTGCAGACTTGATCCCCGGTCCCATTTGGGGGGCGTGCAGGAGGAAACCAATTGATGTGTCTCTCTCGCATTGATGTTTCTCTTTCTCTGTCTCAACCCGTTCCTTCGACTTTCTATAAAAATGAATGGAAAAAATACCCTTCAGTGAGGATTAACAACAACAACAACAACAACAACAACACACACACACACACACACACACACACACAAATAAGAAAAACACACACGAAGATAAAGTGATCAAGGAGTTCAAAAGCAAGAGAGGGCAGTTCTGGGGTAAGAAGATATATGTTACTGATAATCAAAGAAGGTTTAATAGAGCCATTTACAAAAAGAAAATTGAAGAGAGGGTAAGAATTACAAAATGCAGAGCAGAAAGAGAAATCAAATTCTACCAGAACATACAGAGATAGTGAAATGCACGGTAGGTTTTGTGAATGGCAGGTAATTCATTTTGGTTGTGAAGGAGGTTGTAAGAGATGAACTCAGAAAATTGAAATGAGATCAAATTTGAGGAATGGGAGATTTGAATATCAATGTAAGGACTTTCAACTTCATTCTGTGAGAAAGGAGGAGTATTGGAGACATAAAAATGATTTTGGCACAAATAAAGAGCTCAATATTAGGAAAAATAGCCTAAAAACAAATGAAGGCTGAATTAGAGAAGTAAATAAAGGCAATAATCTAGTTAGTCAGCTACATATTGCAATAGCCAGTTGATATTGACACACACAGACAAAGATGATTTTTTTTTCTTTTTAAAAAATCTTACAGATGTCTCCCCTTTTTCCTCCCATTGTCCCCACTTCACCCGGTTTCTCCCCTGCCCCATCCCAGGTCTTCACCAACCTATTGTCTGTGTCCATAGGTAAGATCTTTCGTTAATCTCTCTGCCCATCCATCCCCTGCTTCCCTCTGAGATTTGTCAGTCTGTTTCACATTTCCATGCTTTCAATTCTATTTTATTCACCAGTTTATTCTGGTCATTAAATTTCTTGTTCACTTATTTAGATTTTTAGTTTCAATTGCTGATAGATATATATGTAATGCCACTTCATTGTTTATATTTTTACCTTTTTTTCTTCTTCCTCTTATTAAAGAATACACTTCAAAATTTCATGTAATACTGGTTTGGTGGTGATGCAATCCTTTAGTTTTTTCTTATCTGTGAAGCTTTTTTTCTGACCTTCAATTCTAAATTATAGCTTTGCTGGGGAGAGTAAAGTTGGTTGTAGTTCCTTACTATTTATCACTTTGAATTTATCTTGCCACTCCCTCTGGACTGCAAAGTATCTGTTGAGAAATCGGCTGACAGTTGTATGGGCTAAATCTCTTCAATGCCCTGAAAACTGCTGTCTTTTTTTTTTTTTTTTCCCCCCCCCCCCCCCCCCCCAACCCTTGGCATTTTAATTATGATGTGTCTTGGGTGGGCCTCTTTGGCTTCCTCTTTTTTGGGACTCTCTGCACTTCCTGCACTTGTAAGTCTATTTCTTTCACCAGGTAGGGGAAGTTTTCTGTCATTATTTCTTCAAATAGGTTTTCTATATCTTGCTCTCTCTCTCTCCTCCTTCTGGAACCACCATAAAGTGAATGTTGGTATGCTTGAAGTTGCCCCAGAGGCTTCTTACACTGTCTTCATATTTTTGGTTTCTTTCTTCTTTTTGCTCTTCTGATTCAGTGTTTTTGCTTCCTCATATTTCAAATCGTTGAATTGATTCTTGGAATCCTCTACTCTACTATTGAATACCTGTAAATTATTCTTTATTTCAGTTAGTGTATGCTTAATTTCTGACTGGTCCATTTTTAATGTCTTTGACTAAGTCTCACTAAGTCCCTTGAAGCTCTCATGAAGATCTTTGAATAAGATTACAACCATGGTTTTGAACTCTGTATCTAGTAGTTTGCTTTATTCCATTTCTTTCATTTGTGACATTTTTTTTTTGTTGTTGTTGTTGTTGTTTTTTGTGTGTGTGTGTTTTGTCTCGACATTTTGGTTGCTTCCCTGTGTTTGTTTCTATGTATATATGCATAACCCTTGGACACAGACATTAGGCAATAGTGTTGTGAAGGCTTGGAGCGGGGGGTAAGAGTGGGGTCATTAGGGGAAAATGGAACATATATAATTCTTTCAACAATAAAGATTTTTAAGAATTAATAAAAATAACCAATGGTACAATTACTCAGTGGAACACTACTCTGCCATAGAAAAGGAAATCTTTCCCTTTGTGACAGCATGGGTCGACCTTGAGAATATTATGCTAAGCTAAATAAGTCAGTCAGAGAAAGACCAGTACAATATAATTTCACTCATATATGTAACCTAATGAATAATAGGAACTAACAAGCAAAATATAGACACTCATAGACAGAGAGCAGGCTAACAGCTATTGGGAAGGGGTTTGGTAGGGGCTGGGGAGGGATTGAGCAAAAGCAAAATAAATAAGAAGAGACTCGTGGACATGGACAACAGCATGGTGATATCCAGGGGGAGAAGTGAAGGGAATTTGAGGATGTTATGTGAAGGATAAGTGGTAATGGAAGGAGACTTGACTTGGGATGGTGAGGACACAATACAGTGTATAGATGATGTATTGTACAATTGTGCACCTGAAACGTGTATAATTTTGTTAACCAGTATTAATCCAATAAATTAAATAAAAAGGAAAGATGTGACTGAGGAAATACGGTCAAAGAGATATAATATTGACGACTTTGAAGATGGGAGAAAGGAGTTCTGAGCCAATGAGTGAAGTTTGCCCCTAAAATCTGGAAGAGAAAAGAAAATAGAATTTTCCCCAGGTTCTCCAGAAAGGAACATAGCCCTTGATTTTAGCCTGGTGAGACCCATGTCTTATTTTTGACTGACAGAAATTAGTAGTTGCAAAGACAGGATATTTGGGTAAAAATTTCCCTTAACATCTCTAACCTTCTGATCTTCCCATTGCTATTCAAGAAGATAGATGCAATGTTTATTTACCTCAAGATACTCTGACTGCACTAAAAGGAAGTAGAATAAATTTATATTACCAAAGAAAAAAGGCAAAATGGACATCTACCTTCTTCCTTCTCTTATTTAGCTTTAGTCCTGTAATTCCCTATCCATTACTGGCACAAGACAGGCATATAGATAAATGGAATAGAACAGAGAACCCAGAAATTGACCCAAGCCATTATTATGCTCCATTAATATTTGACGAAGGAGGCAAGAGCATACAATGGAGCAAAAACAGTCCCTTCAATAAATGGCTTTGGGAAAATTGGTCAGATCCATGCAAAAAAAAAAAAAGAGACTAGACCACCAATTTATACCATAGACAAGAATAAAATCAAAATGAAAAAAAGACTTACATGTAAGATGTGAAACCATAAAAATCCTTGAAGAAAGCATAAGTAGCTAAAACTAATCTCTCTTAGCAATTTGTCTACTGATACACCTCAGCAGTTCTCAACCTGTGGGTCGTGACCCCTTTGGGGATCGAACAACCCTTTCATAGGGGTCGCCTAAGACCATCGGAAAACACATATATAATTACATATTGTTTTTGTGATTAATCACTATGCTTTAATTATGTTCAATTTGTAACAATGAAAATACATCCTGCATATCTGATATTTGCATTACGATTCATAACAGTAGCAAAATTACAGTTATGAAGTAGCAATGAAAATAATTTTATAGTTGGGAGTCACCACAACATGAGGAACTGTATTAAAGGGTCATGGCATTAGGAAGGTTGAGAACCACTGTCCTAGGACAATGGAAACTAAAGAGAAAATAAACAAATAGGGCTACATCAAAATAAAAAGTTTCTGTACAGAAAAAAAATCATCAACAAAATGAGATGATAGCCCACTGCATGGGACAATATATTTTCCAATGATACATCTGATAAGGGGTTAATCTCCAAAATATATATGGGACTCATATAACTTAACAAAAGGAAGACAAACAATCCAATTAAAAAATTGTCAACGGACCTAAACAGACACTTCTCCAAAGTGGAAATACAGATAGCCAAGAGGCATATGAAAAAATGCTCAAAGTCACTCACTAATCATCTGAGAGATTCAAATCAAAGTGACAATGAGGTATCACCTCACACGTGTCAGAGTGGCTGTCATCAACAAATCAACAAATGACAAGTGTTGGTGAGGATGTGGAGAAAAGGGATCCATAGTACACTGCTGGTGGGAATGAAGACTGGTGCAGCCACTGTGGAAAACAGTATGGAGTTTCCTCAAAAAATTAAAAATGGGACTCCCATTCGACTCAATGATCCCACTTCTAGGAATATATCATAAGAAATCAGAAACACCAATCAGAAAGAATATATGCACCCCTATGTTCATAGCAGCACAATTTATAATAGCTATGATTTAGAAACAGCTTAAATGCCCTTCAGTAGATGCCTGGATAAAAAACCTGTGATACAGCCCTGACTGGTTTGGCTCAGTGGATAGAGCGTCGGCCTGAGGATTAAAGGGTCCCAGGCTCAATTCCAGTCAAGGGCATGTGTGGTGGGTGCTGGCATGTGCAC
>NW_006298627.1:25212-26425 GCF_000327345.1 Myotis davidii
AATTTGCCTGGCCCTGGCGGGGGAACGTGCATGCAGGAGGCAACCAATGGATATGTCTCTCACAGAGATGTTTCTTTCTCTCTCTGTCTCTCCACCTCCCGTCCACTCTCTCTAAAAATCAATGGGAAAATATCCTTGGGTGAGGATTAACCAAAAAACAGGGCTGTCATAAGGGTAGGGGTCAGGGGCGGGATGGAAGAGGTCAATGGGGAAAAAGGGGGACTTATGTAATACTTGCAACAATAAATATTTTTTAAAAGAAAAGAAATAAATGAAATAAATTTTAAAAAACAATACAAAAGATCAATGAAACCAAGAGCTGGTTGTTTGAAATGATAAACATGATTGAGAAACCTTTAGCCAGACTTATGAAAAAAAAGAGAGAAAGAACACAAATAAATAAAATCATAAATAAAAGAGAAGTAACAACTGATATCAAAGAAATACCAAGGATTGCAAGAAAATATTATGAACAACTATATGCCAACAAATTGGACAATCTGGAAAAATGTATAATTCCTGGGAACATACAACCTTCTAAAATTAAATCAGGAAAAATCAGAGAATCTGAATAGACAGATTATAAGTAGTGAAATTGAAGCAGTAATAATTAAAAAATCCCAACAAACAAAAGCCCTGGATCCAATGGCTTTAAATGTGAATTTTTCCCCAAACATTCAATAAAGAAAATAACACCTATTCCAAAAAGTTCAACAGCAAGGAAGGCTCCCAAACTAATTTTATGAGGAAAACATTAAACTAATTCCAATACCAAATAAAGAAATGGCAAAGAAAAAAATTATAGGTCAATATCCCTGGTGGACATAGATGTTAATATCCTCAACAAAATATTAGCAAACTGAATCCAGCAATATATTAAAAATATCATACACCATGATCTAGTTGGATTTAATCCAGGAATGCAAGGTTGGTAAAATATCCATTAAAAAAATGTGATACACCCCATAAACAAATTGAACAATAAAAACCATATGAGTATATCAGTAGATGCAGAAAAAGCATTTGATAAAAATCCAGCACCATTTAACCTCTCAGAAAAGTGGGAATAGAGGAAGCATACCTCAACATAATAAAGGGCATATATGACAAACTCACAGCTAACATCATAGCCAATGAGGAAAAGCTAAAGCATTTTCTTTAGGATCAGAAACAAGAAAAGGATGTCTAATTTCACCACTTTAATCAATCAATA
>NW_006298627.1:27177-30028 GCF_000327345.1 Myotis davidii
CACATCCAAAACAACCAAACGTATGACCAAACAGGGTGAGTGGGGCAACAAGGCCAGCAGGGGGGGTTAGTGAGGGACATCCAAATGACTGAGCAGCAGGCTGCGTGGGGTGACCAGGCCAGCAGAGGAGGGCTGTGAGGGATGACCAGGCTGGTGGGGGGGCAGTTGGGGGCAACAAGGCAGGCACAGGGGGCAGTAAGGGGTGACCAGGCCAGCGGCGGGGTGGAGGGAGTAGTTGGATAGACCAGGCAGGATATGCAGGGCAGTTGGGGTGACCAGGCCAGCAGGAGTGGCAGTTAGGGAAGATCAAGCTGGCAGTCAGGTGAGCATTTAGGAAGCCAGTGGTCCTGGATTGTGAGAGGGATATCCGACTGCTGGTTTGATCAGCTGCCTCCTGCACACCCTAAACTGGCAGTCGGACATCCCCTGAAGGGTTCCAGATTGGAGAGGGTACAGGCTGAGCTGAGGGGACCACCCCCCTCCCGTGCACAAATTTCGTGCAGCGGGCCTTTTGTTTATGATAAAAACTCTTTGCAAAGTGGGAATAGAGGGAATATACTTGAACATAAAAGACATATACAACAGCTATCATACTCAATGGGCAATAACAAGTGTTCCCCTTAAGATTGGAAATAAGATAGGTATGTCTGCTTTCACCAATCTTATTCAACATAGTACTAGAAATTCTAGCCATAATAATCAGACAAGAAGAAGAAATAAAATGCCTCCAAATCGTAAAGGAAATAATAAACTGTCATTATTTGCAGATGACATGATATTGTAGATAGACAACACTAACAATTCCAATAATAAACTAATAAAAATGATAAACAAATCCAACAAAATAGCAGGATACAAAATAAATATCTAGAAATAAGTTACATTTTTATGTACCAATAATGAACTATCAGAATGAGAAATGAAAAAAGCAAAAAACAAAAACAAAAAAACACACAAAAAACCCCCACACATCCAATTAATCCCATTCACAATTGCTTCAAAAAGAATAAAAATATACCAATAAATTTAACCAAATACATAAAAGACCTGTACTCAGAAAATTATAAGACACCAAAAAAAATTAAGGAAGATAGAAATAATTGGAAGCATATATCATGTTCATGGGTAGGAAGAATTAAGATCATCAAAATACCAGTATCGCCGTAACCAGTTTGGCTCAGTGGATAGAGCGTCGGCCTGCAGACTGAAGGGTCCCAGGTTCGATTCTGGTCAAGGGCATGTACCTTGGTTGCAGGCACATCCCCAGTAGGGGGTGTGCAGGAGGCAGCTGATCAATGTTTCTCTCTCATTGATGTTTCTAACTATCTCTCTCCCTTCCTCTCTGTAAAAAATCAATAAAATAAAAAAAACAACAACCTTAAATGGCACACTAGATCAGATGGATTTCATTGACATTTACAGAAGTACCATGTTGATGGATAGAAAGAATTAACAACAAATGTCCATACTATCCAAAGTAATCTATATATTCAACACAATTCCTATCAAGATACCAATGGTGTTCTTTAGAGATATAGAACAAATGTTCCAAAAATTTATATGGAACCCCAAAAGACCCCAATTAGCATCAGCAATCTTGAGATAGAAGAAAAAAGTTGGAGGGATCACACTACCTGATATCAAACTATACTACAAGTCCATGGTAATCAAAACAGCATGGTACTGGCATAAAAACAGACATATAGATCAATGGAAGAGAATAGAGAGCCCCAAAATAAAATCATGCTTTTATAGTCAATTAACATTTGACAAATGAGGCAAAAATATACAATGGACTAGTCATTAGACAGTCTATTCAATAAATGGTGTTGAGAAAATTAGACTGATAAATGCAAAAAAAAATATTTAAACTAGACCAAATTTTTACACTGTGCAAAAGAATAAAGTAAAAATAGATTAAAGAGTTAAATGTTAGACCTGAAACCATAATAACCCTAGAAGATAGCATAGGAAATAAAATCTCAAGCATTTCTGCTAGCAATATTTTTTTTGATATATCTCCTAGGGAAAGGAAATAAAATAAAATAAACAGCCCAGCCACTGTGGCTCAGTGGTGGAGTGTTAACCTGTGAAACAGAAGGTCATGATCTGATTCCTGGTCAGAGCATATGCCTAGGTTGTGGGCTCAATCCCCAGTGTGGGGTGTGCAGGAGGCAACCAATCAATGATTCTCTCTCATCATTGATGTTTCTATCTCTATCCCTCTCCCTTCCTCCCTGAAATCAATAAAAATCTATTTTTTTTTAAAAAAATGGGAATATACCAAACTAAAGAGTTTTGCACAACAAAGGATTCCATCAACAAAATGAAAAGACAACCCACAGAATGCTGTTGCTGGTCATCCGCCATGTTCTGTGCTGCACCCTGTTGGTCAGTTCACGTCATAGCAAGTGATCAAACTCCTGGCATCCCCGTTGAACTCCTGAGAGGACACTTTGCATATTAGCTAAGATCCAAAAATTGATAAAGAACTTATGAAACTCAACACCAAAAAAACCACAAAAAACCCACAAACAATTCAATTAAAAATTGGGCCCAAGATCTGAATAAACACTTCAAAGAGGAATACAGATGGCCAATAGACATGTGAATAGACTAGAGGCCCAGTGCACAAAATTCATGCATGTCAAGGCAGTGGACAAATAGGAACCCTCATGCACTTTGGTTGAAATGCAGATTGGTACAGCCACTGTGCAAAGCTATATGTAGCTGCCTCAAAAAATTAAGAATTAAAAATGGAACTGCCTTATGACCCAACAATAGCCAATCAGCTTCCCCACCTCCCCACCTCCTCCTTCTCTCACCATGCACATGCTGCCACCACACAGTT
>NW_006298627.1:30094-31874 GCF_000327345.1 Myotis davidii
GGAACGCATACAACTTAACACCAAAAACCCCCACAATCTGATTTAAAAATGGGCAGAGGACCTGAATAGACACTTCTCCAAAGAGGGCCTACATCTGAAAAGATGCTCAACTTTACTAATCATCAAATAAATGTACACTAAAATCACCTCACACCTGTCAGAATGGCTATTATGAATAAATCAACAAACAAGTTGTCAAGGCAGTGGACAAATAGGAACCCTCATGCACTTTGGTTGAAATGCAGATTGGTACAGCCACTGTGCAAAGCTATATGTAGCTGCCTCAAAAAATTAAGAATTAAAAATGGAACTGCCTTATGACCCAACAATTCCTCTTCTTGGAATTTATCCAAAGAAACCCAATGCACTCGTTTGAAAGAATATATGTACCCCTATTCATTGTAGCATTATTTACAATAGCCTAGGTTTAGAAGCAGCTCAAATGTCCATCAGATGAGTGGATGAAAAAATAGACCCAGAAAACATAGAAACATGAGACAGACTGGTGAATTTCAGAGGGAAGATGAAGATGGAGAGTAGGTGAGGAGAGATTAACTGGGGAACTTATACATGCATAGTCCATGGACACAGACAATAATGTGGTGAAGGCCTGAAATGGGCAAATACAGGGTGGAGGGGGGTCAATGGGAAAAAACAAAGGGCACATATACTTTCAACAATAAAGATACATTTTTATTTACATAATGGAATACTACTCCACCATAAAAAGGAAGAATATTTTACCATTTACATCATGGATGGACCTGGAGAACATTATGCTAAGCAAAATAAGCCAGTCAGAGAAAGACAAGTACTATATGATTTCACTCAAGTGTGGAATTTAATGAGCACACCAAACTACCAAGAAATATAGAGAGAGACCCATAGCAGGCAAACAGCTCTGGTGGTGGTGGTGGTGGTGGTGGTGGGTGTTGTGGGGTGTGGAGGGATTAGCAATAAAGAAAAAGAGAGAGAGAACTCATATACATGGACAACAGTGTGGTGATTGCAGGGTGGGGTGGGTAAGGTGATAGCTGGAGGTAGAAGCATGGAGGCAATAAATGGTGATAAATAAAATTAAATTAAAAATAAAAAAGAATATGAATGACATAATAAAAAGAATGGGAAATAATCTAATGTTGAAACCATATTTATCTGAAACTGCCAGTTCAAAATTTTAAAATTACTTGTGGCACCCCTTAGATTTTTTTTACTGTTTAAAGTATTATAAATAGTAATACATATGTCTTCTTTTTCCCCATTGACCCCCCCCTGGCCTCCCCTACCCCCCGACACATGTCCTCACTCCCAGCCCCTAGTGTCTTCAAGTCCTTAGGTTGATCTCTTACCACCACCCCCCCCAACTCTCCCCTGTCTTCCTGCTGTAGTTTGACAGTCTGTTCAATGCTCCTTTGTCTCTGTATCTATTTTTTATCAGTTTATGATGTTCTTTATATTCCACAAATGAGTGAGGTGATATGTTACCATGTCTCATTGCATGGTTTGGGAACTACAACTATAAGTAACTTGAGAACTGTTTACAATAGGTAGGTAGTCTTTATTCTGCTGCCAGGCACTAACTCTGGAAAACAATCTAATCTTTGGTCTTGTAGAATAACTCCAATATGTATATATGTTCTCAAAGGATTATTACTGTGCTATTTCTCCATAGTTCGTCTAAGATGCAAGATGTCAGAAGTTACCATTGAGAAGGCTAACCCCTATTTTGTAAAACTATTGTTTGGAAGTCTCTGCTATTCTTTAGATGGCCTCTTTTTCT
>NW_006298627.1:32008-43736 GCF_000327345.1 Myotis davidii
TGCCCATACTCTCAATGCCATGACAGATGTATTTTTTAATTGGATAGAACTGTGTTGTTTTCAAGGCCACCAGCGAGATAACCACTAAGCACAGATAGGGCTGGCTCTTTAATAAAAAGGGAAGCTCTGCTTTTAGCTTCGCTTAGAATTTGAATTCATTTTCTCTGAGCCCACCGTGGTGAATAAAGTGTGGCTCCAAACTCTCCGAGCATTGCTTGATTTATTCTGGTTCTCTGTAACACCATCATCTCCATTCTAGCCATTCTAAATACTGTAGTAGTCTTTCTACAAAGAGCAAGAAAATATGCTATTTCTCTCTGAAAAGTAATCTACTAGTAATTACATGGCTTAAGATATATGACTGTGAGATGTTACTGTGCTGCATGGCACACCCAGCTATGGCAATTGTATTTAAATAACCTATGCCTTCTGACTTTTTTCTGACTATAGCTTCTTTTTTTGTTGCTGTTGTTGCTCTTTGTGAGAGTTACTTTTTAAGGGAATTCCACATCTCTTTTTTAAAAAAGTTCTTTATTGTTGAGAGCATTTCATATGTCCCTGTTTCCCTTGCATTGTCCTCTTCCAGCCTGCCCCCACCTCCCAGCCCCAACCTTCACCTCCCCACCCATTGCCTGCATCCATTAGTTATGCTTATATGTACACAAGTTCTTTGGTTGATCTGTCTCCTCTCCACCCCCCAACCCCCGCTCACCCTCCTCTGCCTTCCCTCTAAGGTTTCACAGTGTGTGTGATGATTCTGTGTCACTGGATCTGTTTTTGTTCATCAGTTTATGTTGCTCTTATTATTCCACAAATAAGTGAGATCATGTGATACTTTTCTTTCTCAGACTGGCTTATTTGGTTTAGCATAATGCTCTCCAGTTCTATCCATGCTGTTGCAAATGGTAAAGTTTCCTTCTTTTTAATAGCGGCATAGTATTCCATTTTGTAGATGTACCACAGTTTTTTAATCCATTCATCTGCTGATGGGCACTGTTTCCAAATCTTAGCTATTGTAAATTGTGCTGTTATGAACATAAGAGTGCATGTATCCTTTCTGATCATTGTTTCTGGTTTCTTATGATATACTAGAGGCCCGATGCATGAAATTCGTGAAAGGGGCTTGGACCTCGCAGCCCTGGCTTCATCCAGAAGGTCGTCCAGAAGGTTGTTCAGCTGTCTGGTCTGATTAGCATATTACGCTTTTATTATTATAGATTCCTAGGACTGTGAGGGTACCCCTTTCTCCACATCCTCACCAACACTTGTACTTTGTTGATTTGTTGATGATAGCCATTCTGACAGGTGTGAGATGGTACCTCATTGTCATTTTGATTTACATCTGGCAGATGATTAGTGACTTTGAGCATCTATAATAATAAAAGGGTAATATGCTAATTAGACCAAATGTCCTTCCGGATGTCATTCTGGACGTCCTTCCTGATGAAGCCAGGGCTGGAGAGAAGCCAGCACGGGTCCCGGGTGCCTGCAGGTGGCTGGAGGAGGGAAGCCCGGGTGCCTGGTGCCAGAGGGAAGCCGGTACTGGAAGCTGGGGAAAGAAAGTCTACTTTTGCACAAATTTTCATGCATCGGGCCTCTAATTTTTTCATATGTCTCTTGGCCTTCTGTGTGTCCACGTTCGAAAAGTGTATATATATTTAGGTCCTTTGCCCATTTTTTGATTGTATTGTTTATCTTCCTTTTGTTACGTTGTATGAGTTCGCTATGTATTTTGCAGATTAAACCCTTATCAGATGTCACATTGGCAAATATGTTCTCCCATGCAGTAGGTTCTATTGTTGCTTTGTTGATGGTTCTTTTTGCTGTGCAGAAGCTTTTTATTTTGATGTAGTCCTGTTTGTTTATTTTCTCCTTTGTTTCCATTGTCCTAGGTATTGAGTCAGTAAACATATTGCTATGGGCTATATCTGATAATTTGCTGCATATGTATTCTTCTAAGATTTTTATGGTTTCCCATTTTACATGTAAGTCTTTTAACCTATTTTATTTTTTGGTGTGGTATAAGTTGGTGGTCAAGTTTCATTTTTTTGCCAGTATCTGTCCAATTTATCCAATAGCATTTATTGAAGAGGTTGTCTTGACCCCATTGTTCTTTGTCAAATATTAATTGAGCATACTGGTTTGGGTCGATTGCTGGATATTCTGTTCTGTTCCATTGGTCTATGTGTCTGTTCTTACAACAGTACCATGCTGTTTTTTGAACAGTGGTTATGTAGTATAACTTGATGTCTGGTACTGTAATCTCTCCAACTTGGTTCATTTTCCCTCAAGATTGCTGTAGCTATTGTGGGTCTTCTTTATTCCATACAAATTTTTGGAGCATTTGTTCTAGGTCTGTGAAATATTCCATTGGTATTTTAATGGGGAGTGCATTGAATTTATAGATTGCTTAAGGTACTATGGACATTTTAATGATTTGATTCTACCAATCCATGAACACGGTATGTTCTTCAATCTGTTTATGTCTTTCTCTATCTCTTTTTTCAACGTCCTGTAGTTTTCTGAGTACAGGTCTTTTACCTCTTTAGTTAAGTTTATTCCTAGGTAGCTTAATTTTTTTGGTGCGATGGTAAATGGTCCTGCTACTTTGCCAAATTTACTAAATCTAATAATTTTTTTGATGGAGGCTTTAGGGTTTTCTATGTACAGTATCATGTCATCTGTGAATAATGGCAATTTTACTTCTTCTTTTACAACTTGGATACCTTTTATTTCTTCTTCTTGTCTGATCGCTATGGCTATTACTTCTAGTACTATGTTGAACAGGAGTGGTGAAAGCGGGCATCCCTGTCTTGATCCTGTTCTTAAGGGAAATGGTTTTAGTTTTTGCCCATTGAGTATGATGTTTGCTGTAGGTTTGTTATATAAGGCTTTTATTTTGTTGAGGTATGATCCTTCTATTCCCACTTTGCTAAGCATTTTTATTAGAAAAGGATGATGGACTTTGTCAAATGCCTTTTCTGCAACAATAGATATGATTATGTGATTTTCGTCTCTCAGTTTGTTTATGTGATGTATCACATTTATTGATTTGTGGATATTTATCATCCTTGCATCCCTGGAATAAATCCCACTTGGTCATGATGTATGATATTTCTAATGTAGTGGTGGATCTGACTTGCTAGAATTTTGTTGAGAATTTTAGCATCTATGTTCATCAAGGATATTGGCCTGTAATTCTCTATTTTTGTAGTGCCTTACCTTGTTTTAGGATTAGGGTAATGCTGGCTTCATAGAAAGAGTCTGGATTTTTTTGAATAGTCTGAGAAGCGTAAGTTGTAGTTCTTCTTTGAATACTTGGTTAAACTTCCCTGTGTAGCCATCTGGCCCAGGACTTTTGTTTGCTGGAAGTTTTTTGATCACTGCTTCAATTTCCTCCATAGTTATTGCCTTATTCAGATTTTTCTATTCTTCTTGATTAAGTTTTGGAATATTGTATTTTTCTAGGAATATGTCCATTTTGTCTAGGTTGTACAATTTGTTGGAATAGAGTTGTTCATATTATTTATTTTACAATCATTTGTATTTCTGTGGGGTCTGTTGTTATTTTGCCTCTTTCATTTCTGATTCTGTTTATTTGGGTCCTCTATCTTTGCTTCTGGTTGAGCCTGGCTAGCAGTTCATCAGTCTTGTTTATCCTTTCAAAGAGCCAGTTCTTAGTTTTGTTTTGTTTTTTCTTATTTATTTATTTATTTATTTATTTATTTTTAACTCTAGTTCTTAGTTTTATTGATCTTTCTTTTTCTTTTTCTTTGGCCTCTATGTCAACTACTGCTGCTTTGATCTTTATTACTTCCTTTTTTCTGCTTACTCTAGACTTTTCTTGTTGCTCTCTTGTTAATTCTTTAAGTTGTAGGGTTAGATATTTTACTGTCAGTTTTTCTTGTTTTTTTGAGGTGGGCTGTAGTGCTATGAACTTCCCACTCAGGGCTGCTTTCACTGTGTCCCATACATTTTGGATTGTTGTGTTTTCATTGTCATTTGTTTCCAGGATGTGTTTTTTATTTCTCCTTTTATCTCTTTGTTAACCCAAGCATTGCTTAATAGCATGCTTTTTAGCTTCCACGTATTTGATTTTTTAAAATTATTTTTATTGTAGTTGATTTCAAATTTTATGCCATTGTGATCTGAGAAAATGCTTGATATGATTTCAATCTTTTGAATTTGAAAAGACTTTGCCTGTGTCTCAATATGTGGTCTATCTTTAAAAATGTCCCATGTGCACTTGAATAGAATGTATATTCCATAGCTTTGGGGTGAAATGTTCTGAAAATGTCAATTAAGTCCATCTCATCTAGTGAGTCATTTGGGATTGTTGTTTGTTGTTTTTTTTTTTGTTGTCTTGAAGATTTATCCAGTGATATCAATTGGGTACTTAAGTCCCCTACCATGATTGTATTGCTGTCGATCGGATGAGTAGCTCAATCAAGTCACCAAAAAGGCCCTGCCCCACCTCCACAGGACATGGCCTTACGTTCATTTATATAAACAGAGGGCTCCCCTGACTCTTCATGGGACAGAGAGAATCTGACTTGCTGTCTTCATCGAGACAGAGAAACAACTAGCAATGGCAGTTTCTATATACTCTTGTTGTATTGATCTCTTTCGTATTATGAAGTGGCCTTCCTTATTTCTTGTTATGGCCTTCACTTTGAGTTCTATTTTCTCAGATGTAAGTATTGCTACCTCAGCTTTTTATTCATTTCCATTAACCTGAAGAACTTTTTTCCCATCCCTTCACTTTCAGTCTGTGTGTGTACCTTGTTCAGGGGTGGGTCTCTTGTAGACAATATATATATGGGCCATGTTTATTTATCCATTCAGCCATGTGATTTCTTTTGATTGGAGCATTTAATCCATTTACATTAAAGGTTATTATTTATAAGTACTTGTTTGTCACCATTTTTATTCTTTATGCTGGTGTTCTGTCTTCCCTTCCTATTTCTTCTTTTTACACCAGTCCTTTTATCATTTCTTGTATTGATGGCTTGGTAATAATAAACTCTCTTAGCAGTTTTTTTTTTTTATCTGCAAAGTTCCTGATTTCCCCTTCAATTTTGAATGATAGCCTTACTGGGTATAGTATTCTTGGATTCAGTCCCTTGCTCTGCATCAATTTGTTTACTTCATTCCATTCCTTTTTGGCCTGATGTGTTTCTGTTGATAAATAATTTGATAATCTAATGGGAGATCCCTTGCAGGGAACTTTCTATCTCTTTCTTGTAGCCCTTAAGATTCTCCCTTTGTCGTTAACATTTGCCATTGTAATCATGACTTGTCTTGATGTCGGTCTTTTTGAGTTCATCTTGTTTGGGACTCTATGTTTGTGTGACTTTTTTCCTCCCCAAGTCAGCGAAATTTTCTGCCATTATTTCTTCAAATAGGTTTTCTAATCCTTGCTCCTATTCTTGTCCTTCTGGCACCACTATTATATGGCTGTTGCTTCAGTTCATGTTGTTCCAAAGCTCCTTTAAGATCTCCTCCTGCTTTCTAATGTTTTTTTCTCCAGTTGCTGTTCAGATTGATTGTTTTGTTCACTGGTTTGGTCCTCTGCTTCTTCTCATCTACTGTTGAAACCTTCCATTGTGTTCTTTACTTCATTTATATCATTCTTCATTTCCTCTTGATTCTTACACATGTAATTTTCTTATCCAGCTGGTTTAAGAACTGCATGACCCTTACTCTGAATTCTTTTTCTGACATATTGCTTGCCTCCATTTCATTTAGTTCCTTTTCTGATGATTCCACCTTTTCTTTTCTTTAGTGGTTGTTTCCTTGTCCCCCCATTTTTGCTGTATCTTTCTGACCCTTTCCCTCACTCACCCTGGGCTCCCTGCTTTGGCTTTGAGGGGTTGAAACCTCTAGAAGTCTAATGGTTTGGAACTTGCCTGCACAGGAGATGGGTTCCTTGAATTTCACACCTTTATTGTCTCTGCTCTGAATTGTACCCCTTTCCCTGATGGTTCTGCTTCCTCAGTTGTCCATTTTTGATGGTCAGTGGGGGTGCATGCACATTTACTCTGCTGTTCAACTCCTTTTGAGGGCCCTGAACCTCCTGTCATACAATTTACTGTGTGGCCTCAGCACACAAGGCAGGATTGTGCCGTAGGTCCCTCTGGCAGTGCACTTGCATCGTGGACCTGTGATCTGTGGCTTGCACACCAGGCTGCTCCAGCAGTTCTTACCTGGTCTGAGGGTAGGGTGCGTTCCTGGTGATAGCTGTGTCTGTGCTGGGGATAGATTGCACACTGGCTAGCCGTGGTTCTCAACCTTCCTAATGCCGTGACCCTTTAATACAGCTCCTCATGTTTTGGTGACCCCCGACTATAAAATTATTTTCGTTGCTACTTCATAACTATAATGTTGCTACTGTTATGAATTGTAATGTAAATATCTGATATGCTATATGTGTTTTCTGATGGTCACGACCCACAGGTTGAGAACTGCTGGACTAGAGGCTGTGTCTGTGCCAGGTGTAGATCACACACCAGCCAAGGGATCTGTCTTTGCCAGGGGCAGGTGTGCATCAGGCTGTGGTTCTGTCTGTGCTAGGTGTAGAACGCACACAAGTCAAAGGCTCTGTCTCTGCTGTGGGTATAGCGCACACCGGGTTTTGTCTGTTCTGAGGGTGGTGTGTGTGCTGGCACAGGGATGCACCAGGCAAGGGCTCACCCACCGGGCTATGGCTCTGTACTGGGACCAAGGATCGAGTGGGGTGTGGGGTACCCCTGGCTTGCACTCGCAGCATGGGGACCTGAAGTGTGGGATCCTGGGATGATAGGTTTGGGCTCTGGTGAGGAGGTGCTGCTCAGGAGGTCTGTCTGGCATGCTCTCACTGCAGATGTCTGGGGCTTATGTCACAGTATTGTGCTACTCATTGTTGGGGCACAGTGGTGGTGCCATGTGGCTTATGGCTAGCAAGTAGCTCCCAAATAAGATGAACTAACTTGGGTTAGTGTCCAAGGTCAGTCTGGATGTTGGTGTGACAGCACTCCTGGCATCCATTGCTCTCCTCTACAAGATGGTGTATGTTTGGCACCAAAGCCAATATGGCCCCGGATTGCCCACTGTGGTAGCAGGAGCTCCCAGTCTAGGAGAGCCCCATCTGCCAGTCCCTGGGACTCCTGAGATATCTACCTTTCCCTCACTCACCCACACACACCTACACATGTCCACACATGCCCCTCTCACTCTTTTATTTTGTCACACTCTCACCCTCCCTGCCATCCTGTCGGCCGCCATGTTTGAATCTCTCTGACTATAGCTTCTTAGATCATAGAATTCTTCTCTTTCTCTTGTAGTGCAGTCCTGAATATGTATGACTTGAATTGCTGTATTAGCTTTGAAGTTATTTCTAAGACAAGTTCTCTTTGAGTTCATGTTGATAGTGTGTTCTCAAATGGAAGAGAATAAAGTCCTTTATCTCTCTTCTTTCCCTTTATTTTATCGTACACACTTTAGCTCACCATGCAGTAATGAAAATAGCACTAGTGTCAGAGATTTAAGATCTGAGTTTAGCCTCAACTTAGTCACTAACTTGCTATGTGAGGTTACTATAAATAACTCTCCTTCTTTAAATTTCAGATTTTTTAAAATAAAATATGGTAGGAACTAATTTCAAATGTTCCTTCCAACTCTTTTTTAAATTTATCTTCATTGTTGAAAGTATTACAGATGTCACCCCTTCCCCCCCCCCCCACACTGATCCTCTCCCTGTACTCCACTCCCTACCCAGGCTTTCACCAAGCCATTGTCTGTGTCAATGAATTATACATATATACATATAAATTATTTGGTTAATCTCTTCTCCTCCCTCTCCCCTTCCCTCTGAGATTTGTCAGTCTGTTCTATGCTTCCATGTCTCTTGATGTATTTTGTTCGTCAGTTTATTTAGTTCAATATATGCCACATATGAGTGAGATAATGTGATTCCTATCCTTCTCTGACTTAGAATAATGCTCTCCAGGTCCCTCCATTTTGTCTTAATGGGTAAAAGATCTTCATTCTTCTTCTCCAACTATATAATGACAATAACAACTCCTATTTCATATCTCTACCTTCTATACATGTCTAGAACATATTTAGAATGTTTTGAAGGAGAAAATGCCATATAAATAAATATAATGGTATAGATGGGGAGCAGAATGAAAAGGAAAAATGACAAGACTACTAATGGTAACATAAAAGCATATTTTACTATGAGAACAATTGGATTATTTATAGTAATTCCCTATCATTTTTAATCCTCTAGACGAGGAATGGGGAACATCTGGTCCTCAGGCCATATAAGGCCCATGAAATCATTTAGTCTGGCCCTGCAAAAGAAAAAGAAAAAAAGGTTCCCCACCCCTGCTCTAGAACATGACCTCAAATAAAAAAAGTTTCTTTGTAAAATTAATGAAGGGAGTCTTTATTTTCCTCCAAATAAAATGCTGAAATGGTGAGAACATAGGAGATTTAAAGCAGAACCCACCTTAAGGGGATGAAAAAACTAATTTGGTTAGATAATTGGAGATCATGCTGAACATTTTGACAGAAGAATTCAGAAATCAAAGAAAACAAAACACAGACTTGTTCAAATGGGGGGGGGGGAAGCACTTTATAAACCTGTCTCATCAACTGATGTGAATTAAGTCAATGATTATAATTTACTGCAAGGCAAATTTTCCCTTGCATATAACTATATAATTGAAGAAATTACTCAAATATCACAGCACCATGTTTTTGCTTATCCTTGTTTATTGTTTTTTTTGGGGGGGCTAATAGAATGACTAATGTGCCTTATGTGCCTCATTATTATAAGTCAAAACTTCCCTGAGATGGAAGCTAAAGTCTTTCAAGTAATGGTTTTCTCCCTAAAAGACTTATGGTGTTTTGTTGTTGTTGTCATTGTTTTATTTCTGTTAATAGAATTAGGGCACTTAGGTATAAAAAGGGAACAACTTTCTTCTTTTAAGTCCAGATTGTATGGAATGCAGGAGAAATATCACTACAAAGAATGCTTTACTGTCTCCTTATTCCTCAAATAATGATAAATGACACCCACCCCCCCAAATTATATTGAAATGCTGACATCTGCAGAACAGATGATAATTGTATAAGAAGAATGGTCTATTGGTGAATGGTGATTGACAGCACAGGTCAGAATGTGGGGAGCATGTGTTGGGCTCCATCAGATCCTGGGGAGTTGCTGACAGCTCACCCTGCAATTCATTTCCTTCTCATCCCAGCAACAATTTGGGATGGATGCTAATTTTTGCTTGACTTGGGAAGATGAGGTTTCATTGAAAGCATGTTTTCTCCACTAGTGTTAAGATTTTTCTAGGATGTACAAAGTATTACTGCAACTTTGAAGAAAGGGGGCTTGAATAATACCCAATAACTTTTATTTTAAAATATTATACTTAACTAATAAATGCCATTCAAGCTGTAACAATAGTTTGTGCAGTTACAATTGTAAGGGCAGATAAAAGACCCATTGGAAGTAACACTCTTAGGTCAAATTATTCAGTCTTAGAAGTTCTTGATTGCTGGAAGGAGAATAAAACAATGTGAGAATATCTCAAAACTTTGATACAATGTAATGTATATGTAATAGTCACTCAATGGATGTAATAAGCTAATATTAATATATTCTCCTTGTAGAAAGTTTAAAGTGTTACATTAAGACTAAAGTTCTGTCTACTATCACCAATATGTATTTTTCATGGATTTTTCTATGAATTTAGACACATAAATGTACCCATATATACAGTAAACAGATTGATTTATATAAAATTCCTATTTCAGTAAAAAAAATATTGGCAATTTTGTATGTGTTCTTCCCCCCCCCCCCCCCCCAAGATTTTCTTATTTTCCTTCTTATTTAATTTATTAGGGTGACACTGGTTAACAAAATTATATAGGTTCCAGGTGCACAGTTCTATAACACATCATCTGAACACTATTGTGTGATCACCACCCCAGGTCAAGTCTTCTTCCATTACCATTTATCCCTCTGTACCCTCCTCCAACTTCCCCCTCCACCACTCCTCCCAGCCAATATCACAATGTTGTCTGGGTCCATAAGTTTTTTTTTAATTTTCTTCCTTCCTTCCTTCCTTCCTTCCTTCCTTCCTTCCTTCCTTCCTTCCTTCCTTCCTTCCTTCCTTCCTTCCTTCCTTCCTTCCTTCCTTCCTTCCTTCCTTCCTTCCTTCCTTCCTTCCTTCCTTCCTTTCTTTCTTTCTTTCTTTCTTTCTTTTTGTTAATCCTCACCCAAGGATATTTTTTTCCATTGATTTTTAGAGAGAGTTGAAACAATGGGGAGAGACAGAGAGAGAAACATTGATATGAGAGACACATCAATTGGTTGCCTCCTACACATGTCCTGACCTGGGCTGGGGATCAAGCCTGCAACTGAGGTATGTGCCCTTGACCATAATCAAACTTGCAACCCTTCAGTCCTCAGGCCAACGCACTAAACACTAAGCAAAAACAGCTAGGACATCCACCACTGCTTTATTTTCCACACTTATCTACTGTTGGACACTTAGGCTGCTTCCAAATGTTGGCTATTATAAATGACTATTAAATAAACATTGGGGTACATAGATTACTTTGAATTAGTAATTTGGTTTTCTTCTGAAAAATTCCCAGAAGAGAAATTGCTGGATCATAAGACAGTTTTATTTTTTAATTTTTTAAGGTAATTCTATACTGCTTTCCACAGTGGCTGTATCAATCTGCATTCCTAACAAAGTGCATGAGGGTTCTCATTTGTCCACATTTTCTTTAAAAATACATTTTTATTGATTTCAGAGAATCATTTATTGGCTGCCTCCTGCATCACCCCTACTGGGGATTGAGCCTACAACCTGGGCATGTGCCCTTGACTGAAATCGAACCCAGGACTCCTCAGTCCACAGACCGATGCTCTATCCACTGAGCCAAACCAGCTAGGTCTGTTCACATCTTTGAAAAAACTTGTTTGTTTATTTATTCATGACAGCCATTCTGACAGGTGTGAGATGATATCATGGTTTTAATTTGCATTCTTCTGATGATTAGTGTCACTGAACATCTTTTCATGTGTCTATTTTCCATCTGTATGTCCTCTTTGCAGAATTGTCTATTCAGGTTCTTTGTCCATTTTTCAACTACATTGTTTGTCTTCTCGAGTACAAAGCCACTGTACTCAAACAGTCTGGTTCTGACACAACAACAGGCATATAGACCAATGGAACAGAACAGAGAATGCAGAAATTGACCCAAGACACTATGCTCAGTTAATATTTAACAAAGGAGACAAAAGCACACAATGGAGCAAAGACAGTCTCTTCAATAAACAGTATTGGGAAAATTGGACAGATACATGAAAAAAAAAAAAACTAAACCACCAACTTACACCAGACACAAAAATAAACTCAAAATTGATAAAAGACTTAAATATAAGACCGGAAACCATAAAAATCTTAGAAGAATCCATAGGGAGCAAAATACCAGACATACCTCATAGCAACATGTTTATCTCCTAGGACAGTGGAAACTAAGGAGAAAACAAAATTGGACTACAGCAAAATACAAATCTATACAACAAAAGAAACCATCAACAAAATAATGAGAGACCACTGCATGGGAGAACATATTTGTCAATGATACATCCTATAAGGGGTTAATCTCCAAAATGTATACAGAGCTCTTACAACTTAACAAAAGGAATATAAACAAT
>NW_006298627.1:44097-48060 GCF_000327345.1 Myotis davidii
TTACTGTAAAAAGAAAGAATTCTTAGCATTTGCAACAACATGGATGAAGCTGGAGAGCATTAGCTAAGGGATATAAGCCTGTCAGAGAAAGATAAATACCACATAATCTCACTCATATGTGGAATTTAATGAACAAATTAAACTGATAAAGAAAAGTAAATCCAGAAACATAGAAGCATCAAATCTCAGAGGGTAAGCAAGGCAAGGTGGGTGGGTGGGAAGAGATCAACCAATGAACTTGTATGCATATATGCATAACCCATGGACACAGACAACAGGTGATGAAGGTCTGGGGTGAGGGGTAGGGGCGGGCAGGGAGAGGTCATTGGGGTTAAAAGGTGTCACATGTAATACTTTCAACAATAAAGATTAAAAAATAAGATATGTTTAATAAATTATGTCAAATGCTGTGGGAATTTATAGGAGGTAATGATCTTCAGTCTGTATGTATGTGATTAAGTAAGCATGTGAAAATAAATCTTAAAAAATAGGTAAATATGTTTGAGTGGGAAAAAATAAGGAACATGTAAGGAAATAGTTTTATTTCCAGGTTGATAGACTAGTAGGAGTATTGCCTAAATGCAGCAAAATACAGTCAGTGTTTGATTAACAATACGTAGTCCAATTTGGCATATGGGTGGAAATGAGAATTGATCTTCCTCAGCAACACAAGCAACCAGTCAGAAAAGTACATCAGGACTGCAGCCTTCTGATAAAATTTCATGTTACTATGAACTTTTAAGATATATGATCTAGAAATTGTCCTCATATAATTTTTATAACTTTCCAAATAGTGATATTCATGGAAATGATTTTCTTTTTGTAGTAATTTTGGTGTATATATTCTTGGTAAACTGAACATATATTTTGTATCTGTATGAATCAATGAATCCTTTATGTGATCTTGGAACATGCCTATTGCTTCTAAAAACACATTCTTTGTTAATGGGGTAAAATAGGTCTCACGATTTTCTGTTAGAAATCTTGAAAAAAAGTCAGCTTTACAATAAAAACTTATTACATTGATATAGCTTCTGTTTAGAGTACCACTGTTGATTTGTTTCTGTTGATTTTTTTTGAAAAATTTTTTATATATTTTTATTGATTTCAGAGAGGAAGGGAGAGGGAGAGAGAGATAGAAACATCATTGATTGGCTGCCTCCTGCACGCCTCCTACTGGAGATCAAGCCCACAACCTGGACACGGGCTCCTGCCAGGAATGAAACCCAGGATTCTTCAGGCTGACACTCTATCCACTGAGCCAAACCAGCTGGGGCTGTTCTGTTTTTTTAAAAGAGAAACTAGAGAAACATTACATTTTTTAGGATGTAGCTGTAGTAATAGAATGAAATTTGTAACTATAAAACTGCAATTTTAAAAGGTCATAAAACAGTTATTTCAGTAATCTTTAATATCAAGTTTATTTGTTGAACTAAATACTCTTATTTTTAAAGTCAATAAACTTTATGAAATAATTATTAAAAGCCAATTTCTTGGACTCTTTTATAACATGCTCAGGAAATGTTGAGACTATGTGACCTCTAAGGTTTCCTTTAGCACTAATGTCTTTCCTCTTGTCAAATAGTGAGAAGAAATAACAGCATGAGTGTGAAGTTCTGGATTCCTAAGCAAAAATATTCCCTAAACCAATGCTTCCCATACTTTTTTTTTTTTTTTACATCATGGACACATAAAAATGAATGATGATATCACTGCAGCACATTGGAGTAAAATACAGGGAAATTGATTATACAATGGCTGTCCATTGACAGAAATTTGCAGATTCCAATCTTTCCAGGTGCCTCCTAATCCTTCCAAATGTTGAGGGTATTGATTTAACCCTGCATGTCAGTATGCTGCACCTAAATTTTTTGCTCTATATAAATCTATGCTCTAAAAAAAGCAAGCATGTCAAACTCAAAAGCTAACATGGGCCAAATAAACAAGGTTTAAGTTTATGTGGGCTGCAAAAAAACAAAAGCTTCAATTTTCATAGAAATGTAGATTTATTTCGATAGAGACATGCTGAATACAAAGGGCTGAAATAAATTAATAATCGTTAACATAAAAATAATAGGACATTTTAATAAAAATTAATATTTTTCTTGAACATTAACTTACCAGACACTAAATAACTGCACAAATTAATAAGAGTAATGCAAATAAACATATTTTTCTTGTTCTTCAAAAGCGAAATATTTCCTGTTGTGAACACCAAACAGGAAATCATTCAACTGCCTCCTGCATGCCCCTCACCAGGGGTCGAGCCCACAACCGGGACATGTTTTTTTTTTTAAACATTAACTTACCAGACAATGAACAACTGCACAAATAAGCATAATGCAAATAAACCTATTTTTCTTGTTCTCTGAAAGTGAAATATTCCCTGTTGCACACACCAAACAAATCAGTCCAAGACTAATAACATGGCAATCAGCTGCTAAAATATTTGCTGCTGCCAGTATTAGTGGAGAGAAATGGTGAACCTGCGCGTAAGGCACATAAAGGAAATGAATGCAACATGATTATAGTAATCAGTCATTACTGAATGTTGTAGTTCATTATTAGTAATTATGTATAACAGGATATTGTAAAAATTAAGTTACGAAATTTTTATTAAAACATCTCTTATATACTGTTATATTGGCTGGGCCACATGTGGCCCATGAGCCATGAGTTTGACATGCTTGCTCCAAAGCAACTCTACTTCTGTTTATAAAAAGGAGATAATGGTACACAACTCACTTGGTTCTTGAGAAAAGTTAAATAAAATTAATGCCTCAGGAAGTTTAATGGCCTGTTTCATCAAACTATCTTTCCATAAGCTGCTCTCATTTTCTTCCTGGAATGCTTGCCTTTCTTTCTCACCTGGCATTTAATAGTTAAGGCATCACCTCCTCCAGGAAATAAAGCTCCTCCCAATGGCAGAATACAAAATTCTAGAGACTAGTTGGCCATGATGGCAATGGAAGAGTAACTTGTTTCCCAAACCCTAATTCTGGAAAAACTGGCTCTCAATCACCTATCACTTCACCAATTTTTATCAGAAGAAGGTATTAAATTCTAGGCTTGACTCAGTGATTCTGTTATATGTTGCTTCTGATGCTAGTGATACATGATTTTTGGACTGGAACACGCGGTGTTCCCTGGATTCTTTGTCTGTCAGAGTAGAAGAATGAATCCATGGACTGAAGTTGGTATAGCAAAGATGAAGATTTATTGAAGAACAAGTACAGACTTCCATGTGGGGAAAGGGAAAGAATCTCACAGCACAGACTCCCAGGTGGGGAGGGGGAAATGTCTCACTGACTCCCTGAAAGAGTCCCACCCAGTCCCTTCTTGTACAGTTTATAAAGATTGCAAGTCCCTGTGTCCTGATATCCCCACTGATTGGCCACTATCCCCCTTTTTGATTTGGTCACTATAGCAACTCATGAACTCAAAGGTCAAATATCACATAGGACATGTGATGCCCTCCTTCCTCATTGTTCTCTTTTTCCTTCTGGGTTTTCTTCCTCCTTCATTATTTTGTAAATATAGATCTTTTGACTACTCCCAGTTCCCTTGTCTTTTTTTTTTCTTCAATCTACATGGCTCTTGTAAAAAGGCATCTATTTGGCTTTTAATACAAAATGACTCAGAGAAACACAGATATAAAATATACAAGCCAATAATTAAAATAAACCCCAATAAGCAGATTTCAGTCACATCCCTGTCTTCAATCTGGATGAGAAAACAGGAAGCTACAAACCAACCAATGTCTGCCCCTTTGAAGAAATAAAAAGTAAAGAAGAAAAAACCAAACAGTCCCTGAAATGTGGCAGGTGGTTTTTAGAGGCCGCTGTAAGCTTGCTTTAATCATCCGTCCTGGTGAAACGAGATGCATGTGGTTGTTGGAATACGGCCACCTCCTACGGGTTTCTAGATCTTCGTCTGAAGGGAGGATGCTGGCTTGGGGGCCAC
>NW_006298627.1:48374-49700 GCF_000327345.1 Myotis davidii
AGGAGCAACCCTTGACTTAGGAATTCAATGAAGATAGGACAGAAGAAAAGGTCTAAATTCATAAGTTCCTTCTCATTGTTATTAGGTGCAAGCTACCACAATCTCAGAAGTTTGAAAAGATTCTCCTCTGTAAAGATAGTGAAAGGGAAATGTAACATGAACACCAAACAGACCTTGATATCATTGTCTATTCCACCCGAAATAATCTGATCGCTTGTGTCATTGAAGGTCACAGCTAACACCTGGTAGGTATTCTGAAATGTCTGGATGGCTGCTTTCTTCCGGATGTCCCAAAGCTTAACTGTACCATCATCACTTCCAGTGCAGACAAGTTGGGGGCCCCTCCTGGCCGGATAACAGGAATTCACAAAGGAAGTATGTCCTTTCAGCCTTTTAACCCTCTCACCTGTTTCACTATCCCATACTGCCACAGTTTTATCTGTGGATGCTGAGAAGAGCATACTGCCATCTGTGTTATAATGCAGTTCCATCACTGCTCCACTGTGCCCCTTCAATGTTGCATAGTTATCACCGTCACCATAGACATTCCACAACAATATCAGTCGGTCAAATCCTGCAGATGCTAAGGTGGACCCATTGGGGTGAAACTTGCAGCAGTACACTTCCCTTTCATGTCCTGAGAGAAGCATGATTGGGGCCTGAAGGGAAGAACACCTTGGAGGCCCCGCTTGCAGCAGAGCTCCCGGTGCCGGGGGCTGCTGTCCCGCTCCAGGGCCCGACCGTGCGGCTCCCAACATGAGCTCATGCCGCTGCCTCTTGACTGGAACCAGCGGCAACTCCGGACCCTTGCGCTTCTGTTGTTCAATCATGGCGGTAGCCGCTCTCCTCTGCACCGCCATGGACAGACCGCATGCCCACACCCTCAGCCACCGCGGGACTCCAGTTCCCTTGTCTTATGTAAATGTAACTGTTGTTGTTTCCTTGTGTTATGGAAATGTAACTTCTCCCAGTCTGTAGCCCTGTGTTATTTTCATGGACCCCCAATTCTAAAAATTCCCTAAACCTGCCTATTTCCCCTGAAATTCCTATTTCACTATTGTCATTAGAAAAAGGGCCAGAAAGATAAGATAAATACAAACCACTAAGGAAAAGTCCTGTTAACTTAGACGAAATAACTAAAGGAAGAGTCCAAGAATCTTAATAACCTAATGTTGATTTTATGCATATAGAAGTGCTTAATTAAACAAAGTGTAACTTTTGTAATCCCATCAACTAGTTTCTGGTTACAATGAAGTAAATAGTTAAAAAAATGTACCTCAAAAACATAAACATGAAAAACCAAGATGGCGGCATAGGTTAACGCCG
>NW_006298627.1:51235-63093 GCF_000327345.1 Myotis davidii
GACAAAAATCGTGCACCTATGGATGAGGACAGTGGGTGGGGAGTGAGGGCGGAGGGTGGGACGGGAACTGGGAGGAGGGGTGTTATGGGGGGGAAAAAGAGGAACAAATGTAATCTGAACAATAAAGATTTAATTAAAAAAACATAAACATGATTGAAATGTATCTTAGAATCCAGTATATTTTAGCATTATATTTTTTCACTCAGACCTGATATTTTTCATTTTCTTGAGTAAACACACATATATCGAAGAAGTATGGTGATAATTTTCTAATTTGTGGCACTTCATGTCTTCAAAACTCTGCCTACAATGTTACCATTATTAATTTAAAGATATATTACCTTAAAGATATATTTTTATCTCCTTCTCAAAGGATACCTCCTATAGAGATTGAAAACAATTTTCACCAAACTTTTAACTTGGTTTCTCTATTAAAGCTAACTAATGACCTCGCCATTTTACTAAGGTTTGGTGCCTTTCATATCATTGCATGAGAAACTTATTGTTGTGTGAATGATAATAAACTCATATTTACAAAACATGACAGTACTATTTTAACCCATCTCATTTGACATAATAATTCTGTGATGATAGTTTAAATATTAAATGAGATAACTTATTTAAAGTGCCTAAAACATAATAGATGATTAGTATAATTTTCCTTCCTTATCTTTATTTTTAAAATGTAATTAAAGAGAGAAAACCAGAGAATAACAGTGAACAAAATTTTTGAATGATAAAAGTTTTAATTATAAGCTATAAAAGCACTATCTGCCATAAGAGGGAATCTTAGTTATCTATACATATAAAAGCCCAGTGGAACAACCAGAACGACCAGTGACTGGTTGCTATGACATGCACTGCGGCCAACCAGCCTGATCAGGGTCAATCGCTCCCCCAAAACTCCCACAGCCCCTCGCCCCAGCCAGCCCTGCCCCTGATCAAAACTCCCTGTCATATCCATACATAATCACTGAACCTAGAAGCACATGTCTCTAGGAGAATACAAAAGAGATATGAGGAGTTAAAAGTAATATGTGGATCAGAGAGCTGACTCATTGAATAAGGGGGCAGGCAGAACTAAAGGAGGGTTTTCAATACCACTGATTGTGGCACTGCGATAAAATACATTGCTATCGCTCAGGATCTGTTGTGCCTGAGAACTAAAGCAAAAGACACAATCTCAGGTACACCTATTGCTTATTCCCAGAACATTCTTAAAGCAGATGTCATCATCATTTAGAATTAGCATGGAGCAAAGAAAACATACAGGCTATCAGTCTGTCTGTTGCATAGTTGATAGAGAGGAAACAAGAGTTAATAGAAAGGAAGAAGCTAGTTTACTACAATTACCATGCAGACCATAAATTTACCAGTTGCTTCCCCTTCTCAAATACCAACCACTTCAGCAGGTGGAGAAGGGGCAGAGGAGACAGAAAAGGGAGTGGAGGAGAGATAATGAAAAGAACATGACACTCTCTACTATAGGCAGAATATAGCAACCTCATATACATATTGCCTGAGGGAGACAATTTTGTCAAGTCCTGAGACTGACAGTTGCAGTAGAAATTTACTAGTAATACAGTGGGGCCTTGATTTACGAGTGTCCCGACTAAAGAGTTTTTCGAGATACGATCCATCTCTTGACCGATTTTTCGCTTTGAGTTGCCAGCTAAAATTAGGGTTACGAGCCAGCTTCAGATACCCCACCGCTAGTTGGCGCAGCAAACATCACAGTGAACGCCACAACATCAGCCCAACATCACGTGTCTCACTCGTTCACTTTTTGATTTGACATACGAGTAATTTGAATTATGAGCTCCATCACGGAACGAATTAAACTTGTAAGTCAAGGACCCACTGTAAAACCCAAATTCTATAGCATTATGTACCAAAGAGAAACTATGCTTAAATCTAAAGTGACTGGAGTGGGCGGGACTGGATTGAGTTTAATATATTATTCTAACGTGATTTTTTTTTTTCTGCTGTTGACTTAAAATTGGGGCTTTTAAAAGAATTTATGATTTGTTCTCTGGGCAACCGCTCAACAGATCCTGAGAGTTCCCAGAGGAGCTGTAGCACACCAGTGGGGTCCATTCGGGCCTGCTGCAACCAGAAGCAAGTCACAGACTGCAAAGAAATGTAATTACATAGGGGAGATTCCAAGATGGCTGTGGAGTACTGGAGGCTCTGTCTGCTTGCTCCCAACACCATACTAGACTAGGGGCTATGATGCAAAGTGTTCACTTTAAAAAACTAGCCAAAGTGTAGCTGATCTGAATTGTTGTAGGCAGGGAATGTGGAGAAAGGACAGGAGGAGATGAGGAGATGGTGAGCCAGCTTTTGCATGTGGTGGCAGGTGAGGAAAAGTGTGGCAGTGGAGCCCTCACCCACTGGGAGCAAGGAGTCTCATTCCTACGTAGGGATCCCCAATCCAGTGCAACAGAAAAGGGGAGGGGAGCAGCATAGGATTAGGTGGTGGGAATCAATGAGGATTCTGTCCACCTGGGAGTCTCAGACTGCACCAGCACAGACAAATAGTGACTTCTTTGTTACAACACCAGCCTGGGAAATTTACAGTGATCTGTGTCTGTGGAGGGGGCCATTCAAAAAAGATCAGGCCTGATTGGTATACCCAGAAGTAAATCTGAGGAGCTCTTTATTCTCTGAAAGAACTTTGGGCAGGGGGCTGGAAGAGGGCTGGACAGTGACTTGTGAAAAAAGATTGGTCTTGCCCAACTCAAACACATGGGCTGTGACCCTCCCACCACCTGAAGAACAGTTGAGTCTTCCCTAACCTGCTGCGACGTGAGGCAAAGGGGAATTCCTTGGGACTGGAAATATTCACCCATGTAGCTAGGAATGATGGCACAGAGGACTTGGACATTTGGCCTAGTCAGAACCCGGGCTGAGGTCCTGCCCAGTGGGGGCCAGATGCGCTGAAAAATAGGAGTACCAAGCTGGGCTGGTTTGATTTTATATTTTTATCCTCTCTTATTTGGTGTGGTTAAGAGGGGGTATCAGGGAGCCAGGCAGAGCTGAGGCATTGCAATGGTGCCTTCAGGGTGGGGTTTGGACTAGGAGACATATAGGCATGTCCTGGGCCCTTCAGCTGTATTATGGGGAACCAGTGCCCAGCTTCCCTGTGAGTTCAATCAGCATAGCCCTGGGAAGGAGGGACAGCATCCACCCCCTACCCTCCTACAAGCTACAGGCACTACCTCCAACACGAGTCTGTTTAAAGCACCCAGGCTAGGTCCCGGATACCCCCACAAAGCCCAGTTCCATGGAATAAGGAAGAGAAGCTGTGAGCAGGGACATTCAATGTGCGAGACCCAAGGCAGACCCAGCCTCTTGGCGACAGAGGCACTGCCCATTGGACTACTTTGGGATATGCCCTTCCTGCAATAATTAGATTGCTGAGGGACAGCAAATGACATTGGCTTGCACCAGAGAAGCTCCTGAGAGGCCCAGAACTGGCACACCAATAGGCAAGGGTTGGATAGGATTAGAGTAAACTTCAGTGAGCTCCATAAATAGCAGATCCAAAGGAGAATTACAGCAGGCACCAAAAACTGTGGGGATGAAATCCACCTATTTTTATTTTTTTCTTTTGAATTTCATTTTTAAGTTTTTTTCTTTTCTTCTCTTTTTTTCTTTCATATCTCTTATTTCTCTCTCTTTTTTTCTATTCAATTTCTTTCTCTTTTCATTTTATTTTATAAATTTTCTTTCTGTATTTTTGTTATTCTATATTTTGTTTTATTCAACATTATTATTTGTAATTTATTTTGTTTTATTTTTTTTTATCCTTTTTCTTTTCTCTTTCTTCTTTTCATTTATATTCTTTTTTCATTTATTTTTAGCATCTCTATTTTGGTCTCTTGTCTTTTAGTATTCTTTTTAAATTCTTCTTTATGGTTATCATTTTGTTTTGCTTTTGTATAGTTTTTGGTTTGGCTTTGTGTTCTCTTGTTTTGCTCTGTGAGCACTTGTAAAACAGTTGGCATGACGTGGTTGGGGTTGAGCCTCACAGTCAGCCAGCTTGAAGGCTGAGCCAATCCATGAAGGGGTCAACAGCAATCAAGACCCAAATACAACAGGAAGGACCACACAAGCCTCACAGGAAACATTCCCAAAGCACCCAGAGCAGATTAAGGAGTCTGTACCACTGGGTCCCACCAAACTCCCACTACAGAAGGCCCCCCTACCAAGACTGGGAGTAATAGCAGTCATACAATACACAGAATAACATAGCTGAAATAAAGAATATGCCGGAAAGAATAGACAGTAAGTTAGAGGAAGCAGAAGATCAAATCAGTGAATTAGAAGATAAGGTAGGAAAAAAATCACCTAATCAGAGTGACAAAAATACAAAATAATTAGAAGGCAATGGGATAGTATAAGGAAACTTTGGGACAGCGTGAAACAATATCTGTATCATAGGGGTCCAAGAGGGAGAAAAAAAATGAACAAAGGATAGAGAATCTGTTTGAAGAAATAATGAAAGGAAACTTCCCATTACTGATTTAGGAAACATTCACAAAGGTTCAGAAAGCACTGAGAGTTGCAATGAAGATGAACCCAAGGGGCACACACCAAGAAACATAATTAAAATGGCAAACATTAAAGACAAAGAGAATGTTCAGTGTGGTACAGTGGTTGAGCATCTACCTATGAACCAGAAAGTCAGGGTTTGATTCCTAGTCAGGGTACATGCCCAGGATGCAGGCTTGATCCCCAGTGTGTGTGTGTGTGTGTGTGTGTGTGTGTGTGTGTGTGTGTGCAGGAAGCAGCTGATTAATGATTCTCTCTCATCCTCCCTTCTTCTCTCTGAAATAGATAAAAACATATTTTTTTTAAAAAAAAAGAGAAGTGGGGGGCAGCCTAGCTAGACAAATAATCTTAAGGGCAGCAAGGGAGAGGCACTCAGTTACCTACAAGGGTGTTCCCATAAAGCTCTAACCTGACTTCTCAACAGAAACACTATAGGTCAGAAGGAAATGGCATGAAGAATTCAAAGTAGTGAAAACGAAGGAACTGAAAATAAGACTATTCTATCCAGTAAGGTTATCATTCAAAATTGAAGGTGAAACAAAGAAATACCCAGATAAAAAAAATATGGCTAAAGGAGCTAATTACAACTAAATCAGCATTGCAAGACATATCAAAGGGAGTGCTGTAAGAAGAACTAGAGAGAGAAACATAAGCATAAAAAATAAAAATGGAAATAAATAAGTGTCTATAATTAATAACCTTAAATGCAAATGAATTAAATAATTCAATAAAAACATAGGGTAGCTGAATGGGTAAGACAACATGACACATATGTCTGCTGTCTAAAAGTGACCCACCTCAAAACAAAAGACTCCCACAGGATGAAAGTGAAACTATGGAAAAAAGTTTTCCATGCAAATTGAAACAAAAAAGCAGGAATAGCAATACTTATATATGGCAAAATAGATTTGAAAGCAAAAACCATAAAAAGAGACAAAGAAGGCTCCTACATAATACTAAATGGATCCATATAATAAGAAGATACAACCCTGGTAAACATATATGCACCTGATATAGGAGCACCTAAATGTATTAAAAAGCTCTTGGAGGACTTTAAGGGAGAGATCGACAGCAATGCAGTTATAGTAGGCAACTTTATTATTTTTTCTTAACAAAATCTTTATTGTTGAGAATATTACAGATGTCCCCCCTTTTACCCCATTTTCCCCCTCCATCCAGTTCCCACCCCACCCCAGGCCTTCACCACCCTAATGTCTATGTCCAAAGATAATGCATATATGCATATAAGATCGTTAGTTACTCTCTCCCTTCCCCTCTCCCCTCTGAGATTTGTCAGTCGGTTCCATGTTTCCAGGCCTCTGGTTCTATTTTATTCATCAGTTTATTTTGATCATTAAATTCCTTATTTGTTTATTTGGATTTTTATATACAATTGTTGATAGATATGTATTTATTGCAATTTTATTGTTTGTATTTTTTTATCTCTTCTTCTTCTTCTTCCTCCTCCTCCTCCTCTTTCTCCTACCCCCCCCTTAAAGAATACACTTAAAGTTTTAATGTGATACTGGTTTGTTGGTGGTGAATTCCTTTAGCTTTTTCTTGTCTGGGTTGAGAAATCAGCTGACAGCTGTATGAGCACTTCCTTATAGGTAACTAACTGCTTTTCTTTTGCTGCTTTTAAGATTATCTCTTTGTCTTTAACCCTTGGCATTTTAATTATGATGTATATTGGTGTGGGCTTCTTTGGGTTCCCAATGGGGGGGCGGGGGCATCCAGGAAGCAGCTGATCAATGATTCTCTCTCATAATTGATGTTTCTATCTCTCTCTCCCTCATCCTTCTTCTATGAAATCAATAAAAATATATTTAAAAAAAGACAAAGAATATGAAGGTCAGCAAAAGAAAGACACTCAGTTACCTACAAGGGTGCTGCCATAAGGCTTTCAGCTGATTTCTCAACAGAAACAATATAGGCCAGATGGGAATGGCATGAAGCATTTAAAGTAATGAAAAACAAGGATCAGAAAATAAGGCTCTCTGTACTTCCTGGACTTATAAGTCTATTTCTTTCACCAGGTAGGGAAAATTTTCTATCATTATTTCTTCAAATAGGTTTTCCATATCTTACTCTCCTTCTTCTCATTCTGGCACCCCCATAATGTGAATGTTGGCATGCTTGAAGTTGTCCCAGAGGCTCCTTACATGATCTTCATATTTTTGGATTCTTTCTTATTTTTGCTATTCTGATTGGGTATTATTTGCTTCCTCATATTCCAAATTGTTGAATTGATTGTTAGAATCCTCTACTCTACTGTTGAATCCCTTTAAATTATTTTTTATTTCAGTTAGTGTATGCTTAATTTCTGACTGGTCCTTTTTCATGTCTTTAACATTCTCATCTCACTAAGATCCTAGGAAATCTCACTAAGTCCCTCGATGCACTCATTAAGTCCATTGAAGATCTCACTAATAACCTTGAGTAACCTTTACCATTCTTTTGAACTCTCTATTCAGTAGTTTGCTTGCTTCCATTTCTTTCATTTGAGACATGTTTCTTTGTCTCTGCATTTTGGCTGCTTCTCTCTGTTTGTGTGTATTAAGTAGAGCTGCTATGTCTCTTGGAATTGGTAGAGTGGCCTTGTGTAGTATGTGTCCTGTAGGATGCAGTAACTCAACCTTCCCAGTCACCTATGATGAGCTCTCTAGGTGTGCTTCTGTGTGGGCTGTGGACACTGTCTTGCTGTAGTTGAGCCTCCTTGATTGCTGTTGGCATCTCTGGGAGGAATTGACCTCTAGGCCAATTGATTGTAAGGACCATCTGCTTCCACAGTGGAAGAGCTGTTGTGCAGAAGATACTCCTATAGAGCAGGACTTGCTTCAGTGGGGATTTGGTGCTCACTGAATTTGCCCCTTGAGTGTGTTGCTTGTGGATGTGTAGAGTTGTAATCTGGTATGGTCTGAAGCTGTCCACCGGGTACACTGGCTCTGGGGCCTCCAGGGAAGTTCAAAGTCAGCTGTTGCCTGGGGCCACCTAGCAGGAGCTACTGAGAGATCTACAGATGGCTGGTATTTGTATGTAGCTTAGAAGTGCTCAAGGAGACCAAGCTGTGAAACAAGGCAGGATGAAGCTAGTGCCAGGTCTTGGGCCTCTTATTGATAGATACAGGGCACACTGAAGTCAGCTCTGCTTGTTTAAGAGATTTTAAGGAAGTGTGAAGCTTGAACTAGGGCAGGCCATTCATATGGAAAAGCTTCTGCAAATAGCTTGGGTGGGGCTGCAATTTGAATGGGGCAGGGTCTCAGAGAATCCCCAGGGTAGATCAAACAGCATAGGCCACACTGATGGAAACTCAGATAATGGCTTCCAGTCAGATTTGGGATGGGGGAGGTCCCAGCACAAGCATAATGACTCCTGCAAGCACCTTTTATGGGAGAAATCCACCCCCGACTACCTGGCCCAATGCCAGACAATCCAATTCCTCCCTGCATGTCTCTGGTTACCCCAGTGTTGCTGCCCAGTGCTGGATATCAGAGGGATCTTGTCCAAGTAAGTCCATGTGCTGGCCTTTTAGGAGGGCCTGTCTGGATCCCCAGCAGCCTCCAGTGTTACTCGGCCACAATCCCAGCTGGTTTTCACAATCCAACACCATGGGGACTTTGCTTCCTAACTCTGGAACCCTGGGTTAGGGGTCTGGTATGAGGCTGGGACCTCTTGCTTCTCAAAGGAGACCCCTGCAGTGCAGATATCCCTCCCTATTAAAAACATGTCACATGTGAGTGTCAGATCAGCCCTTTCCACACCTCCACATCTCCTACCAGGATTAATGTACTTTATTCTTTACTTCTGTAGTTGTTGGACTTCCATTCAGCCAGATTTCAGGTGGTTCTGAGAGAGGTTTATTCTGTATTTTAGTTGTAATTTTGATGTGGTTGTGGGAGGATTTGAGTACCAGTGTTTACCAACACTGCCATCCTGGTTCTTCTCTCCGTGGGTGACCTTATCTCCACACTAAAATCACTGAATACATCTTCCAGACAAAAGAAAATGAACAATAAAAAAGATACCTTAAATGATACACTAAATCAGATGGATTTAATTGACATTTACAGAACATTCCACCCCAAAGCTGCAGAATACACATTCTTCTCAAGGGCACAAGGGACAGTCTCAAAGATAGACCACATGTTATGACATGATGTATGATTCTACAATCTCAAGAGGATTGAAATCATATCAAGCATCTTCGCAGATGACAATGGCATGAAACTAGAAATCAACCACAATAAAAAAGCTAAAAAATGTTCAAACACATAGACGCTAAATAGCATGTTATTAAACAATGAATGGTTTAACAATGAGATAAGGAAGAAATAAAAAAAATCCAAGAAATATGAAAAAGAACACAACAACCCTGAATTGATGGGACACAGCAAAAGCAGCCCTGAGAGGGAAGTTCATAGGATTACAGGTCTACAACAAGAAACAAGAAAAATATCAAATAAGTAATATAACACTACATATAAATGAATTAGGAAAAGAAAATCCCAGAGTAAGTACAAAAAAGGAAATAATAAAAAAAGAAAAAAATGACATAGAGACTTAAAAAAAATACAAATGATTAATGAAACCAAGATCTGAATTGTAAGCCAGATGCATCAAGAAACAAAGAGCAAGGAACCAAATATATAAAATCAGAAACGAAAGAGGCAAAATAACAACTGACTTCACAGAAATACATAGGATTGTAAAAAAAAAAAATACTGTGAACAACTATATGCTAACAAATTGAATGACATAGGAGAAATTCCAAAATACATACAATTTTCCAAAAGGGATTAAAAAAGAATCATAATCAGAAAAACTGAATAGAGATTAAAAAATGGTGGCAGAGTAAGTGGATGCTGCATGGACATGCTCTCAGAAACAAACTGGAATTACTACTAAGATACAGAAAAACTTCCTGAATAATCAATGGAAAACTCGCAGGAGATAACCCCGATACCTGAGGACCGAAAGTGGAGACCATATAGAGACTGGTAGGAAGGACGGAGGGGTGAAAGGGCTGTCTGGGAGCCCACAGACAACAACTGAAGTCCTGGAGAGATATCTCAGCTGTGGGGGTTTGCCACTGAGAACTATGGGATCAAATCCCCAAGCTGGGCCCCTGAGCAGAGAGCACCAAAACTGAGAAGGGTACCCACATAACATCTGGCTGTGAAAAACAGTGGGATGCTGTGTGTCAGGCTGAAAAGTCAGGCACCCTCTTAAAGGGCCAGTGCACAAAATTCTTGAGGCCACTTAAGAGATTAAAAATAACAATTAGCCTCCAGGCAGAAGCAACTGCACCACCCTGTTGAAAAAAAAAAATCTCACCACACCTGAGGACAATTGCCTGCAGAGCAATACAAGTCAGAATCCTATCAGTCTGTAGGCAGAGATGGTCTCTGGAGCCTTTGAGTCTTTGTCTTAGACAGAAACAGGCTTTAACATGGTCCTGCACTAGAGACTGAGAGGTGTAGAGCAGTGGTCGGCAAACTGCGGCTTGTGAGCCACATGCGGCTCTTTGGCCCTTTGAGTGTGGCTCTTCCACAAAATTCACGTGCAGGTGCGCACATACAGTGCGATTGAAGCTTCGTGGCCCATGCACAGAAGTCGGTTTTCAGCCTGGGTGAGTCTATTTTGAAGAAGTGGTGTTAGAAGAAGTGGGGGTACGTTCGCTGAGGTCAACCCCTCAGATTGAGGACATTTTTAGCAAAGGCCAGCTTAGGAGTACCCTAATTAAGTTAATAACAATGTACCTACCTATATAGTTTAAGTTTAAAAAATTTAGTTCTCAAAAGAAATTTCAATCGTTGTACTGTTGATATTTGGCTCTGTTGACTAATGAGTTTTCCAACCACTGGTGTAGAGGATCTACCTAATACATAGTCACAAACCAAAACAAACAGCCAAAATGAGGAGACAAAGAAAGAACCACCAAATTAAAGAACTAGAGAATCCTCCAAATGAAGAGATAAATGAACCAGAGATAAGAAATGTATCTGAAATAGAATTCAGAGTAATGATGGTAAAGATGATCAACAGAATGAAAAAAAGATATAGTAACTATGAGAAAAGAACAGTCTGAGATAAAGAATGACATAACACAAATAAAGAACACATTGGAAGGAATACACAACATATTAGGGGAAGCTAAGGATCAAATCAGTGAATTAGAAAAAAGAGTTGAAAATATGACTCAATCAGAGAACCAAACCAAAACAAAACACACAATTAAAAAACAGGAGGACAGCTTAAGGGAGAAGTGGGAGAATGTGAATCATACCAATTTTAGAATACCAGGTTTGCAGGAAGAGGCAGAAAGGGAGAAAGGGACAGAGAATGTGTTTGAAGAAATAATGTCAGAAAACTTCCCTAACCTGGTAAAGGAAAAAGTCATGCAAGTTCAGGAGGCACAGAGAACCCAAACAAGAAGAACCCAAACAGGCCCATGCCCAGACACAACATAATTAAAATGCCAAAAATTAAAGACACAGAGAGAATGTTAAAGATAGCAACAGAAAAGAAAATGTTGCCTACAAAGGAGTTCCCATAAGGCTGACACCTGATTTCAGAACAGAAACTCGATAGACCAGAAGGGAATGGGATGAAATACTCAAGGTAATGGAAAGCAAGGATCTGAGACCAAGGTAACTATATCCAGCAAGGCTATAATTCAAAATAGTCAAATAAAGAGCTTGCCAGACAAAAAAAAAATGAAATAAAGGAGTACATCCCCACCAAGCCAGCATTGTAAGAAATGCTACAGGGACTGCTGTAATGAAAAGAAGAAACAGAGAGAGAAACCTAGAAATACAGCATTAAAATGGCAATATGAGTGCCCAGTGGTAGGAGTGGAACCATCCGGATTGCAGCTCCTCAGATTCATAAAGGACACACCCAGGGGGCAGACACAGTGAGCACCAAAGCCCAATTGAAGCAAGTCTTGCCCCGGAGGGGTGTCTCCAGCACAGAATTTCTCCCACTGAAGAAACAGCTGATTCTCACAGGCAATTGGCCTGGAGGTCAATTCCTCCCAGTGATACCTACAACAATCAAGGCTTAACTACAACAAAACTGTGCACAAAGCCCACAAGGGGGTGCACCAAGAATGTCCACCTCAGGTAATTGGGGAGGCTGAGCCACTGGGCCCGACAGGACACCTAGCACACAAAACCACTCTAACAACACAGGGAAGCATAAAAAATGCAGAGACAAAGAAACAGGTCACAAATGACAGAAATGGAGGAAAGCAAACGACTAGATATAGAGTTCAAAACCATGGCTATAAGATTTTTATG
>NW_006298627.1:64381-66685 GCF_000327345.1 Myotis davidii
TGAGGGCGGAGGGTGGGGGGCCAAACGGGTGGAGGGGAGCTATGGGGGGAAAAAGAGGAACAACTGTAATAATCTGAACAATAAAGATTTAATTAAAAAATGAAGTAGCAACTATGCCACAGAAAAAGGTTAGTAAAAAAATAAATACTTTGAGAGAGATTAAAGATTGTGGTGGAGTACATGGATACTCACAGACATGCTCCCAGGACCAAACTGAAATTACAACTAAAATGCAAAAAACAAACAAAAAATACCCTATATAATCAACTGAAGACTAGCTGGAGAGAACCCTAATAACCACGGATGGAAAGTGGAGACTGCCTAGAGCTTAGTAGAAAGAACGGATACACAAGAGGTCTGACTGGGCTCCCACAGACAGCACCCGAAGTTCTGGAGAGATATCTCAGCTATAGGGTGGTTGCCACTGAGAACTCTGGGGTCTAATTCCCAATCTGGGTCCCCCAGCAGTGAGCACCAGAAATGAGAAAGGTGCCCATATAACATCTGGCTCTGAAAAGCAGCAGGGTTGCTGTCTGCCAGGGAGAGATGGCTAGAAATTCAGGCATAGGTACCCTCTTAAAGGGCCAATCCACACAATTTCAAGTGCAGCCACTAACCTTGGGCTTCAACAGAGGGAAGGAAGAATGGACTGGAGCTGTATAACATAATCCAGGGTTGGGGGATATGGAGGTAGAGCTTAGAAAGAAAACATCCAGGTTTCTTGTGTTGAGTCATTCCCTCATGCTGCTGAGGTCATCTTTATCAGGCAAACATTTGCTAGGCAGTTTTTGCCTGGGGGGAAGACAATATACTCACCCAAATTGAATATCCCTTGCCCCACCCTGTGGAGTTTCTTAGGTCATTAAGTGACTGAGAGTAACAATTAGCCTCCAGGCAGAAGCAATTGCCCCACCCTGCTGGAAAACCTCTCTCCCCACCTGTGGACAATTGCCTGAGGTTTCTCAAGACTGAATCCAATCAGTCTACAGGCTGAGACGGGTCTTTGGAGGTTTTGAGTCTTTGCCTAATCTAATTAGTCAGAAAGAGCAGTCCCTGCCTCAGACACAATCCCGGTCCGCTCAGCGGGGCATGAGGCAGTTGGACCCTAAGTACCTTCACCTGAGACCAGCAGGACCAGATCCATGGGGTAAGGGAGTACAATTCAGAACAGGGATAATCAAGGTGTGAGACTCAAGGCAGATCCAGCGTCTGGGCTAAGGAGTCACCAACCAGTGGACTACTAGGGGTTCCAACCTCTAGGACTTAAATCAGGTTGCCTAGAACCAGAAAGGAATAGTTACTCACATCACCTGCACTAGAAAAGCTCCCAAGAGGCCTAGGATAGTCACAACAAGGGATCAGATTCAACAACATCAGGGCAAAATGCAGCAAGCTCCACAAATAGAGGACCCAAAGCACCTATATAACAGCTAGCATTACAAAAATGGGGCTGAACTTCACTGGCAGCAAGTCAGAGGGAGATCTCTCCCATGAATGGGACATCAATAATCAAGTCCCAATTACAACAGGGGAGCCCAAAAAACCCACACAAGGACATTCCTAGAGCATTCAGCTCAGGTGAACAAACAGACTACACCACTGGGCCCCTCAGGACACTTTCTACATAAGGCCATTCCACAAAGGCAAAGTAGTTCTATCTAATACACAGAAGCAAATACAAAGAGACATATAAAATGGGGAGACAAAGACCCCCCCCCCACCAAAAAAGAGAAAAAAGGAATATCCAGAAAAAGAACTAAATGAGATGGAGGCAAGTAACCTACCAGACATAGAGTTAAAACAATGGTTATAAAGATGCTTAAGGAATTTAGTGCAAATTACAACACCATGAAAAGGGAAATAGAGGCCATAACAAGAACCAGACAGAAATAAAGAATGATATATTTGATATCAAGAACACACTGGAAGGCATTAAAAGTAGATTGGATGAAGCAGAAGATTGAATCACCTATTTGGAAGACAAGGTAGAAATAAATACCCAATTAGAGCAGCAAATAGAAAAAAGAATAACAAGCAGAAAGATACCTTGAAGGAACTCTGGGATGACATGAAATGTAATAACATCCGCATTATAGGAATACTAAGAAGGGAAGAGGGTGAGCAAGGTAAAGAGAGCCTGTTTAATGAAATAATGATAGGAGAACCAAGATGGCAGCATAGGTTAACGCCGGAGATTGCTGCTTCGAACAACCAATTCAAATTACGCCTGAAACAGGCAACGGACACCATCCAGAAACACAGGAGGGCTGGCTGAGTGGAAATTCTACAACTAGGAGTAAAGAG
>NW_006298627.1:68156-73935 GCF_000327345.1 Myotis davidii
GACCTGGATAAGAAAAAGGAACCCCTTCCTCACGCTGCAGTAAAGATCACAACCTGGGGGGTAAGAGATCAACCAAAGGACTTGTATGCATGCATATGGGCATAACCAATGGACATAAGACACTGGGGAATAGGGGAGGCTAGGGGACTGTCTTGGGCGGGGGGAAAAAATGGACACATATGTAATTCCCTTTGTAATAAAAAATAAAATTTAAAAAAAAGAAAAAAAAAAGAAAACAAAATAAAAGAAATAATGATAGAAAACTTCCCCAATATGGTGAAGGAAAATGTCACACAAGTTCAGGAGTCACAGAGAGTCCCAATCAAGATGAACCCAAAGAGACTCACACCTAGACACATCATAATTAAAATGGCAAATGCTAAAGACAATGAAACAATCTTAAAGGCATGAAGAGAGAGACAGAAAATTATCTACAAAGGAGTTCCTATTAGAATGTCAACTGACTTCTTAATGGAAACACTTCAGGCCAGAAGGGAGTGGCATGAAGTACTCAATATAATGAAAAACAAGGGCCTAAATCCAAGACTATTGTATCCAATAAAGCTATAATTTAAAATTGAAGGTGAAATAAAGACCTTTCCATACAAAAAAGATTTAAGGATTTCATTACCACCAAACCAGCAATGCAAGAAATGTTAAAGGGAATGCTTTAAGAAGAAAAGGAGAGAGAGGGGATCTTAGGCATAAAAAAACATAACAATGGCAATAAATAAATACCTATCAATAATAACCTTAAATGTAAATGGATTAAATGCTTCAGTCAAAAGACATAGGGTGACTAAATGGATAAGAAAACATAACCCATATACAGTATATGTTGTCTATAAGAGAACCACCTGAATATGAAGGGATGGTAAAATATATTCCATGCAAATAAAAAGGAAAAATAAGCTGAGGGAGCAATACTCATAACAGACAAAATAAACTTCAAAAAGGCCATAACAAGAAACAAAGAAGGCCACTTTATAATACTACAGGGAATTATTCAACAATAAAATATAACCCTTGTAAACATATATGCACCCAATGGAGGAGCACCCAAGTCCATAAAACAAAACAAAAAACCTCTTGGTGGACTTTAAGGGAGAGATTAATAGCAATACCGTTGTAATTGGCGACTTTAACACCCCACTGACATTACTGGATAGATCATCCAGACAAAGTATTAACAAGGAAACAGAGGTTTTTATTGACACACTAGATCAGATGGATCTCACCAATATTTACAGAACATTTCACCCCAAAGAAAGAGAATATACATTCTTCTCAAGGGCACATGGAAAATTCTCAAAGATAGATCACGTTAGGGCACAAAAGAAGTTTATACAAATTTAATCCTATATAATAAAAGGGTAATATGCAAATTGACCCTGACAGCAGAACGACTGGGAATGACTGGTCACTATGACACACACTGACCACAGGGGACAGACACTCAATGCAGGAGCTGTCCCCTGGTGGTCAGTGCACTCCCAAAGGGGGAGCTCTGCTCAGTCACAAGCCAGGCTGATGGCTGTCAGCACAGCAGTGGTGGCGGGAGCCTCTCCCACCTCCTCAGCAGCGCTAAGGATGTCCAACTGCAGGCTTAGGCCTGCTCCCCTCTGGCAAGCGGACATCCCTCATGGGCTCCTGGGCTGCCAGAGGGATTTATGACTGCCAGCTTAGGCCTGATCCCCTGAGGAGCAGGCCTAAGCCAGCAGGTAGACATCCCCCAAGGATGTCCCAGATTGCAAGAGGGCACAGGCAAGGCTGAGGAACCCCCCCAAGTGCAGAAACTTTTGTGCACCGGGCCTCTAGTAAGATTAATATAATATGAAGTGTCTTCTCAGATCACAATGGCATGAAGTTAGAAATCAACTACAATAAAAAAACCTCAAAAACACTCAGATACATGGAGGCTAAATAGCATGTTATTAAATAAGGAATGGATTACCAATGAGATCAAGCAAGAAATTAAAAACTTCCTGGAAACAAATGAAAATGAACACACAACCACCCAAAATGTATGGGACATGATGAATGCAGTCCTAACAAGGAAGTTCATAGCATCACAGGCCTACCTCAAGAAACAAGAAAAAGGACTAATAAACTATCTAATCATACAACTAAATGAATTGGAAAGATAACAGTAAGAGACTAAAAAATGCTCAGAGGAAGTAGAAGGAAAGAAATAATAAGATCAGAGCAGAAATAAATGACATAGAGACAAAAACAAACAAACAAACAAAAAAAACACAACAAAAACACACAATACAAAAGATCAATAAATCTCAGAGCTGGTTTTTTGAAAAGATAAACAAAATTGATGAACCCGTAGCCAGACTTATCAAGCTTTAGAGAGTACCCAAATAAATAAAATTAGAAATGAATAGGTGATATAACAATGGACACCACAGAAATGCAAAGGATTGTAAGCAAATGCTATGAAAAAATGTATGCCAACAAACTGGATGACCAGGGATAAATGGACAAATTCCTAGATGCATACAATCTTCCAAATCTAATCACGGAAAATCAGAAAACTGGAGTAGGCCAACAGCAATTGAAGAAATTGTAGCAATAATTAAAAAACTGCCAGCAAACAATTCCTCTACCAAGTGGGTTTACAGGAGTATTTTACAAAATATTCAAAGAAGAACTAACACCTATCATCATCAAATTATTCCAAAAAATTCAAGAGGAAAGAACACTTCCAAGCACTTTTTATGAATCCAGCATTATCCTCATTACAAAACCAGATAAAGACATTACAAAAAAGAAAATTACAGGCAAATATGCCTGATGAACACATGCTAAAATGCTCAACAAAATATTACAAATCAGATCCAGTAATACATTAAAAAATCATACACCATGATCAAGTGGGATTTATTTCAGGGATGCATGCTGGTACAGTATTCACAAATCAATAAATGTGATACATCTCATAAACAAATTGAAAAATAAAAACCACATGGTCATACAAATAGATGCAGCAAAAGCATTGGACAAAATCAGCACAATTTTTTTCATAACAATTCTCAGTATAGTGGAAATAGAGGGATCATAACTCAACATAACAAAGGCCATACATGGCAAACCTACAGCCAATATAATACTCAATGGGCAAAAACTAAAAGTGTTTCCCTTAAGAATAGGAGTAAGCCAAGTATGTTCACTTTTACCACTTTTATTCAACGTAGTACTGGAAGTCCCAGCCACAACAATCAGAGAAGAAAAGAGATAAAAGGCATCTAAATTGGAAAAGAGGATGTAAAACTGTCATTATTTGCAGATGACATGATACTGTACATATAAAACCCTAAAGACTCCACCAGGAAAATATTAGACTTAATAAATCAATTCCGCAATATAGCAGGATACAAAATCAACATCCAAAAATCGATGGCATTTTTATACAACAATAACGAACTCTTAGGAAAATAAACTAAAAAAGTAATCCAATTTATCATTGCAATAAAAAATAAGATGTCTGAGAATAAACTTAACCAAAGAGGTAAAAGACCTATACTTTGGAAAACTATAGGACATTGAAAAAAGAAATAGAGGAAACTCACATAAATGGAAGTGTATACCATATTTATGGATTGGAAGAAATAATGTCTTTAAAATGTCTATAATACCCAAAGCAATCTACAGATTCAATTCAATCCCTATTAAAATACCAATGGAATATTTCACAGAACTAGAACAAATACTCCAAAAATTTATATGAAACCTTAAAAGACCCTGAATAGCTGCAGCAATCTTGAGAAAGAAGAATGAAGTAGGAGGGATAATACCGAATATCAAACTATACTACAAAGCCATTATAACCCAAACAGCCTGTTACTAGCACCAAGAACAGGCACCAATGGATCATAACAGAGACCCCAGAAATTGACCTACACCATTATGGCCAATTAACATTTGACAAAGGAGGCAAGAACATATAATAGAGTAAAGACAGTCTCTTAAAAAATTGGTGTTGGGAAAACTGGACAGACACACAGAAAATGATGAAAGTAGACCACCAACTTACACTATACACAAGAATAAACTGAAGGTAGATAAAAGACTTATATGTAAGTCACGAAACCATAAAAATCTTAGAGGAAAACATAGGCAGTGAAATCTTACACATCTCGCATAGCAATATGTTTACTGATACATCTCCTAGGATAAAGGAAACTAAGGAGAAAATAAACAAATGGAACTACATCAAAATAAAAAGCTTATGAGCAGCAAAAGAAACCATCAAAATTAAAACAGAACCCACTCTATGGGACAACATACTTACCAATGATACATTTGATAGGGGTTAATGTCCAAAATATACTAAATACTCATACAACTCAACAAAAGGAAGACAAATAATCCAATTAAAAATGAGCAGAAGACTTGAATAGACATTTATCCAAAGAGGACATACAAATGGCCAAGAGACATATGAAAAATTGCTCAAAATCACTAATCATGAGATAAATGCAAATTAAAACCAAAATGAGATATCTGACACCTGTCAGAATGGCTGTCATCAATAAATCAACATACAACAAGTGTTGGAGAGGACGTGGAGAAAAGGCAACCTTTGTGCCCTGTTGGTGGGATTGCAAATTGGTGCAGCCACTATGGAAAAGAGTTTGGAGGTCCCACTTCCGGGTATATATCTGAGGAAATCCAAAACACTACTTTAGGGTGGTGCAGCCAATATGGAAAACAGTATGGAGTTGCCTCAAAAAATTGAAAATGGGACTTCCAATTGACCCAGCAATCCCACTTCTGGGAATATCTCCTAAAAAACACAAAACACCAATCAGAAAGAATATATGCACCCCTATATTCCTAGCAGCATTATTTTCAATAGCTGAGATTTGGAAACAGCCCAGGTGTCTTTCAGTAGATGAATGGATAAAGATACAGTGGGACATTTACACTATGGACTATTATGCAGCTGTAAAAAAGAGGAATCTTTCACCCTTTGTGACAGCATGGATGGACCTGGGAAATATTATGATAAGTAAAATAAGCCAAACTGAGAAAGACAAATATCACATGATCTCACTTATTTGTGGACTGTAATGAACAAAATGAATTGACCAAGAAAATAAGACCCGAAGCATAGAGGCATAGAACAGACAGACATACCTTGATATGGGGTTGATGGGACAAGAAAAGATAAACCAAATAACTTATATACTTACATGCATAGCCTATGGACACGGGCAATAGGTAGTGAAGACCTGAAAGTGGTAGGGGCTGGGAGGAAGGACCGAAAAGAGGGGGGAAATGGGAAATATCTATAATACTACCAAAAATAAAAATATATTAAAAATTACTATGAACAACTGTGTGAATGATCCATGTCCAGTGTGGTTCAGGGGTCAGGATCTGAGGGGCCACATGCAAATGAAAGAGATGAGACAAGAAATAATAATTTTGAAATATTGGGGGCCAGGAAGGCAAGCCCAATGCAAAAGAAAGGACTTCCACTGGTGCCCAGGCCTCACTAACCTTTTATTCAACTTCGGTTAAACATAAAACCCTTAGTCAGGTAATTGCAGTAACAGACAGGATATCTTAAAGGTCAGTAAATATTAGAAGGATTTACTCTAAGATTATTTCATCGGGAAATAGCTTGAGCCCCCTTTGTCAGGACTAGACAATTGGTGCATAACTCAGGCCCTTGCCATGGGTTCAAGGTTCACCAACATTCTGAGATCCTTGTTTGCACTTCTCTGCTAGTGAAGACAATGGGCGGCCTCCTGCATCTCCCCCA
>NW_006298627.1:76159-78533 GCF_000327345.1 Myotis davidii
CTTCTCTGGACTGAAGAAGACCTCAGTTGCCAGCTCTTTCCGCACGCCTCTGTACTTCTGCACTTTACTTCTGCACATCCTCTGAGTCTTAGTTTGCTTTTCTTTTTCCTTCTAGTTGTAATATTTCCACTCAGCCAGTCTTCCTGTGGTTCTGGATGATGTCCGTTTTTTCTTTTAGTTGTATTTTTGAAGTAGTTGTGTGAGGCAGCAATTTCCAGTGTTTACCTATGCCACCATTTTGGTTTCTCCTAGGAGTGATTTTTTTATTGATTCCCAAGGGTGCAAGGTAGTATTATAGGGAACGGGGGTAACACAAATCTCGGAAAAATTATAATGACACTGCAAGGATATTCTTTGCTCTAGACTGTGGATTTTATCACCCATCCACAAGACTGTAGACTTTAGTGCTGACAATTCAATCTCTAACTGGCTGTCAATTCTTTATTGGATAGACAAGGTCTTAGTTACATTTTCTTTAACTTGTTGTACAAACTGAGAAGTTTGAACAGTTTGTACCATGGATGAAGCAGCGATGCCCACAGAAGTAAGTAACGTTACAAGGGCAAAGATTCCTGCAATTAACATTCCAAGAAATCTTTTTTGTCTTTTTAAGATTTTTACCAGATCATGTTACAGTTGGTAGGTTTGATGAGATTCCCAAAGCTCGGTTAGGTTAGTAGGAACCCAAGCGAAAGCCGGTTGTTTTAGAATCATGAGGGAATCCTTTTGGAATGTAGAATTAATACAATGGGATAGTGTGCAGCCCGTGCATGACACCTCATACAGTTGTCTTGTAACATTAAGGAGCATCTGGATGGGCCTGAGAGGGGTACAAACAGATCAAACACACAGGTGGTGGCAAATACTGTCTTATTGGGAGTTCCCCATAAGGTATGAATAGAATTATCTGAGCTATAATTAAAACTATACCATTTAATAGGTGCAAGTGCAGCAGCTAATTTCCATTGGTATTTTGTAGGGGCCAATTGTCATGTTGTAATTGAGATGCAACAAATCCTCCTCCATGCCATAAAATGGGGTGATTAGCTGCAACATATAGATAAGATGCATTCCCCTTCCATTTTAAGGTGTGATTGTTACTATGTGAAGATCCATAGGGGCTCTAATCCACAAAGGAAAAACTGTTATTAAGTTTACTGGTGGTAGGATAATCACTATAACAGTCTTGCCAATTAATTTCTTCCTCGAAGGAGTGTCATTCATAAGACTTTTTACATAATGGCTTAGTGGGGTGGCGGGTGTCTTAGTACAGTTACATTTTCTGCACTAGTCCCTGGAGCAAGGAGTGATAGTAGACATATTTGGGCTTTTTTTCCCCTTCCTTTGGTGTACATGCTAGCCAGGAGCCTCTCTTTAATTTTACACACAAAGGAGCAGTGGTTTGATTCTGTGTCATACAAAAGGGAAGCTGGGTGGCGACACACGTATAATTATACTTTGCCCATATACTTCCTTGCCCCACCCATGGTTCTCCTGGGTGATCAAGGTCTTTGGTATTATTGGTGACTACATTAGGCAGAAGACCCACACATGTAAGGGGTCTTATCCATGGAGGGTCAGGAATATAAGTCCAAAATACTTCCCCATTTGCCCCTGGTAATATTACTGCACAGCTGATTACTGCAAGCATGGCAAGGAAGACATTCTCAGGCATTCTTGGGGTTCTGGTCTCCTCACAAATTCTCTCAGCTTTCTGGACCATCTTCTTCACCATGCCCCAGGTGACCTCTGGGCTGTTCGTCTTTCTCCTTGTCTTCCTCCTGGACCCACTCCTTATTTTAAGTGGGTTGTTTGAAGCTGCTGCTATCTGTGGCTGGGTTAGTCGATTGTCTGCAGTTGTAAGGCATGGCTCCAGGTGCAGGGTCCTCATTAACCTGGCCAGTTCCTCCCTTGATCCATGTTGAAGTCTAATATTTCTTGCGGGAATCCACACAGGCTTGGAGAAATTTTCTGGAAAAATACAAGCATACCCTCGACCAAATATTAAGAGGGGATCAGGGCCCTTTCATAACCCAGACTCAGGATCTTTCCATTTAACGAGGCCATTTTCCTTTGGCTTATTCTGACATCAGTGTATTTCCATGGGTGTCTTGCCATTGGCATCAAAAGTGAAAACATTTAAAGTAATTAAATGTACTTGGTGTACATTTAAGGCTTGGTGTAGTCTACTTACAAGAGATTTCTCCATAATCCTGCCTTTTTGTTTTTCAAGTTGGGATTTTAACCTTTGGTGCTGGCACTCAATAATGGCCTGTCCTTGGGAATTATATGGTATTCCTGTAATGTGCTGAATTTTCCACTTTTTACAAAATTGCTGAAAATGACATCTTGTGTAAGCAGGCCTATTATCAGT
>NW_006298627.1:78584-80791 GCF_000327345.1 Myotis davidii
ATCCTGTGTTAGGCTCTTGAGATAGATGTAACATGCAGGTGGGACATTCCTTGATAATCTGTTTTGCCTGCTGTCCAGAGATTGAGAATTGTTTGGACAACATTTTGGGAGGCTGATGTAAAAGCTGATGAGACTCTGAGGCCGCTTTTAATAAAGCAACCAATTGATCAGCATGTGCATTTCCTTTTGTGAGGGGGCCAGGTAACATACTGTGAGCCCTGATGTGAGAGATATAAAAAGGATATTGTCTCTGTTGCACAATCTGCTGAACTTGTTTAAATAGTAAAAATAAACTTTGGTCACTGAGCCATTTCAAACGAGCAGTTTCAATTCTATTCACTAGGCCCAAGCGTAAGAAGAATCAGAAATTATGTTAAGAGGCTCTTGGAAATCCTGCAATGCAGCCTTAATAGCTTCTAATTCAATTATTTTCACAGAAGTATGACTGGTCAGTATGACTCAGTCTGAATTCATTGTATGATAGGCGGCTTTCCCATTAGATGTTCCATCAGTAAAAACAGTTAATGCTCCAGGGATAGGTTCCTTCCTAGTATTTTTTGGTATAATAATGGAGGTATAATATAAAAATTGTAGTAATTTGTCTTTTAATAAGTGACAACTAAGTTCCCATGAATATCCACTTAGTCCAATTTGCCAATTTAAGTCAGTTTGAAATAACATTTCTAATTGCTTCCCAGTGAGGGGAAGATAGATGCATTTTGGTTCTTCTCCTCTAAGTTGCCTGCAGCGCTTTCTAAGCTGAGATATCAACTGAGCCATAAGTTCCACACATGTAACAGCAGTTTTAGAGGACTGACGCCCTAGGTCAGCGGTTCTCAACCTGTGGGTCACGACCACTTTAGGGGTCGAACGACTCTTTCACAGGGGTCGCCTAAGACCATCGGAAAACACATATATAATTACATATTGTTTTTGTGATTAATCACTACGCTTTAATTATGTTCAATTTGTAACAATGAAAATACATCCTGCATATCTGATATTTACATTATGATCCATAACAGTAGCAACATTACAGTTATGAAGTAGCAATGAAAATAATTTTATGGTTGGGGGCCTCCACAACATGAGGAACTGTACTAAAGAGTCGCGGCATTAGGAAGGTTGAGAACCACTGCCCTAGGTGGACCTATTCAATAATAGTGGGAGAGTTTTTATTCTGGAAGATGACTCCAGTGGGACTATTTGCAGTATGGTTAATCTGCCCCAATAAAGGCAATTCAGGCTGTACCCGTGCTACTTGGGCTGAGGAGATTGCCTGTTCAATTCTTAGCAACTCCTTCCTAGCTTCATCTGTTAATGTTTGGGGTGAAGAAAGATTAGAATCACCCCTAACTATATTAAATAAATTTCTCATTTCTCTCCTAGAGATTTTCAGATAAGGTCTTAACCAGTTAATGTCCCCTAATAATTTCTGAAAGTCATTTAAAGTTTTAAGGCAATCTTTCCTTATTTCTACCTTTTGCAGCATAATGCATTGGTTTTCTTGCTTTCTTTTCTTAAATTTCTTTATTAATTAAGTTATTACATATGTGTCCTTATCCCCACATTACCTCCCATCCCCCCTTCTCATGCCCCGCCCCTGTTGTCTGTGTCCATTGGTTAAGGTTATATGCATGCATACAAGTCCTTTGGTTGATCTCTTCCCCTAACCCCCACCCTCTCCTACCTTCCCTCTGAGGTTGTCAGTCTGATCAATGTTTCTCTGTGTCTGGATCTGTTTTTTTAATGCATTGGTTTTCAATTATGGTTCCCAGATATTTGAAAAGCGTTTCTTTCTGTACCTTTTCTAGAGAAATTTTTAATCCCCACTTAGGGAGCTCCTTTTCTAATTGGGAAAAACATTTCCAAAGTCTGCTCTTCCTGTGGACTTGCTAAGAGCAAGTCATCCATGTAATGAATATTGTAACATAGGGAATATTTGTCCCTTAAAGGCTGAACAGCTTGAGCCACATATTTTTGACACATGGTGGGGCTATTGGCCATTCCTTGAGGCAAAACCTTCCATTGATATCTTTTCATGGGTCCTATATTATTAATAGACTAGAGGCCCAGTGCAAAAAAAATTTGTGTATTCAAGGGGGTCCCTCAGCTGAGCCTATGCCCTCTTGCAATCTGGGACCCCTCGGAGGATGTCCACCTGCTGGCTTAGGCCCACATCCTAGGGGATCAAGCCCAAGCTGGCA
>NW_006298627.1:81410-87165 GCF_000327345.1 Myotis davidii
TCTTCCTGAGGTGCCAAGGGAATGGTGAAGAAACAATCCTTAAGCTCTACTACTATAAGATACCGATCTAGAGGGATTTGTGAAGGCGCTGGGAGTCCAGGCTGTAAAGCTCCCAAGGTATGCATAGTAGCGTTAACTGCTCTAAGATTATGTAACAATCTCCATTTTCCTGCCACCTTCTTAGGTATAATAAATATAGGCGTATTCCAAGGGCTATTGGAAGGCTCTATATGACCAGCTTCTATTTGTTCCTGTATTAATTCATCAATATGACCTAATTTCTCCTTGGTTAATGGCCACTGATCCACCCATATAGGTTTATCATTTTTCCATTGTATAGGGTCAGCATGAGGGTGAGGAGACTGAGCAGTGACCATTCCTAAAAAGGTTGATATCCTAATCCTCATCTTCCTGGGTTTCTTTGACTTGGATGAGTTCTTTAATTCCCTGATTATTTTTTCCTAAGCCTTGACCAGTCTGATGTCCCATTTGAGTTATTAACTGCTGTCCTTTGCTGGTAATAATACAAGCTTGTAAACCTAAAACATCCCGGCCCATAAATTGACTGTAATTCCAGAGACAATGTAAGGCTGAAACCATCCTGTCTGTCCTTCCTCATCTTGCCATTTTAAGACAATGTTGTGTGTTATCAGGAACTCCCAAGCCCCTAATTGAGCCCATAGCTTCTACCATGGACCAACTTGGAGGCCAGAATTCTTTGCTGATAACACTGACATCTGCTCCAGTTTCTAATAAACCTTTAAACAGTTTAAACAGTTTTCCTTCTATTCTTAAATTAACGATAGGACAGGTTTTGCTAATTTCCTGTATCCAATAGATGTCTGAGCTTCCAAATCCTTGCGTTCCTCTTTTCCTATTTATAGCCTAACCTTGCTGAACATAAGGTAAAAGCAGTATCTGAACAATTCTTTGTCCTGGAGTAATTTGCATAATATGATGTATTCTAATATAACTTTAATCTCTCCCTCAGAGTCTGAATCTATGACCCCAGGCAAAACAGTTAGTCCTTTTAGAGTGTTTCCACTCCTCCCTAAGATTAATACTAAAATTCCTGGTGGCACAGTTCCCCAGATTCCTATAGGAACAGCTTGCCGAGCCATATCGGGGGTCAATGTGACCGCTATAGTACTGTTAAGATCTAGGCTTTTGCTTCCTGGAGTGGCTTGAATCAGGGAGTCCACTGTGGGCCTTGCAGGACAGATTTCCCCTATTGACGATGGGACTGGGGGTTACCCCTCTGGCCCTTTCCCTGGGGTTGGCCATACTCTATGGCTTGATCTAACGGCTGCCCATTTTTATGGAATTTCGATCTACATTGACCTGCCCAATGGTGGCCCTTCTGGCACCGAGGACACAGAAGTTAAATCTGTGTTGATTGACTCAGGAGGTTGGATGCTCATGTCTTTCCTTAGAGCGCCACCTTGTGTCCTTCTTGGTTGCCTACATTCTTTTTTAAAATGTCCTGTTTTTCCAGTTATAACACCTTTTATTCCCCACTGTTACAGCGGCAGCTAGTAAATTTGCTTGAAAAGTGCCTGACCCCACATTCTGACATGCTCAAATCATTTCTGTAATGGTACTACTTTTTCTCAGAGGAATCAGGCATTTCTTGCAATCAGCATTGGCATTTTTATAAGCTAATTGCTGGATTAAAATGTCTCCTGCTGTCTCATGTTGAATCTGTCCTCTCACTGCTCGAGTGAGACGAGCCACAAAATCGGAAAATGATTCTAAAGGCCCCTGCATACATTTACTAAAAGCTCCCTCAGGGTCCCCTTTTGCTGGTAAAGCCCACCAAGCTTTCCTTCCACAAAGTCTAATTGGCTCATATGCCTGTTGCACATAGTTTAGCTGATTTTGCACATCAATATACTGTCCCAGTCCTGCCAGCATTTCATAAGTTGAGCATTCAGTCTGCAGTTTGCATGGGCTTGCTCCTGACATTTCTCCAAAAATTCTACCTTCCATAATAAATAATCTCCTCCATCCAGAGTTGCACGAGCCATAGAATACCAATCATAAGGAGCTAAGAATGTTTCGGAAATACTATTCATAATTTCTCCTGTAAAAGGAGCTGTTGCTTCATTTTGAACTATGCTTTCACGTAAGGCCTTTATCATTTTAAAGTCAAATTTTTCATGGTGTCTTATTATCTGATTCGAGATCTGTGGGTCAGCTACCTGTATGATAGGGAAAGCACGTCTTTCTTCCACCATCATGTCCTCCAATCATTTTCTGATGGCTCTTTGCATAGGTGATTCTATTAACGGCGAATTAAACATTTCAGGATTAGGACATAGAGGTGAAGGGGGCCATGAAGGCCATTCCTCCATTTTTTTTCTTTTCTTTCTGCTCCTCTTTAGGAGCGGAGAGTGCAAGGGGAGGAGATTTATTCTCCTTGGCCTCTCTTAAAGGCTCTAGCAAATGAAATACCGTGTTCCACAAAGAGAAACAATTTGGAGGCAAGTTTTTCCCTGCTGCTGACCTTTTTTCAAGTTCTGACCAACTTTTTCCCAACATTCAAGATATAATGTACATTTTTCAGGAAATCAAGGGTTATGTTACATAATAACATGCAAAAACTGCAAGAAACTGAAACTTTAATACCTTTATCCTTAAGCATACAAACCAAAAGCTGACAATAAAGTTTCTCCCCTTTTGACGAATTCTGCCCCATTAGCCTGGCTAGAAAGACATGTTCCCACTGTACTTACCGATCGCTATTTCTGCAGCTGGCCATGGGCTTTGCATGCAGTGAATATCCCCCACCTATCTGGTGTCCCCACCTATCTGGTGAATTCTTTGTTTTTTCGCTCTTGGCGAAGTCTTCTCCTCGAGATGTCACATTGGGGCGCCAGATGTGAATGATCCCACGTCCTGCATGGTTCAGGGTTTAGGATCTGGAAGAGGGGCCGAACACAAATGAAAGAGAGGAGACAAGAAATAATAATTTGGAAATATTGGGGGGCAGGCGGGCAAGAGAAAGGACTTCCACTGGTGCCCAGGCCTCGCTAACCTTTTATTGAATGTTGGATACACATCTAGCTCTTAGGCAGGCAGGTAATTGCTGTCATAGACAAACTATCTTAAAGGTCAGTAAATATTAGATGGAAGAAATTGAAGCAGTCATCAAAAAGCTTCCAGCAATCAAAAGCCCTGGTCTGTCCAGCTTCACAAGGGAGTTCTACCAAAAACTAACACCTATTCTCCTCAAAATATTCCAAAAAATTCAAGAGGAAAGAACACTTCCAAGCTATTTCTATGAGGCTAGCATTACCTTAATTCCAAAACCAGATAAAACACTACAAAGAAGGAGAATTACAGGCCAGCATTCATGATGAAAACAGATGTTAAAATCCTCAAAAAATTTTAGCAAATCGCATCCAACAATACATTAAAAAGATCATACACCATGACTTAGTGGGATTTATGCCAGGGATGGAAGTATGGCACAATATTCACAAATCAATAGATGTGATATATCACATAAACAGTTTGCAAGACAAATATCACAGCATCATAATCAATTGATGCAGAAAAAGCATTCAACAAAACCCAACATCCTTTGTTGATGAAAACTCTCAGCAATGTGGGGATAGAGGGATCATATTTCAACATAATAAAAGCCATATACATGTGTCAAGCCTACAGCCGAGATCATATTCAATGGGTAAAAGCTAAACCATTTCCCCAAACCACAGGAATAAGACATGGATGCTCACTTTCACCACTCTTGGTCAACATAGTACTGGAAATCCTAACCATAGAGATCAGACAAGAAGAAGAAATAAAAGGCATACAAACTTGAAATGACGAAGTAAAACTGTCATTATTCGCAGGTGATATGATATTGTAAATAGAAAACCCCAAGGACCCCATGAAAACATTAGTAAAAGTAACAAATGAATTCAACAATGTAGTAGGATATAAAATTAACACCCAGAAATCTATGGCATTTTAATACTCCAATAATGAACTCTCAGAAAGAGAAACTAAAAAAATCCCATTTATTATTGCAACAAGGAAAAAAAAGATATTTAGGAATAAACTTAAACACTGAGGTAAAAGACCTGTTGAAAAAAATACAGGAAGATCTAAACAAGTGGGAAAATATTCCATATTTCTGGATTGATAGAATCAACATCATTAAAATGTCCATACTACCCACAGCAATCTATAGATTCAATGCAATTCTTATGAAATATTAATGGCATATTTCACAGATCTAAGACAAGCACTCCAAAAATTTATATGGAAACAAAAAGGCCCCAAATAGCCACTGCAATCTTGAGAAAGAAGAACAAACTGGTATTGAAATCACAATACCAGATATCAAGTTATACTACCAAGCCACTGTACTCAAAACAGCCTGGCACTGGCAGAAAAACAGACATATAGATCAATAGAACAGAACGGAGATCCCAGAAATCAACCCAATCTATTATGCCCAATTAATATTTGACAAAGGAGGCAAAAGCATACAATAGAATAAAGACATTCTCTTTAATAGATGGTAAAATTGGACAGATGCATGCAAAAAATGAAAATAGACCACCAACTTACACCATACACAAGAATAAACTCCAAATGGATAAAAGACTTAAATGTAAGTCGTGAAACCATAAAAAATATTAGAAGATTCCATAGGCAGCAAAATCTTATACATCTCTTGTTGCAATATATTTGCTGATATATATCTTAGAGCAAAGGAAACTAAAGAGAAAATAAACAAAGGGACTACATTAAAATAAAAAGCTTCTGTACAGCAAAAGAAACCGTCAACAAACTGAAAATAGAACTCACTGCATTGGAAAACCTATTTGGCAATGATAGCTCTGATAAGGTCTTATTTTCCAAAATATATAGGGAACTAATACAACTTTACAGAGGAAGAGAAATAATCCAATTAAAAATGTGCAATGGACCTAAATAGGCACTTATTCAAAGTGGACATACAGAAGGCCAATAGACTTGAAAAATGCTCAAAGTCACTAATCATTCAAGAGATGCCTATTAAAATGATAATGAGGTATCATCTCACACATTTCGGAATGGCTATAATCAACAAATCAACAAGTGACCAGTGTTGGCAAAGATGAGAAGAAAAGGGAATCCTAGTACACTGCTGGTGGGAATTCAGACTAACGCAGCTGCTGTGGAAAACAGTATAAAGTTTCCTCAAAATATTAAAAATGGAACACCATTTGACCCAGCGATCCCATTTTTAGGAATATATCTTAAGAAATTAGAAACACCAATCAGAAAGAATATATGCACCCCTATGTTCGTATCAATGAAATTTACAATAGCTAAGATTTATAACAGCCCAAGTATCCATCAGCAATTGACGGATAAAAAAGCCATGGTACATTTACACAATGGCATACTACGCAGCTGTAAAAAAGAAAGAACTCTGCCTGGCCTGCATTGCTCAGTGGTTGAGCATGGATCTATGAACCAGAAGCTCATGGTTTGATTCCTGTTCAGGGCATAAGCCCAGGTTGCATGCTCGATCTCCAGTGTGAGGCGTGCAGAAGGCAGCTGAACAATGATTCTCTCTCATCATTGATGTTTCTATCGCTCCCTTTCCCTTCCTCTATGAAATCAAATATATATATACACTGAGTGGCCAGATTATTTTGACTGGCCAGATTATTATGACCACCCCATCAGTACTTCGTTGGGGCACCTTTTGCCTTCAATACTGTGGTGATTCTTCTTGGCATTTACTCCA
>NW_006298627.1:87380-89240 GCF_000327345.1 Myotis davidii
AGAATCGGAGGGAGCAGTATTTGTTTCTAAATTCTAAATGCAGACTTTCAGCAGTGCCCTGGGTGACTTGAGATTACAAGATAAAATTGCTTAGAGTCACGGAAGGGTCTGATATCCTTTTTAAGGCGTTTATATGGATATATGCATAACCCATGGACACATACAATTGAGTCATGGAGCCCTAGTGCCAGGGCGGTGGCAGGTTAGAAGAGGTCAAGCAGGATTAAAACGGGACATATATAATACTTTCAACAATAAAGATTTTTTTTAAAAGAAAGAAAAAAGAGAAAGACCCATGGACATAGACCACAGTATGGTGCTAACCAGATGGAAAGTGGGTGGGGACAGGTAGAAGAGGGAAAACAGGGGATAAATTGTGATGGAAGGAGATTTAACTTGGTGTGATAAACACACGATATGATATAGAGATGACATATTGTAGACTTTTACATCTGAAACCTATATAATTTTATTAACCGATGTCACTCCAATAAGCTCAGTTTTTTTTTAAAAAAAGGGTACATCTCTAATGCATATGAAGTGTTTCACACAATATCTGCCACATAGGAAATGTTTATATTGGGGCATTTCTCTGCCTCCTTTCCATTCTTCTAAATCCATCTCTGAGCCCTGAGTGCAAATGCATGACTAAAAATTGACTTAAAAATGTGTGAAATTACCCAGCTCAGGAAGACTGAAATAACAGATGTTCTTTTAGAATTTTACCAAGAGACCATCCTGGGTCAGGACTTTAAATTCCTTCCTTCCCCTCCCACCACCTAAGTCCCTTCACAGATGGATTTTGTCTACTTTGTATTTTCTTTCTGTATTTTTGTTACTAAATCACTACTTGTTCTCATTTTCATTTGTTGAGATGAAGTTTCGTTTTAATCCTGAAAGTAGGGAATCTAAATTTCTTCCTGTGATTACAAATAAATAGTTTTGTTTCCCTGTTGAAATTAACTAGTAGAAAAATATACCCAAGAAAAGTTTTTTCCTGGGACCTATTCTATGCAACTATGAAAATCAGATTTCTAGAAAGTCAGAAATTGTCTACCCACTGCCTCCCATAAACAAACAAACAAACAAATAAAACAGGCAGCTTACAGAACCTGCATGCCAGGATGGGTCAACATCCTCTGGCAGCTGAGGTCCAGTTCCATCCTGAGAGCCCAACAGGTTCCTTCACAGAGTTCATAGTGCACCTGATGGAGGTATGACTTTAAGAAGTGTATTTAATACTATCAAGCACTAAGCATTTACTATGAGGCAGGCACTGTGTTATGTTCTTTATATACCCCCCACTTTATGTAACTTCCCCACAAGTCTATGAGATTTCTATTACTTGCTCAATTTTACAATCGAGGAAAATAAGGTACAGAGAGTTTATGTAACTTGCTCAAGGTCACACAATTAAGTGCTGGAGGAACTGGTAATTTGAAGCCAGATCTGTCTAATTGTAAACCCCATACTTTTAGCCATCATGCTAAATTGCCAACTATATAATCTCTCCAAGCTAATGAAGTGTGGTGGGTGCCCATTCCCCTTGAATTTGCACATGTCCTACAAGGCATATAACAGCCTTCTCAGTTGCTGACATATCAGTTTGTGAGTTTCAAATACTTTCTTTATTCCTTCCTTGATTCACCAAGCATTATTGAGCATTTATTTGACACAAGGCATTATATAGGTACTAGAGGCCCGGTGCACAAAAATTTGTGCACTCGGGGAGGAGAGGGAGCTCCCTCAGCCCGGCCTGTGCCCTCTCGCAGTCTGGGACCCCTCGGGAGATAACGCCCTGCTGGCTTAGGCCTGCTCCCGGGTGGCAGAGGGCAGGCCCAATCCCTAGGTGCAGCCCCT
>NW_006298627.1:90012-98640 GCF_000327345.1 Myotis davidii
AGGCTTGGCTCCAGCTCTTAGGCCTCCGCTGCTGAAAGTAGGTTTGTGGCCTTTGTTTACAATGTTGCGATTCTGCTGGCTGAAGTCTGGCAGTATTTGTTCCATAGTTGCTTAAACTGCAGGCTCAGAGGCCTGCATCAGCAGGCGGGGAACGTTGGAGGCCTCCGTCCCTGAAGCAAGCCAGCCTCATGTTAGTTAGTTTCAACCTGGCTGCCGGCGGCCATCTTGGCTGGCAGGTAATGTGAATATCTTGCTGATTAGCCAATGGAAAGGGTAGCGGTCGTACACCAATTACCATTTTTCTCTTTTATTAGTGTAGATTGGGAGTGCAAAAATAAAAATAAGATACAGATTCAGCTCTCTAAGAAGTCACCATTTAGTATCTTTCACAAACAGATTTGGTTTGTTGGAGGCAAGCAAGAATATATTGATAAAATGAATTTCTGTTTTGTACAGCTCTGTATTCTAGCTCCTAAGTCAGTGATTGCCACAGAGTAGGCTCTAAAAACAAATGATTAAATATACAAATTGAGGCATCCATGTCAAGGGTCATTACCCTCCTGGTTTTGCAAAGGATATGTGTGTTTCTTTTTTAAAGAGTTTTTTGAGCCAAGCTGTCGACAATTGCCAGGAAGCAGTATCTCAAGGGCTTGGGATAATGCTCCAGAGAAGGGCAGTTTTACACCTTCTTTATATATAAAAGCCTAATATGTTAAGTGTCCAACCAATCAGTTGACCATTTGGTTGACTGCTTGACCAGTTGCTATGATGTGCACTGACCACCAGGGGGAAGACACAACCATCAGTTGGTTAGCTTGCTACTGGGATCCAGCCAATTGGGACTGGGCAAGATGAGCCAGGCACACCCTGGAGCCCTCCCACGATCCCTCTCCAGCCCACTGGCCCCCATAGGCCCCGATCAGGACTGGGCAGGATGTCCCCAATCAGCCTTGATCGCTAGCCAGGCACAGGGACCCCACCTGTGCATGAATTCGTGCACCAGGCCTCTAGTGTTTTTATAAATTACCATCAAAAGGAAAGACATAAGTGGATTACATGAAATTCATTGGTAATAGATTAGGAAGGTGGGAGAAAGCAAAGCAGAGAAACCTCTGGGATTGGATAAAAAGTGAAATGATGGACATATGCTTCTTTTACATAGATGGATACAGGATAGTTAACAGTTGACATTTAACATGATAACAATAACAATGAGGGAATGCCCTGGTGCCATTTGTTGTGCCCTGAGGGGCCCAGAAAAAGGGAAGTTACAAGTTACCCAGACATTTCACAGGTATGTTATTTTAGATGCAAAAAGACAATAGGCGCAGTAAAGATTGAAGTTCATCTTTGTCAGGGAAAATACTGGCCTAGGACATGACTATCCACTATAAACTGCTTTTAGTTAAGTATTTAATTTCAGACCATCCTTTGTGGTTACTTTAGGTCTTTGAGTTTGCAAAACCTCCATGCAGGCCTTTCCTGAACCAGTCAAGTTAGCATGTGGCCTTTCCCCACCCCACCCCCCTTCTGTATATCTCCCTTTTGGTCATAATTCAATTCATAGGATGCATTGATGACCAAACTTTTGGTTGAGTAAGAGAGTCCCACGGTGCTAGGAAGGCTCATTCCTAGGAAGTCTCAGTGTCAGCATTTGTCTTGCTGAACAGGGTGGACCACAGGGGATAGGGCAAGACTATAACCTTAGATGGCATTCAAGGTTGAATTTTATATATATATATATATATTTAAAGGCAGGCAAATGGGAGGCAGTCGCATTCTATATGTCCTTGTTAAAAAAGTATTCTGTATTAGTCTAATTTTTGAGCCACCATGATCTTTTGCTGTTTGTCTTAATTTTTGTTTTTCTGCATCTAATATAACATTTACATATCAGGAAAAAAAGTAACAATATTAAACCAATAATACCGATTAGGAACAGAAGATGTCTAATACTAGACAAGGGAAAGGTCTGAGGGGAACAAGCATTCCAGCCAACCGAAAAACCCTTTACATGTATCATTAAAGGATATGTCTTGATGTCATATGCAAAAGTAAAGATTCTAAAGACAGGCTTCTGAAGAAGTGCCAGGAAAGCAACTTTCACCATAAGTTGTGATACAAATAGCCCATTTTCCCTTTGAAGGAGCTTGTGCCTTATAGAGTGATAAAAAATATGAAATAAGAGATGACACAAATACATCCTACTCATATATTTCTGCGACCCACATGAAGTTTAGGTTACCATTCTTCACTAAACATTGTGGTCAATGATGGATTAACTATTTCCTTACTCATATGGTATAGCAGGTGTATCTGCTCAACAATACAATCACTCTTTTACCCCCATTTTAATCTCCAGGACTGGCCTGACACAGCGCTTGAAATTCCCACTTCTTTGATTTAAAATAGTGGTTAAATTAAAAAATATATATATATAGTCAACCAGATCTTGATATGCTACAACTGAAAAAGAAACTACTTGAAGGTATGAGGCATTGTCTAAGAACATTTTGATGGGGTAAGGGAGAGTGTTAGCATTGAATATACTAAGACTAGGCTAAACTATGACATTCTAGTGAGCAGGTTGGCCAACTAGCCTCAAATAACCCACCCAGCTCAAATACTCCAACACATTTTGCTCATAACCCTCTCAGCCTCTTTTATCATCCTTATTTAATTCATTTTTTAAATATATTTTTATTGATTTCAGAGAGGAAGGGGGAGGGATAGAGAGATAGAAACATACATGATGAGAGAGAATTATTGATCAGCTGCCGCCTGCATGCCCCCCTGCCCCCCCCGCCCACGCACACACCGGGGATTGAGCCCACAACCCAGGCATGTGCTTTGCCCAGGAATCAAACTGTGACCTCCTGGTTCATAAGTCAATGCTCAACCACTGAGCCATGCCAGCCGGGCCCATCCTTATTTTAGCCCCACCTTCTACCTACAATGCCTTGGACCATATACAACTCACTTTACATGTATTATTGTGGGATCTTATGAGGATCATATATCCAATAACTTTATATAGAAGGAAAATGCCCTAGGATAAGAAAGTATACCAGGTCTGAGTGAGTTATAGTATGGAGTCTTCTGCTGAATCTTGGGAATACCACTATCTTTACAGAGTAGCACACACATGCATTAGGATACTTCTGGGATAATGACTATATTTATATCTTTGTTTATTCTGTTGCAGAAATGAGTGTGATTATAAGGCATTAATGAACATGAAACATATGTAATTACTAATTTTTCAATTGAGCCATAAAAAGTATGGTTTTGTTCTCTAAAATAAAGGACATGATTTTATTTGTGGAAACATAAACATTCATTTAAATCTAGACTTCTGCTTAACAAGCCCATTTAGATTCTGGACAAGTCAATGGACACAACTCATTTATGAACAACATAAGTGGCCAAATCTATTTGTTGAAGAAGAGTTCAATCATCTGGGTTCATGTTATCCCTGAAAACCAAATGATCTGATAATGTACATTTAGGTTCTCTCCATTCTTTTAAGCTATTGAAAATCCTCCTCTTAATAAAGATTCTGAGTAAAATTATCTTACATTTTTAAAGTGTGCATAGTTTATTAAGAACATTTACGTTCATTATCTCATTACATCACTCGGAAGTAGTAACTGTCCCATTTTTAAAGTTGAGGACACTGAAAATAAGTGACTAAATGACTAGCTCGATTTCATATAGCTAGTATGCTTCAGGACCACACTTGAACTCAGGTTTCTGATAATACTCTCAAAGCTTTTGCCATTACACTTTACTCTTGTTATAAAAACCATTTGCTTCTGCTCATTTGTAATAATTATATTTCACACTCTTTAGTAAATATCCATGAAAACATTCTGCCTTGTAATATTTTCCTAAGTAACAAATTGAAGAAACACTGCCTTCAGCACATTATCATAATACAGCTATACTCAGAAGAGAAAATGGTGGCCGAATAGGCAGAAGTGTCACACACCTCCTCCTGGGGCCAGGCCAGAAAAGCAACTAAATCAGAGAACATCCACCTGGAATTAACAAATTAGACATAGCTGAGGAGACAATTTTCAATAAGGAAGAGCAGAGGAAACCTGGAGAATGCTGCTTGCCAGCCATAACCCACTTGGAACCACCACTGTGCCCTGACAGTGAGTAGCACAGTACTTACAGGCAGACTCCCAGACTTCTGTAGTGAGCACTCACCAGAGTGACCTCCTGCACCATGCCTCCTCACCAGTCCACTGAGATTCAGCATCCCAGCATCTGGCTCCAAGACCCCGTAGTGAGTGCAAGCCAGGAGGACCCCTGTCACCACCCTGCCCTAGGACCCAGAACCAGAGCCATCCCAAGCCCTGGGACCTGCTGCCAGGGCACCCCAGAGCAAGCCAGTGTGAACCCCAATCTGGGCCAAAGGAGATCATAGATGATGCAACCCAGAACAACCAGAGCCCACTCCACCCTGTCCCTTGGGGCAGTCCTGCCAGGGTGACCTGGAACAACCCAGCACATGTCTTACTCCAGGCTATAGGAAAGCATGAACTGTGAGACCCAGAGAAACCCGCCCCCACTACACATTGTGGAGTGGTGAAGTGGAGTAACCCAGAGTGTGCCTCACTCTGGGCCACAGGAAAGCAAGGACTGTGTGACCCAGAGCAACCCACACCTGCTCCACTCTGAGCCCTGAGACTTGCTGCTGGGGCAACCCAGAGTAACTCAGTATGCTCCCCACTCTGGGCCACAGGAAAGCAAGGACTGTGTGACCCAGAGCAACCCACACCTGCTCCACTCTGAGCCCTGAGACTTGCTGCTGGGGCAACCCAGAGTAACTCAGTATGCTCCCCACTCTGGGCCACAGGAGAGCATGGACTGTGTGACCCAGAGCAACCCACCCTCACTCCACACTGGGGAGGGGACAACTAGAGCAACCCAGTGCATGCCTAACCCCAGGCCACAAGAAAGCTAGTACTGTGAGATCCAGAGCAACCAACGCCAACTCCACCCTAGTCCAGAGACTTGCTGCTGGGTATTATGAAGTAACTCAGAGCATGGCCCACTTTAGGCCACAGGAGAGTGCTGCTGGGGTGAACTGGAGCAATCTGGTGTGGTCAGCCAGGAGCCACAAGACCGCGTTACAAGTGAGCTGCCAGAGGGAATTAGGGCGCCACCCTGCCATGGTTGCTGGGACTGCACAGAAAATTGTATGCCAGAGAGCTCAGGGTCCTCACAGGGCGTTACACACCAGAGGAACTGTGCACGCACCCATGCCACCTGAAGCATCTGAATGGACTACCAAGGAACCAGATCTGTGGTAGAAAGAGATACAAATCAGGGCAAAGACAATAAAGGCATGAGACTCAAAGCAGACCCAGCCTCTGGTCTAACATTTTCTAGACTATTGGCCTGATAGAATTGTCAACCTCTCAAACCCCAAGCAGGGTGCCCAGGGCCAGAAAGAGACAGAAAAAAATCGGAGACAAAGAAGCAATCCACCAAGGAAAGAAAAGGAGGCATCACCAGAAAAGGAACTGGGTTTCAACAGTAGACTAGAAGAAGAAGAGGACTGAATCAGCGAGTTATGACAGGATTGAAAAAAACCCAATCTGAATAGCAATTGGAGAAAAAAATTAGAAAGCAAGAGAGAGCTTAACAGATATTTTGGATAACATGAAATGAATCAACATCCGTATAATATGGGTGCCAGAAGGACAAGAAGAGGAGCAAGGAATAGAAAACTGATTTGAAGAAATAATGACAGAATATGATCCTGACTCGAGGAAGAAAAAAGTCACACAAGCAGAGAGTCCCTAACAAGATGAACCCAAAAAGCCCTATATCAAGACATGTCATATTTATGATGCAAAAGTTAATGAAAAATAAAGAATCTTAAGGGCTATGAGAGAGACAGAAAGCTACCTACAAGGGATCTCCCATTAGACTATCAAATGAATTATCAACAGAAACACATCAGACCAGAAGGGAATGTAATGAAGTATAAAAAGTGATGCAAATAAGGGACTGAATCCAAGAATAGTCTATCCAACAAGGGTATCAATTAAAATTGAAGGTGAGAGAAGCTCTCCCACTGCAGACACAGCTGACTCTCATAGCAAGTTAGCCTGGAGGTCAAATCACCCCCGGTATTGCCGACAACAATCAAGGCTTAACTACAACAAGACTGCACACAAAGACCACAAGGGGGTGCACCAAGAAAGCATAAATAATGCGGAGACAAAGAAACATGACAGAAATGGAGGATATAGAGCTAAAAAACGCACTTTTAAGGTCTTTCAATAATTTGCTAGAAACTGCCAATAAATGTAGTGAGATCCTCAAGAAATCTAATGAGACCCTCGATGTTGTGATAAAGAACCAACTAGGTTGTCATAGGAGACGGAAGATGGCAGCGATATAGGCAGACGCGTCCCAGGTCGTGTCCCGGAGCAAATGGAGTGTGCAGCTGAAACTAATAACACCCACCCCGAATTGGCAAAATTGCTAAGCTGGTGAGACGGTTTGCAGCTGGGAAGGGCAGAACTCCCCTGGAAAGTGCCTGGTACGTGGTGCCTTGTTGTGTTGTATTTTGTGCCCTTAAATCAACGCAGCAGATCCAAGCAACAGCAACTTCCTGAGCACCATACCCTCTGCTAAGAAACAGCATCTGCACGTGAAACCGCCCCCCACCAGAAAAATCAGAAGGAGAGCCTAAGGGAGATTTGGGACAACATGAAACAAAGTAACATATGCATAATAGGCCTGCCAGAAGGACAAGAAGAGCAGCAAGGATTAGAAAATCTATTTGAAGAAATAATGACAGAAAACTTCCCAGATATGGGGAAGAAAAAAGTTACACAAGTACAGAGAGTCCCAAGCAAGATGAGCCCTAAAAGACCCACACCAAGACATGTCATAATAATGATGGCATATGTACACTACAAAGAGAGAATCTTAAAGGCTGAAAGAGAGGGACAGAGTTATCTACAAAGGATCCCCCATCAGATTATCAAATGATTTGTCAACAGAAACACATCAAGCTAGAAGGGAATGGAAGGAGGTATACAAGTGTTGCAAAACAAAGGACTGAATCAAAGAATACTTTATCCAGCAAGACTATCAATCAAAATTGAAGGTGAAATCAGGAGCTTTGCAGACAAAAAAAAAAAAAAGGCTAAGGGATTTTATTACCATGAAATGCAAGAAATGCTACAGGGACTGTTGTAAAAAGAAGAAATAGAAAGGAAAGAAGGGGTATGTTGGGGAGCACAAGAGACTTGGTTGGAAAGTTTGTAAGGAGGACATTCTGATAAAAGTGAAGTGTGTGGAAGGCTGCCCTCCCTGTTTATCAGAATTCCAACTTAGGGGAGTCTTAGGGGAGTGTCAAAAGTGGTGCATATGCAGACCCCCGGGGTTTACTGGAATCCTTATGCTGAATTCCTGGATGCCCTTGCCTAGAAGACAATGTAAACACATGTGTCTTCCCAAGATTACTCACCCACTCACCCTACTGATTGTATATAAAGGTAAAAATTCCAATAAAAGCCTAACGAGGTAGGCAATCCAGGCTGCTTGGACCATTGAAGCAGGCAAGCCCCTTAGCCCTCTCCCCCACAGTGAAACTGGGTCAGAGTAATCTGTTCATCCATCATTCAGGGGCTGCTGGTCAGCCCTGGCAAGGTGGTTCCCTGTGTGAGAACCAAGGAACACAATGAGACATGGCAGAACCTTCAAGAATGAAGAGGAAGGAAATGAAAGTAATTGCGCAGTAAGTCATTGGAGCCAGCTTGGTATTTCCAGGTTCCAGGGAATTGTTTTTCAGCTAAGGTTTTACAATGGGACAGCAACTGTCCACTGAGTAACAGATCTCTTTGTTAATTAAAAAGTTATTAAAAGCAAATGGTGCTTGCCGAAACCGGTTCGGCTCAGTGGATAGAGCGTCGGCCTGCGGACTGAAAGGTCCCAGGTTCGATTCCGGTCAAGGGCATGTACCTGGGTTGCGCACACTTCCCCAGTGGGGGATGTGCAGGAGGCAGCTGATCGATGTTTCTCTCTCATCGATGTTTCTAACTCTCTATCTCTATCTCTCTCCTTTCCTCTCTGTAAAAAATCAATAAAATATATTTAAAAAAATTAAAAAAAAAGCAAATGGTGCTTATAATTTATAATTCTTGGTTCCCTGGTGATGGAACATTAAATGTTGATCTCTGGGAACAAGTAGGTAGGAATTTAAAGAGAAATCAGGCGCAGGGAAGACAAGTGCCTTTGTCATCTTTAACTATGTGGTCTCTTGTTCGAATTGACTATTCCCATTTCATATTGAGGATCAAAAGCTTACAGAATGCCAGGAGGATTTACCACCACCCTCTCCTCCTGAAGTAGAGCCTGTAAAGCCTGTAATGCCTAAGGCCTCTGATCCTCAGCATCTGCCGGGAGCCGGTCCATCCTTGCTGTTTCAAGGGACCTGGCATATATGGCATATTGTTCTTAATATGTTTGTTCACCTTCTTGGCACTATGTGTTTTAACCAAGGTCACCTCTCTGAGAAAGGTTGTTTCCCCAGGTAGGGATTTTCCCCTGAAGTTAGGGAGGGAATAAAACCTCTTAACCCCTTCCCCAGCAGAA
>NW_006298627.1:98918-99481 GCF_000327345.1 Myotis davidii
TAACCAGAACTTCACTGGAGACCCTGAACAGAACTCGGCTGGAGATTGTGGCTAGAGATCCTGGCAAGGCTGCTGATCAACTGAACGCTGTGTCTGTGTAATTTCTTCTTCGCCGACTCCGTCCACACCTTTGGGGACCCCTGGACCTGCTGGGGTTGGACCCCAGCAAGCATCCAATGTTGGAAGGCTCATCAACTAGAGAAAATGGGGTTAACAGTCTGTTTACAAAAGGATTACTTAATGCTTTGTCTGAAAATTACCAAATGATGCCTTGGGACTGGCAGATTTTGGCTAAAACAACTTTGGATGCCAGTCAATATTTGCTATGGAGAGCAGAATATGATGAGATCAGTGGACAACAGGATGTTTGTGGATGTTCACTGGGCACCCCGCTTGGGAGCCCTCTGAACTCATTCTGGTTATAAGTCCTGGACACTTTTAAACATCTTCTGAAAGATCCATGAAAAGATTAAGATGTCTCTGTGTTATGTGCACCTGTAAATATCATATATGAGAGTGTCTGTTGATTGTTGTAGTTTTTTTTAAAAATATATTTTATTGAT
>NW_006298628.1:0-1937 GCF_000327345.1 Myotis davidii
ATTCCTTATTGTTGAAAGTCTTACATATGTCCCTTCGCCATCCCCCTCCCCCGCCACCATGCATTGATCCCCTCCACTCCATCCCCCTTACTCTCCTTTTAAATTTTTGGAGATAAAGAATTTTCTAAGTTATGAATAGTTTAAAACTTACAAAAAATACAAAGTAGAAAATAATGAGCACAAATATGTCCACCACCCAAATTTAATAGAAGATGTCAATTAAAAAGACTTCTTATGCCATGGCTGGTGTGGCTCAGTTGGTTGAGCGTTGTCCCACGCACTGAAAGGTCACTGGTTCTGTTCCTGGTCAGGGAACATGCCCAGGTTGCAGCCTTGATCCCCAGTGGGGAACATGCAGGAAGCAGGAGGCATCCGATTGATTTTTCTCCCTCTCATTGATGTTTCTCTCTTTTTTCCCCCTCTCCCTTCCTGCCTCTCTAAAGTCAGCAATTTGAAAAACCCTAACTTTACTCTGGTGCCGTGTTTTTTAGAAAAACCACTTCTTACTATGCCAATAAGTGCTATCACTAACCACCCAGTTCCCTATGCCAAAAACCCAGTTACTAAAATTGAATCCTTCTGATTTCTATCTGGTTAGTGCAGATAATGTTAATTTTATTCCCTAAATATCTCTCATATATGCTCAAATTTTCTGCATCCCACTGCCACTACTATGGCCCAGTGCTCCATCATCTCTCACGTGGTTTACTGCAAAATTCTTCCAGCAATTGCTTCATTCAACCATGTTTCCTTTCAAACAAAAAGCTCTGAGAGGCAGGACTGTGCTCATTCTTTTTTTTTTTAAGTATATTTTTATTGATTTTAGAGAGGAAAGGAGAGGGAAGAGAGATAGAAACATCAATGATGAGAGAGAATCATTGATCGGGTGCCTCCTGCACACTTCACACTGGGGGTGGAGCCTGCAATCCCGGTATGTGCTCTGACAAGTAATCAAACTGTGACCTCCTGGTTCATAGGACGATGGGACTTCTTATGCCGTGGCTGGTGTGGCTCAGTTGGTTGATCATTGTCCCACGCACTGAAAGGTCACTGGTTCTATTCCTGGTCAGGGAACATGCCCAGGTTCCAAACTGGCTAGGACTCATTTTTGATCTACCACTTAATCTCCAGCCCCCAGCACTTATCAGGAACTCAATAAATATTTTCAGATAAATTAATGAATGCATTTTTATGTACTATGTAATTTACTTCATCAACGAGATGTGTTTCAATGGTTTCTGTTGCAGAACGAACATGAAGAAACATAATCCATCACTGGTGGTAGAATTATCTTTCCCAGACTTGGTCATCAATGTAGGAGAAGTAACTCTTGGGGAAAAGAACAGAAAGAAGCTGCAGAAAGCTCAGAGAGATCAGGAGAAGGAGAAAGTTTCGCAGGCTGCCTGTGCTTTATTAAACTCAGGAGGAGGAGTGATCCGGATGGAAATGGCTAACGGCGATGAGCATCCTGTGGAGATGGGGCTGGATTTGGAAGAGTCTTTGAGAACACTTATTCAGTCTTTAGATTTTCAGGCTTTCTTTGAGTATAATCAACAAGGGAGGTGTTTTTACATTTTTGTTAAATGTTGGAACACTGACTTTTTCCCTGAAGATCGTTTCAAGCCCCGCATTTGCAGCCTGGATTCTTCATTACACCTTAGATCTGCCACCTCTGTGCTTTCCATGGATTCAAGAGAGGCATTTCGTTTCCTGGAAACCAAGAAAAGAAATGCAAACCTTTTGGAGAAAGAACCTCCTAATAAAATTCCCAGGGTTGCAAAGCAAAACTTCCATGACTCGAATCCTGCTCACCTAATTTTCCTAAGAGACCAGCTTAAGCATGGAGAAATCCTGCCTTTTCCTGAGTCTCAATATGTAGAGTTTAAACAGTTCTCTACGAAACGCATCCCAGACCGTGTAAAAGACATAATTCCAAA
>NW_006298628.1:2703-3873 GCF_000327345.1 Myotis davidii
CTGCATTTTAATGTGTGACAAGCACTGTTCTAAGGGGCTCTAGCCCAGCACTGACCAGGATGGTCACCAAACTTTAGCGAGCCTCAGAATTACTGACAGAATCATTTACTCAATAAATATTTTCAGAGCCCTAATTGGTTTGGCTCAGTGGATTAGAGCGTCACCTGTAGACTCAGGGTCCCAGGTTTGATTCCGGTCAAGGGCATGTACCTTGGTTGCAGGCACATCCCCAGTAGGGGGTGTGCAGGAGGCAGCTGATCGATGTTTCCCTCTCATTGATGTTTCTAACTCTCTATCCCTCTCCCTTCTTCTCTGTAAAAATCAATAAAATATAATTTTTAAAAATAAATAAATATTTTCAGATAATTAATTAATGCATTTTTATGTACTATGTAATTTACTTCTGCATCAACATGAGATATGTTTTAATGGTTTCTCTTGCAGAACGAACATGAAGAAACATAATCCATCCCTGGTGGTGGAATTATCTTTCCCAGACTTGGTCATCAATGTAGGAGAAGTAACTCTTGGGGAAAAGAACAGAAAGAAGCTGCAGAAAGCTCAGAGAGATCAGGAGAAGGAGAAAGTTTCGCAGGCTGCTTGTGCTTTATTAAACTCAGGAGGAGGAGTGATTCAGGTGGAAATGGCTAACAGCAATGAGCATCATGGGACTTTGGGGCTGGATTTAGAAGAGTCTTTGAGAACACTTAGTCAGTCTTCAGATTTTAAGGCTTTCTTTGAGACTAATCCACAAGGGAAGTGTTTTTACATTTTTGTTAAATCTTGGAACACTGACTTTTCCCCTGAAGATCGTTCCAAGCCCCGCATTTGCAGCCTGGATTCTTCTTTACACCGTAGATCTGCCACCTCTGTGCTTCCCATGAATTCAGGAGAGGCATTTCATTTCCTGGAAACCAAGAAAAGAAATGCAAAAGAGATGGGAAAAGAAAAAAGAGATGGGGAAGAACCTTCTAATAAAATTCTCAGGGATGCAAAGCAAAACTCTCATGACGAACAGAATCCAGAAAATTTGGATTCTGGTCACCAAATTTTCCAAAGAGACCAGCTTGAGCATGGTGAAATCCTGCCTTTTGGTGAGTCTCTACACATAGAGTTTAAACAGTTCTCTACGAAACACATCCCAGACCGTGTAAAAGACATAATTCCAAA
>NW_006298628.1:4038-4252 GCF_000327345.1 Myotis davidii
TAAACTTATAATTATATTTAAAACAAATGTAACAAATGCAAACTCACCACTTCTGAATTATTTACTATATTTTAATAGTATCTTTGTTTGTGAGGTTATTTATATCTATTGTATCTGTACTAGAGGCCCGGTGCATGAAAATTCATGCACTTGGGGGAGGAGGGGTATCCCTCAGCCTGGACTGTGACCTCTCACAGTCTGAGACCCCTCAGGG
>NW_006298628.1:4376-6777 GCF_000327345.1 Myotis davidii
CCTGCCCTGGGTGGCTGGGCAGCCGCCATCCAAGGCTTGCCTGCACCTTGGGCCAGCCCTGAGTGGCTGGGAGGCTGAGGGGACTGGGGGACTTTGGAGGCAGGCACGTGGAGCGGCCAGACCCACCTGGGGGCAGGCCTGGCCATGCTACGTGCCTGCTGCCCCGGTGGGGCTGAGGGGACTACATTTTAATAGTATCCTTGCTTGTGAGGTTATTTACATCTATTGTATTTATATGGTGGAAATACTGTAAAAGGCTGCGCTATTTTGTGTTTCTTATCAACTCTGCACTTAGTGATGTCACGTTGGTAGCTTGAAACGTTAGGGAGTGACACCCAATTAGCATAATGGATAGGATGGTAGAAATACTATAAAAGGCAGTGTTATTGTGTGTTTCTTATCAACTCTGCACTTAGTGATGTCACATTGGTAGCTTGAAACTATCTGTGGTGAGAATATTACACCACAGAAATAAGCTACATGTACATAGATATTTTACTAAAACACTGTGCTACATACCATAAATACAAATGAAATACTATCTAGACAGAGAGTGAAGAATTATATTGAATGGGAAACACATTTAAACTTCCAAATAATGTCTCTTCATTGTTGGATTTTGGCAACCTCCATATGCAATAAAGACATGAGTCTACACAGGTGAATAGAGCATTATCTTGCCATTATCTCTCAAGGCTGTGCTGCATACCTTATAAGAAATGCAAATGAAATGCTATCTAGACATAGAGAGTGAAGAATTATATTGAATGAGAAACACATTCAAACTTCCAAATAATGTCTCTTCATTGTTGGAGTTTGGCAACCTCCATATTCAATAAAGACATGTGTCTACACAGATGAATAGAGCATTATCTTGCCATTATCTCTCAAGTCACACCACCTACCAGTGGTTCTCAACCGTCTGCCCTTTAAATACAGTTCCTCATGTTGTGACCCAACCATAAAATTATTTTCATTGCTACTTCATAGCTGTAATGTTGCTACTGTTATGAATCATAATGTAAATATCTGATACACAGGATGGTCTTAGGCGACCCTTGTGAAATGGTCGTTCGACCGCCAAAGGGGTCGCGACCCACAGGTTGAGAACCACCGGCCCTTGACAAAAGGTAACTGAGGTCACTACTGGGAGAGGACCTCGGGGAAGGGGCACCTTCCATGGGCTACTTAAGAGTTGTCCATAGTGTTGAATTTGTTACAAGATACATGTGTTACTGATAAAATTAGGCAAAGCGACCTTACCCAAAGACCAGCCCTAAGTACTTTCCATAGAATATACTTACTTGTAAAGTCTCTTGCAGTGGTGAAAAGATGGACTAACATGTCAGAATAACATGAGTATTTTCTTTCTTAAGAGCTTCTGAAATTGTCCGAAGACTTTGAATCTCAGCTGAGTCTGTCTAGCAGGCCTCCTCTTAGCAGACCAGTGTACTCTAAGAAAGGACTAGAATACAAGGAAGATCTCCAGCAACGTTTATTTTCAGGTAGCAACTGTGGTTTGCCTACTTGACACCAGCCAGTTTCTATGCTAGGATAAGGGCGGCGGGGAGTAAATGGTTATGCTTGTTTTTTAAAATCCTGAAAATATACTCTCTAAACCTATGTATACAAGATGATGCTGCTGCCAGTAGATTGGTGATAAGTAATTTAGAAATGAATCTTTACTGATCCCACTGGCTGAGGCAGTACCACATACAGAATCCAGGATTATTATTGCCCTTAAAGACTGTTTGGTCTTGAAGATCTCAAATTACACTGATCTTCAGTATTTCTGGTTACTTTTAAAAGTACCTGGTTCCTCACTCCAGACTCAATAACTTAGACTATCTGGGATAGTATGTCATAATGTGCATTTTTATCAAGGTTACTCAAATGATTTTGATGTTCACCCATCCAGACTGGAAATCTTTTTATCTAGTTGAACTAGAGTCATACACTAGACCCTCAGAAAAAAAAATTGCCCACCTCTGCCATATTTTCCAGAGGAGTAGCTGCTATGAATATAAAAAAGAATAAAGATTTATATCAAGATTTAGCATAAGCCTTAGCTGGTTTGGCTTAGGGGATAGAGCATTGGCCTTTGGACTGAAGGGTCCCACGTTCGATTCCCAGCAGGAACATCTGAGGTTTTTCCATTCATTTGCATATCAAATTTATATTTTTAAAATTGTCCAAAATAAATTGAATTAGATACAAGATTAAGTATAAACATTGATAACTATTTTCTTTTTTTAATTAAATCTTTATTGTTCAGATTATTACATTTGTTCCTCTTTTTTCCCCCCATAACTCCCCTCCTCCCAGTTCTCATCCCACCCTCCGCCCTCACTCCCCACCCACTGTCCTCATCCATAGGTGCATGATTTTTGTCCAGTCTCTT
>NW_006298628.1:7639-12841 GCF_000327345.1 Myotis davidii
CCAATTACCTGAGGTAGACACTCTTGGTGCACCCCCTTGTGGTCTTTGTGCGCAGTCTTGTAGCTAAGCCTTGATTGTTGTAGGTAACATTGGGAGGGATTTGGCCTCCAGGCCAACCGGCTGTGACGATAACTATTTTCAAAACTCTATAAGCTCCATTTTAGTAGAGCTTATTACCATGGAATAAATTGTAACTGTATGTTCATAAGAGCAACAATCTATTTTTCTTATATAAAAAACAAATTTTTGCCCTAGCTAGTTTGGCTCAGTGGCTAGAGCATCGGCCTGCGAACTGAAGGGTCCCAGGTTTGATTCCGGTCAAGGGCACATGCCCAGGTTGTGGGCTTGATCCCTAATAGGGGGTGTGTAGGAGGCAGCCAATCAATGATTCTCTCTCATCATTAATGTCTCTATCTCTCTCTCCCTTCCTCTCTGAAATCAATAAAAATATATTTTTAAAAAGGCAAATTTTCAGGAATTGTACCAAAAATAAAAAAAAAATAGTTTTTAATCCTCACCTAAGGAGTGAGGATATTTTTCCATTTATTTGTAGAAACAGTGGAAGGGATTGGGGAAGGGGGGAAAGAGAGGAAGAGGGAGAGAGAAAAGCATCAATGTTCAAGTGACACATCAATTGGTTGCCTCCTGCTCTCACCCTAAACAGGGCCAGGGATTGAACCTGCAGCCAAGGTACATGCTATGGACCGGGATTGAACCTGCAACCCTTCAGTCCCCAGGCCAATATTCCAACCACTGAGCCAAACTGACTAGGGTGAAAGGGACACCTCTTGCCTTGACATAATTTCCTTAGGAAGCATGTCCTATTATATAGTTAAAGTAAGACCTATTCAATGATGAGATAATACACATGTGCTATGAAATTCTTTAGTGCTTTTCTCCATTTATCAGGAGGGACAGTCTGTGTGACTTGCAGGGCAGTGCAGTAGAGTGGAAACCACAATAGTGTCTGAGGCTTGGGTTTGGATGCTGGCTCTGCCATTTCCTATGGGTGTGGCCATGGGCAACTCACTTGACCTGTCTGAGTTCCAGTTTTCTCATAAAAAGGAGAATAAATGAGTATTTCTCCCTTGTACAATTGAGGGGCCGAGAGATGTCTGTAATCTCCCTAGTACAAGCAATAAATGATGTGTTTTCTTATTTTATACTTTTTTGTTTCTAAAGTTCTATTTTAAACATATCCTTATATTATTCTATTTCCTCCATTCTAAGAAGTGTGTTTCCCCCATCCTTTAACATCTCCTAAATCTGGATGTTTCATAATGGATGCCGTCTCCCACTGGCAATCATCCAGGTTGCAGACATAATCAAGTCTTGTGAACACCTGGTACAAGTGAGAAACCATCAGCAACAATGGACAATAAACAATTACCAATGAACTTTGGCTAATTTAACTTTAAATTACTACTACAAATCTGACACCAGCACAACAGGATAAAACAGTCTCTTCACTCCCTTTCCCCTCCACCCACCTTTGGAACAAATGATCATTGATAGAAGTTTAAAACCCTAAGTTATTCTCATGTCACATCATTGTTCTTTGCTCCCTTGTGACAAAGGGAGATAACTAAAACAAATAGTAGATTGTATGTTCATAAGAGAAACAATCTATTTTTCTTATATAAAAATCAAATTTTGCCCTAGCCAGTTTGGCTCAGTGGCTAGCAGAACATTTCCCAAGCAGCTACCATGACCAGATATTTTATGCTATTTTATTTATTCCTTACCATAAGAAATGTGCTATTTGTTAATGCAGGTGTTTTTTTTGGTTTGTTTTACAAATGAGGGAACAGTCTTAGACAGTAGTTCTCAACCTTCATAATGCCGCGACCCTTTAATACAGTTCCTCACGTTGTGGTGACCCCCAACCATAAAATTAGAAATCAATAAAAATCTCTTTTTAAAAAGTCAAATTTTCAGGAATTGTACCAAAAATCTAAAGAATGGTTTTTAATCCTCATCCAAGGAGTGAGAATATTTTTCCATTGCTTTTTAGAATGAATGGAAAGGATTGGGGAAGGGAGAAAAGCGAGTGAGAGGGAGAGAAAAACATCAATGTGAGAGAAACACAATAGAACTAACATTTCCCAAGCAGCTACAATGAACCAGATATTTTATGCTATTTTATTTATTTCTCACCATAAGAAATGTGCTATTTGTTAATCCGGGTTTTGGGGGGTTTTTTTGGTTTGTTTTACAGATGAGGGAACAGTCTTAGAGAAACTAAGGAATTTCCCAAGGTTATAAACATAATAAGCACATAGATTTAGATGAAGTGTGCCAGGTTTTCAATACTTCTTTTCATTTATTATAAAACTAGTGGCCTGATGCACGAATGAAGTTTCGTGCAAGAATGGGCCTTTGTTCCCCTGGCTGCCAGCACCACCTTTGGTCTGGCCAGAGCAGCCTTTTCTGCCTTCCCACGCTGCCCAGAGGTCTGGAGTATTGAATGAAATCGAACCTGCAACCCTTCAGTACCCAGGCCAATATTCCAACCACTAAACCAAACTGGCTAGGGTGAAAGGGACACTTCAAGCCTTGACATCATTTCCTTAGGAAGCATGTCCTGTTATATAAAGTAAGACCTAGTCAATGATGAGATAATACACATGTGCTATGAAATTGGCCATGACAACAATGCAAGCGTCCCGCCTCATCCCCAGCCACTGGGAGCCTGTGTATGCAAATTAACTCACCATCTTTGTGGAGTTAATTTGCACACTCATTCCTGATTGGCTGGTGGGCGTCATGAAGGTACAATTTATAAAAGAACATATACCAAAAATATTTGATTTATCATACGGTTAATTATGATTGAGTATAAGTATAATTACTTTTTATTAATTACAATTAATCATGCAAATAAATATGATATTGACCTTACATTTATAACTCTTTTTATATCTAGTATCATCAGAAGACTTGCAATTTACTCCTGAATCTCTCTTGGAGGAGCTGTACTCAGAGTATGAAGGCCTGGAGGAATTAATAAAGAAGCAAATGCATCCTTTCTCCCGAGGAATTTTGATCTTTTCTAGAAGCTGGGCTGTGGACCTGAGCTTGCAAGAGAAACAGGGAGTCATATGCGATGCTCTGCTGGTAACACAGAACAGCCCCCCCATTCTCTATACCATTCTTGGGGAGCAGGATGCAGATGGGCAGTTGTACTGCACCAGTACCGCCTTTACCTTGAAGCAGAAGCTGGTGAACATGGGGGGCTACACTGGGAAGCTGTGTGTCATGACCAAGGTCCTCCATCTGAGTCCTGAGAGCAATGCAGAGTCCTTTGAAGGTTCAGACTCTCTGATTAAGTACCCGAAGTCCTACTACCTTGCAGACACTAAGCAAATGGAAGCCTTGCTGCAGTCCCTTGTGATTGTCTTGCTCAGCTTCAGGTCTTTCCTGAGTGACCAGCTTGGCTGTGTGATTTTAAGCAAATTATCTTTTCATTTATTATAAAACTAGTGGCCTGATGCACGAATGAAGTTTCGTGCAAGAATGGGCCTTTGTTCCCCTGGCTGCCAGCACCACCTTTGGTCTGGCCAGAGCAGCCTTTTCTGCCTTCCCACGCTGCCCAGAGGTCTGGAGTGGCTGGGGTGGCCATGACAACAATGCAAGCGTCCCGCCTCATCCCCAGCCACTGGGAGCCTGTGTATGCAAATTAACTCACCATCTTTGTGGAGTTAATTTGCACACTCATTCCTGATTGGCTGGTGGGCGTCATGAAGGTACAGACAATTAGCATGTTAGTCTTTTATTAGGTCGATTAGAGGCTCAGTGTGCAAAATCGGGCCTGCCCGACCTGCCACACCTTGGAGAGTGCCCCACCCCACCCCACTGTGCTGTGGAGAGGTGCCCTGCTCCGCACACTGTGAGAGCCATTGCTCATGGGCTGGATGTGGGGGGAATCAAGAGGTGCTCCATGCACCTCATAGTGACTGGTCATTTGGTTGTTCTGGTCATGACTCCTCTGGCCTTTTATTATTATGATAATAATATTTATAAAAGAACATATTCCAAAAATATTTAATTTATCATAAGATCCATTATATTTGAGTATAAGTATAATTACTTTTTATTAATTGTAATTAATCATATAAATAAATATGATATTGACCTCACATTTATAACTCTTTTTATATCTAGTATCATCAGAAGACTTGCAATTTACTCCTGAATCTCTCTTGGAGGAGCTGTACTCAGAGTATGAAGGCCTGGAGGAATTAATAAAGAAGCAAATGCATCCTTTCTCCCGAGGAATTTTGATCTTTTCTAGAAGCTGGGCTGTGCTTTGTACAATTGAGGGGCCCAAAGATGTCTGTAATTTCCCTAGTACAAGCAACAAATGATGTGTTTTCTTATTTTATACTTCTTTTTGTTTCTAAAGTTCTATTTTAAACATATCCTTATATTATTCTATTTCCTCCATTCTAAGAAGCGTGTTTACCCCATCCTTTAACATCTCCTAAATCTGGATGTTTCATAATGGATGCCGTCTCCCACTGGCAATCATCCAGGTTGCAGACATAATCAAGTCTTGTGAATGCCTGGTACAAGTCAGCAACAACAGACAATAAACAATTACCAATGAACTTTGGCTAATTTAACTTAAAATTACTACTACAAATCTGACACCAGCACAACAGGATAAAACAGTCTCTTCACTCCCTTTCCCCTCCACCCACCTTTGGAACAAATGATCATTGATAGAAGTTTAAAACCCTAAGTTATTCTCATGTCACATCATTGTTCTTTGCTCCCTTGTGACAAAGGGAGACTACGTGATGGATGCAGTCTCACCCTGATCTGTGAGTGATACCAGAGTTTAGCTTCAGGAGAGTTAGCTCAGGGCCTAACTTCAGGGTCTCTCAGGCCAGGACCACAGGGAATTCTCTGTGAATAAACGGTTTAACATGGCTCCATCTTCTCCGCAAATATTTAATGAGCACCTTCTTCCAGGGAGGGCTCCTCCTACTTCCATCAATGGGAACTGTTCAGGGAAAAATTGAGATTCAGCAGAACATTTCCCAAGCAGCTACCATGACCAGATATTTTATGCTATTTTATTTATTCCTTACCATAAGAAATGTGCTATTTGTTAATGCAGGTGTTTTTTTTGGTTTGTTTTACAAATGAGGGAACAGTCTTAGACAGTAGTTCTCAATCTTCATAATGCCGCGACCC
>NW_006298628.1:13046-26755 GCF_000327345.1 Myotis davidii
GTATAGTACCCTTTTATTATTATAGATAATATTTATAAAAGAACATATACCAAAAATATTTGATTTATCATACGGTTAATTATGATTGAGTATAAGTATAATTACTTTTTATTAATTACAATTAATCATGCAAATAAATATGATATTGACCTTACATTTATAACTCTTTTTATATCTAGTATCATCAGAAGACTTGCAATTTACTCCTGAATCTCTCTTGGAGGAGCTGTACTCAGAGTATGAAGGCCTGGAGGAATTAATAAAGAAGCAAATTGCATCCTTTTCCCGAGGAATTTTGATCTTTTCTAGAAGCTGGGCTGTGGACCTGAGCTTGCAAGAGAAACAGGGAGTCATATGCGATGCTCTGCTGGTAACACAGAACAGCCCCCCCATTCTCTATACCATTCTTGGGGAGCAGGATGCAGATGGGCAGTTGTACTGCACCAGTACCGCCTTTACCTTGAAGCAGAAGCTGGTGAACATGGGGGGCTACACTGGGAAGCTGTGTGTCATGACCAAGGTCCTCCATCTGAGTCCTGAGAGCAATGCAGAGTCCTTTGAAGGTTCAGACTCTCTGATTAAGTACCCGAAGTCCTACTACCTTGCAGACACTAAGCAAATGGAAGCCTTGCTGCAGTCCCTTGTGATTGTCTTGCTCAGCTTCAGGTCTTTCCTGAGTGACCAGCTTGGCTGTGAGATTTTAAATCTGCTCACGGTCCAACAGTATGAGATTGTCTCAAAAAACCTCCGCAAGACCCCAGAATTGTTTATCCATGGTTTACCTGGCTCAGGGAAGACAATCGTGGCCATGAAGATCATGGAGAAGATCAAGAATACGATGGGTTGTGAGAAAAATGAAATTCTCTATGTTTGTGAGAACAAGCCTCTGAGGGACTTCATTGGGTAAGCAGTTGGATCTCGTTGTCACCAAATGAGGTTCAGTGTGAAATCATTCCATGTCTTCCTCTACTCAAATCACTTTGTTCCTTTTTTTAAAAATCCTCATCCGAGAATATTTATCCTTTGATTTTTAGAAAGAGTGGAAGAGAGAGGGAAAGACAGAGATAAATATCGATGACCCATTGGTTGGGGAGGGTCCAGGCTGGAAAGGAGCCTGCAACTGAGATACATGCCCTTGACCAGAATTGAACCTGGGACCCTTCGGTCCGCAGGCTGATGCTCTATCCACTGAGCCAAACTGGCTAGGGTATCACTTTGTTCCTTGACAGTAGGGTGGTAAATTGATCTGTAACAACAGTCCTGTGTTTGTAGGAGTATGATAGAGCAATTTTCCTCCTTTATATACTTGGAGAAAACCTGATTGTGTCTTTTTAATTGTTACAGTAAAAAAGATATCTGCAAAGCAGTGACCCGAAAAACCTTCATGAAAACAAACTCAAACTTTGAAAAGATTCAACACATCATCATCGACGAAGCTCAGAATTTCCGCACTGAAGATGGGAACTGGTATGAGAAGGCAAAAACCATCACTCAGAGAGGAAAGGATGGCCCTGGAATTCTCTGGATCTTTCTGGACTACTTTCAGACCAGTCACACGGACTGCTGTGGCCTCCCCCAGCTCCGATACCAGTATCCAAGAGAAGAGCTCATCAGAGTGGTCCGCAATGCAGACCCAATAGCCAACTACCTACAAAAAATAATGCACGAAGTCAGAGAAAATCCACCACCTAACATCCCCTCTGAGTCCCTGAATATCTTCAGTGAAGCTGAATGGTCTCAAGGTGTTCCAGGCAACTTAGAGATGAGTGAGCACAAGGATATGGAGCAGATGGTGGATTATATAACAGGAAAATGCCATTCACTTTTGAAGGCTGGATATTCCTGCAAGGATATTGCTGTGATTTGCAGCATAGAAAGTGATAAACACAAATATAAACCTGAGCTTCAAAGAGCAATAAGGAAGAGAAGAAAGTCTCAGTCCAGTGAGGAATCTGATCAGTTAGTGGTAGGAGATGCATCAGCGATCATGGGCAATCACATTGTATTGGACAGTGTCCGTCGATTTTCAGGCCTGGAAAGAAACATCGTGTTTGCCATCAATCCAACAACGGCTGAGCCAGCTGTTTTCCATAATCTTGTCCTCTGTCTGGCTTCCAGGGCAAGGAAACAGCTGTATATTTTGATTCCCTTTGAAGGAATGACTAACTCTGCATCATTTTAATGATGGTCTTAATTTTTCCTATACATGAGCACAGTATATGCTTGTGGAGAGCAGCTATAGTGTTTGGACAGGTTCAAGCCTTGGGCTAATGAGAGGGCACAGTCCTCTCATGGCAAAGCCACGTGCAAGTCCCAGCTTGGACGGCAGAGCCCTCCCAGCACAATTATAGCCAACAGCTATAGTTGTAAGCTTGAACCTATGGTCCAAACACGTGGCCCCATGAGCCTGTCAGTGGTCGGCAAACTGCGGCTCACGAGCCACATGTGGCTCTTTGGCCCCTTGAGTGTGGCTCTTCCACAAAATACCACGTGTGGACACGCACGTACAGTGCGATTGAAACTTTGTGGCCCATGCGCAGAAGTCGGTATTTTGTGGAAGAGCCACATGTGGCTTGCGAGCCGCAGTTTGCTGACCACTGGCCCTAAGTGATGTGGGCTTGATAGAGTTCATGTGCATGTAATTGAGTAGGATCAAAACCCACGAGAATGTTGTAAACATCTTGACCATGCTCTTACTTTGCCTCGGGGAATCTGGCTATAGAATAGACATGGTTTGTAGTCTGGCACTGTCACTAGCTCTCCATCAGAGGGGACAGTGCTCCACCCAGACTCAGCCTTCTTCTCTTGTCTGTCTTTTCTCAATCCTTCACCACCTGCTCTCAGGGTCACCGAATCTGACTGAGCTGGCATGGCACATTAGGTGCCCAACGTGGGGCTGAGTATTCCATGGCCATGCTGGCTCGCCACATATGCATCTACTTATTTGTATCTCCCTCAATTTCTTCCTTCAGTATCTTATACTTTTCTCATTACAGGTCTTTTACCTCCTTGGTCAAATTTATTCCTAGGTACCTTATTTTTGTTGTTGTTGCAATAGTAAATGGGATTTTTTCTTAATTTCTCTTTCTTATAGTTTCTTATCGGTGTATAAAAATGCCACAAATTTATGAATATTAATTCTGTATACCACTACTTTGCCAAATTCATTTATTAGACATAGTAGGGGTTTTTTGGTAGAGTCTTTAGGGTTTTCTATATACAATATCATCGTCTGCAAATACTGACAGTTTTACTTCCTCCTTTCCAGTTTGGATGCCTTGCTTGAGTAAACCCAGCAGAGATCACTCAGGCTGTCCCAGGGCAGACAGCCAATCCAACTTATAGAATGTTTAGCTATATAAATGGTTATTGTTTTCTACCATTAAATTTTGGGTGGATATGTTAAGCAGCAAACACTGATACAATAACTTCTCAAAGAGATATCTGCACACCCATGTCTATTGCAGCATTATTCACAACAGCCAAGATATAGAAACAACCTAAGTGTCTATCAAACAATGAATGGATAAAGATGTGGGATATAGACACATGTAAATATTTCTCTCTTTTTCATGTCCAGCATGGCTAGAGAGCGGTCTGGTTCCTGAGTAGGGGCGGCTGGGGATTGGGAAAATGAAAGAAAGAGATAGGCACAGAGATAGAAGGAAAAAGCTGGGGCTGGGTGGGACAGCTGTTCTCTGATGGAGAGACAGAGACCCAGAGCCAATACAGCGTGTTTACTTTATAGTCTGATTAAAACAAGGGTAGATTAACATGTATACAAAGGTTCTTGTTTTGGCAACGCTTGCTGCACCTCCCACAGCCAATTAGCTTCTTAGGAAGGAATTAGGGAGGGCTACAAGGTCAGGCTTAATTATGCTAAGAGAGCTCTGCCCTCCAGGCCAAGGCTTGACCCTAGAGCCGCTTCCTACATACAAAATGAAATATCATTAAGCCATGAGAAAGAAGGAAATCCTGCCATTTGTGACAACATGGATGAATTTTGAGGGCATCATGCTAAGAGAGATAAGTCAGACGAGAAAGTGTACAAATACTGTGTAATGTCACTTATATGTGGAATCTAAAAAAACTGAAATGGAGAGAAGAAAAGTGGGTACAGCAGCTGGGGACCAAGGAGTTGGGGGGATGTTGTTTAAGGTTATAAACCTGCATCTAGTAGATAAAAAAGTTCTGGAGATCTAGAAGATAGATTAGTGTATATCATCAATAATTCTGTATTATAAACATCAAGGTTTCTAAGAGACTAGGTCTTAATTGTTCTTACCACAAAAAAAGAAATGATAATTATGTAACTTAATAGAGGTGTTAGCTAACACTATGATGGTAATCACACTACAATGTATAAATGTGTCCAATCAATATGTTGTTTACCTTAAACTTATACGGTGTAATGGTAATTAATCTCAATAAAAATAAATGTTAGCTGTTGCTTTTGTTACTATTGGATATAGCAAGTTGCATTAGCTCTACACATGGTACTGTAAAACAAAACAACCTTAAGGAGAAGGTTTAAAATATACAAACCTAGCCCTGGCCCGGTGGCTCCATTGGTTAGTATCATCCTGATACGCCAAGATTTCAGGTTCTATCCCTGGTCAGGGCACATATACAAATCAACCAATGAATGCATAAATAAGTGGAACAACTTCTCTCCCTCCCTCCCTCCCTCCCTCCCTCCCTCTCTTTTTTCTCTCCCTCTCTCACTCAAAATAAAAAAAACAATTTTTTTTAAAAATAAAATATATAAACCTCATTATACATCCTTGAAAGACTAGAGGAGCAAATTTTGAGATCAGATTCAATCCCCACAAACAGGAAAATGGGGAAGAAAAAATCTTTGTTCATTGTTACTGAAGTTACACAATAACTAATAATAGCCAGATTTGTTGAGCAGCTACTATCTGCCAAGAACTCTTCTGGGAGCTTTACTTCTTTTTTTCTCTAAATTTTATTGATTTTTTACAGAGAGGAAGGGAGAGGGACAGAGAGTCAGAAACATCGATGAGAGAGAAACATCGATCAGCTGCCTCCTGCACACTCCCACTGGGGATGTGCCCGCAATCACGGTATATCCCTTGACCGGAATCGAACCTGGGACATTTCAGTCTGAAGGCCGACGCTCTATCCACTGAGCCAAACCGGTTAGGGCGGGAGCTTTACTTCTACACACTCCCTCAATCCTTTTCACAGCTCTATAATGTAGATACTATTACCTCCGTTTTACAGATGAGGAAGCCAACTCAAGTCACAAAGAGATGGCATGGAAAAGTCCAAGGTTGTAGAGCTGTTAAGCGACAGAGACAGCAGATCCACTGTCTTCTCCGCTATGTACTACGTTCCTCTCCAAGTGACACTTTTCACTCTAGGCCTGGAAAATTCACCAGTTTCAGGGAAGACCAGAGATTACAGAGGAGCCCATGGCCAAAGACGTACCTGGCCTGTAGTAGACATGGGACACAGGTTTTGGAAAGCATCAGCTGTAGCTCCAGTTCAAAAATCTGCTGATGGGGATTCTTCAGCTGGCAAAAGAAGAGGAGGCACTGCCCAGAAATGTAAGAAGTTCCAGAGCAGGAGACGGGAGGAGTAGCATCAATCAACATGTCATATGGCTAGAAAATTACCTTGGAGTATTGCTAGGTAAGACAGGGAGAAGAGCGCTAATCAAAAGGAAGTAGAGCCCTACCTGGTTTAGCTCAGTGGATAGAGCCTCAGCCTGCGGACTGAAGGGTCCCGGGTTTGATTCTGGTCAAGGGCACATGCCCAGGTGGCAGGCTCGATCCGCAGTAGGAGGCGTGCAGGGGGCAGCTGATTAATGGTTCTCTCTCGTCATTGATGTTTCTATGTCTCTTCCTCCCCTTTCTTCTCTGAAATCAATAAAATATTTTAAAAAATAAGAATGTTGTAGTTTTCTTTTTAAAAAAAGGAAATCATATCAAGCATCGCTCAGAGGTTTTATGACCAGAAAGTGAGGTGTGGGCTTTGATTCATCACAGAAGTAGCAGGAAATGGGGAAAAGGGGGTATGGAAAGTAAGGTTTTAGAACGCATTGGGAGGAAGTATGTGTTGAGGAATATCCCGAGGACTGGAGTTGCTATCACTGCAGGAGGCAACCGATCAATGTGTCCATGTCACATTGGAGTCCCTCTCAGCCCATCTCCCCCACTGCCCCTCCATTCTCTAAAAATCAATGGGAAAATATCCTCAGGTGAGAATTAACAAATAAATAAATATATATACAAATTGGTCCATAATAGATGTTCAAAGGCACCAACTAGGAATATTAAGAATTGGGATTTACAGCCCTGGCCGGTTTGGCTCAGTGGCAGGGGCGGGCAAACTTTTTGACTCGAGGGCCACAATGGGTTCTTAAGCGAGATCGGAGGGCCGGAACAAAAGCATGGATGGAGTGTTTGTGTGAACTAATATAAATTCAAAGTAAACATCATTACATAAAAGGGTACCGTCTTTTTTTTTTTAGTTTTATTCATTTCAAATGGGCCGTAGTTTGCCCACGGCTGGGATAGAGCATCAGCCTGCAGACTGATGGTTCTCATCATTGATGTTTCTAGCTCTCTCCCCTCTTCCTTCCTCTCTGAAATCAATAAAAATATATCAAAAACGCACCCCACAAAGTGTTAAAAAAAATAATTGGGACTTACAAGGAGTCAGCATTATGAGAAACATGGAACAGTCATTTGAAAATATAATCATTTGCTTATGGTGTCAGAATATAAGACAATTTTTTGAATCTATTCCTGATCTATTTTTCTCTCACAATGGATTGGGAAATATTCCACATATAAAGTGTTCTAGGCATGCTCTCCCTCCCAGGAGCAATCCCTCACACCTTTTTTTCTCTCTCAGGCATGCATCTCCTAAACTCTAAGGGTCCCCATGAGACTTGCAACCAGGAGAGCAATGGGCAGCAGCAGCTAGTCCCAGGTGAATGCCCTGAGCTTGTACCCAAGGCCCTCTTTCCTCTGACTTCTCAGTGAGCCATAGCAGCCCCACCTACGCTCTCTCCTCTTGCTTCACTGCCTCCATTTTGAAGATTGGGTGTTTGGATATTTGGGCATTTCTCCCAGAAAGGAAATGGTGCGAGGTGTAATTTCCTCCAAACCTAGGGGTGCAAAGTGTTACAATTAACCTTTGATAGATTTTCCCTAGTATAGTTAAAGCCCCCAGGCCAACTACCACGGACAACTGGAACAGGTTGGTTGGGAGTTGGTTGAAGTTGGAGACATGTAGACTCTACTTTTCTCTTGTGTAGTTTTCTGCTGCAGCATTTATCCTGGGTAAAACTAAGTGTCTGACATGGGCTACGATGAGAAGCAGCCCTGTGAGTGTCAATTATGATGTGCACCATCAATTAAGAGCATTTTGTATTGGTTATGCTTATATGCTTATAAATTATTTGGTTAATCTCTCCCCCTCCCTCCACTTTCCCTCTGAGATCCGTCAAACTCACTAACTCTTGAACGCTGTTGAATCCAAGCACCAATCAGCCAAAGCCAATTAGCCAAATCTAGCACGGTATTAAACCCTCCGATGTCAACACATTCAATCTCAGCCGAGTCTACAATTTTAAGCAGATCAGCCTTTTATTTCATCCTCCTTCATTGAACACTTTTAGTATATTTTTCCAAAGCTGCTCCCCAGGCTCTGCCAATACACATTGATGAGGTGCTGCAGTTGTTTTGACTACAAGCTGCCTCCTTGGGGAACAGGTCTTCGCCTCTGGGCCATGTAGGGATCTAACTCTTACTATGGGGCGGGTTTCAGTCTTGAGGAGCGTCAGCATCAGGCTGTGAGGCAGCTGGCCCAAGTGCAACCATTCACCTACCAAAATGCTTCTTTGCCCAGGCAGGCAGCTTCCCGTGGGCACGGTGTACCTGTCCCTCTAAAGGTACTTGGGGTCCAGAGTTCTCGCACCTACCCAAACGCCCTTACTTCATGTCTCAGGCCTCACTCCTTTCACACCCATGCCCTTCCCTTTAGTGCAAGAGACCTGGTGTGGTTGTCGGTTTCGCACTGATCTCAGCAGCCCCACCAATCAGGCCTTTGGCATGGTGCTCAGCCATGTCTGTCCTGCAACTACAGGGGATGAGGGACTCCTCCCACACTATCAAGGCCTTTGGGTTTTCCGTGGATCTTCTCAGCTGAATAGTTTTGTCCACAATCTCAATTTTTTTTTTTTTTTTTTTTACTGTTTATTCTTTCCAGAGCCATCAGAAAGAGAGTTTACTCCACAGAACTAAATGCCTCAGGCAGAAGGGGTCAATGGCGGGGAGGGGAACATAAGTAATGCTTTCAACAGTAACTTTTTTTTAGAAAAAGGAAACTGAATGCCAGTCACATGATTTCCCAATGCCTTGTCCTCCACCTTCACTTCATCCTATGCTACTCCTGATAATGATGCCGCCGTGTGCGTGTGTGTGTGTGTGTGCGCGCATGTATGTAAAACTATTATCAGGTAGCCTGCAACTGTCCCCACCAAATCCATGGTGGTTTTTGCTGCTGGGGAAAGGGGAGAGAAATTAGAGAGGAAAGAGAAAACAATGAATTCAAATTTCTATAAGCTATTTTATTTCTTTTATTTTTTTAAAAGGTTGAAGCAAATATGAAAAAATATTAGCACTTATAAATTCTATATAGGTGTATTATACATAATTTTTAAATTTTTTTGTATTGTTTAAATTTTACCCCTCCTCACTCACTATACATCATTATTCATTATGATCATAAAGGGCTTATCCCAGGGTATGGATTAATAGAAAACTAAGAAAGTAATTCATAAAACCATTACATCAACAAGTACAAACACACACATAGCAAAATCACATCAGTACATGCCCAAGATAATTACACTGTTCCAAATCCAAAAGTCATAAAAAGCAAAAGCTGTCTTTTTCTCATCTATGTTTCCTCACATTCATTTGCCCTTCCCTAGAGCCAAACACGATTACCAGTTTTTAGTACACTTCCAAAAATATTTAATGTATTTACAAAGACATCTCTTTATCAGTTCTATAAGTCAAAGATAAACATTTTTAAAACATGGCTTTGTTCACCCTACAATATAAAGATGGTCCCACATCAATACTTCAGATTATTACAATGTGTTGTTATGCCATAAGTTAATCAATTCAGTCTATTGAGGGGGATAGTTACTATTTGCAGTCTTTGGCTATTAAAAATAACGTGAAGTTCAATGAACTGTACAGAAGTCATTGCACACCTTTGAACATATGATGTTGAAGAATGGCTAGCTAAAGGGAAATGTGCATTTAAAATGCTGGTAGATTGTTCTTGATAGAAGTTGTACTACTTATAGCAATGCATAAAAGTGCTTCCCCCTGCCAAACAGTAAAATCATTAAGTTGGAATGTACTGATTTTGTCAATCTAATAAGTGGAAAGGAGTGATATATTGTTTAGTTTTTAGTTGCTACACCTACATTATGACTAAAGTTTCTATATTTGTAGAAACTCTTTTAAATTCCTTTTCTGGGTTCTTCTGCTTGCTCACATCCATTGCCCATTTTTCTTTTGGGATCTTAGAATTTTTCTCTTTGATTTTTAGAAACTTGTTTTAAAATAAAGAGTAAACTATTTGTCTATAACTTTTGTTGCAAATATTTTTCCAGTGTATTGTTTGTTTCTTGACCTATTTGCATGGCGTTTTTACCCCAAAGATAATTTTGTTTAAAATAGTCAATATTTTCTTTCATGGTTTCTGATTGGAGACTATATTTAGGCCTTCCCTATGCTGAGATTATAAAAAATGAATGCACTATTTTTGCTTCATGTACTTCCACCACTCCATCTTTTTACATTTAAGTATTGAATCCACCTGGAATTTATTTCAGTGTCAAGTGTGATGTATAGCCCAAGCTAATTTTTTGCAGATAGGTACCCAAGTCATTCAAAATCACTTATGAAGTAATCCATCTTTGCCAAACAAATTTGAAAGCCACCTTTAACATATACTACGTTCCCACATATATTTGAATTTATTTTTGGACATTCTAATCTGCTCCATTCCTGCCATGTAACAAAACCACATTGTGGTAATTATTGTAGCTTTATGTTCTACCATTTGGTAATGCTAATTGCTCTCAGGTTTTCCCCTTTTTAGGCTTTTCCTGGGTGCTCATGCTTTTTATTTTTCAATAAACTTTAAAATTATTTTGATGCTTTGGGGAAAGATTTGTAGGTGTTTTTATTGGGTGATATTGAATTTATAGATTAACTTAGTGAAAATGGACATATTTATGATTCTGAGTCTTCTTATCCAAAAACATACTGTGCTTTTTATCTGTTCAAGTTCCCTTTTGTGTTCTTCTGTTTCACTTTATGGTTTTATTCATAAAGAACTTGTACATTTCTTATTACAGTTATTCTTAATTAGTTTACTTTTTTTGTTGGAATTACTATTGGGCTTTTTTCTTTCATGATATCTTCTAACTAGATGTAGTTTGCCTATAGGAAGGCAATTAGATTATTTGCCAGTTGACAAATAAAACATATAGGTTTACCTTATATTTTACTCGTTTATTTGTTCAACCTTCTTTCTTGAAACCACTACTTTCTTCCCAGCTCATTTTTTTCCTACTGAAGTGAAGTACATTATTCACTAATTATTTCAGGGATGGGCTATGAATGAGTAAGAGAAAATCCCAAGTTGTTACAAGTCTGAAAATTTAATTATTTTGCCCTCAACCTTGAGTGATAGTTTGACTGGGGAGAAGAGACTAGGTTCCAAGTCTCCAAACCTGAAGAGGAGTAGGGTACACAAAACATACTGGATGGAATAATGGCTGAAATGTTTCCAAATTTGGTGAAACTATTTACCCACAGATGCAAGAAGCTCTTAAAAACCTCAACCATAAGAAATTTTCTTAATTACCAAAGATCATCATAATTATTTTTCTTAAGTCAATCATAAAAAAGAGAAAATCTTCAAAGTAATCAGAGAAAAATGACACATTATGTGCAGAGGTACAAAGATGAGGAGGACAGCAGATTTATCATTGGAAAAGAAACAAGACAGAAGACAATGGAGCAACATGTTTAACTCACTGAAAGACAAAGCTATCAACCTAGCCCTCCACCCAGCAGTTATCTTTCAAAAGCAAAGGTGAAATAAAGACTTTGTTTCATACACGCAAAATCTGAATGAATTCAGCAGCAGCAGACCTACAGTATTAGAAATGTTAAAGTAATTCCTTTGAGCAGAAGGAAAATCATGCAAAATGGAAATCTAGATTTACACAGAGGAATAAAAATCACCAGAAATGGTCCTACATAGGTAAGTATAAAGAATTTTTTTCATAGTATTTAAATCTCTTTAAAAGATAAGTGGCTGCTTAAAGCAAAAATAATACCAACATATTATGGTATTTATAACATACGTAGAAGTAAAATATATCTCAACAATAGCACAAAAGTTTGGAAAGAAAAGATGGAAGTATACTGCTACTGTTGTGGAATAATACCACTTGAAGGTAGACTGTGATAAGTTTAAAGATATACTGTATCCTATGATCTTGGCCAGTGTGGCTCTGTTGGTTGTGCCATGCACCAAAAGGTTGCCTGTTTGATTCATGGTCAGGGTACATACCTCCCTTGTGGCTCAATCCCCGGTGGAGGGAGTGCAAGGAGGCAGCCTATCAATGTTTCAATCTCACATAGATATTTCTCTCTCTCTCTCTCTCCCTCTCTCTCTAAAAAAAGTAACTAAAAATATTTTTTAAAAGTTATATACTGTGAACCCTAGGGCTACAACTAAAATAATAACCCAAAACGTTATAACAAATGAGTCAATAAAGAAGATAAAATGTAATTATTTTAAAAATGTACGATTAAGTCAAAGGATGGAGAGAAAAAACGGGAAAAAGAAACAAAGAAAAAAATGGAAAAATAGCAAACATAGTAGGGTAGATGGAAACCTAAATAACCAACCCCTCTTTCTATCTACCTGCCTACCTACACACACACACACACACACACACACACACTGACACACACACACACACACACTGACACACACACACACACACACACACACTCACAATGTCTGTATTTCAGGTCTCTCCAATTACTACTCTGGTGTCCTTTACTACTATCTGAAGTTTCTTATATTTGAATTGGTTTACTCTCTGTGAATCTTATCTGTCTTGTTTGCTAACCTATCCCCAATCCCCAGCCCTTGGCTCACGGTGAGTATTCATTAAATATTTGATGGTTAAATGTTTAAATCACATAGTTTCACACTTAACCAGAGATGAAGGCTACTTAGATTAGGATCTTCCTGTCAGTTGGAAAACTTCAGAATATACAGGTGTTTCCTTGCCCTAGAGGCCAGACAGAGCATAAGATTGTGGAAAACAGCTGACTCAGCTGCCCTTGGGTTGATCCCAAAAACGATGTTTCTTTCCAGGCCTGAAAATCGACGGACACTGTCCAATACAATGTGATTGCCCATGATCGCTGATGCATCTCCTACCACTAACTGATCAGATTCCTCACTGGACTGAGATTCCTCACTGGACCGAGACCTTTTTCTCTTCCTTATTGCTCTTTGAAGCTTAGATTTATATTTGTGTACATCACTTGCTGTGCTGCAAATCACGGCAATATCCTTGCAGGAATATCCAGCCTTCAAAAGTGAATGGCATTTTCCTGTTATATAATCCACCATCTGGTCCATATCCTTGTGCTCACTCATCTCTAAGTTGCCTGGAACACCTTGAGACCATTCAGCTTCACTGAAGATATTCAGGGACTCAGAGGGGATGTTAGGTGGTGGATTTTCTCTGACTTCGTGCATTATTTCTTGTAGGTAGTTGGCTATTGGGTCTGCATTGCGGACCACTCTGATGAGCTTTTCTCTTGGGTACTGGTATCGGAGCTTGGGGAGGCCACAGTAGTCCATGTGACTGGTCTGAAAGTAGTCCAGAAAGATCCAGAGAATCCCAGGGCCATCCTTTCCTCTCTGAGTGATAGTTTTTGCCTTCTCATACCAGCCCCCATCTTCAGTGCGGAAATTCTGAGCTTCATCGATGACGATGTGTTGAATCTTTTCAAAATTTGAGTTTTTGTTCATGAAGGTTTTTCGGGTCACTGCCTGGCAGATGTTTTTGCGGCTGAAAATGTAAGAAACACAGTCAAGTTTCCCCGATCAACAAAAGGAGGTCAATTTTACTGTTAAACTCATCTTGACATAGTAAATGCAACATGAATCTTAGCATGTCAACTCAAAGCCACGTCAGCAGGACTTACTTAAGAAAAGAAAGTGGACATAGTCAGGCTACATACCTCACGAATTCTTGCAGGGGCTTGTTCTCACAGATGTAAAGAATGTCACCTGGTTGACAGTGAAACACATTCCTGATCTTTTCTATGATCTTAAAAGCCAAGATGGTCTTCCCTGTTCCAGGTAAGCCATGCACAAACTGCAATCTGGTCTTGTGAAGGTTCTTTGAAAGCACCTCATATTGTTTATCTGTGAGTAGGTTCAAAACCTCACAGCCCACCTCTTCACTTAACAAAGATCTGAACCCACACAACACTATCACTAGGGACTGCAGCAGAACTTCCATGTCCTCTGTGGTCATCAGGCAATAGGACGCAGGGTAACTTGGCAATTCTGAACCATGAAGGGCCTTTGCTGTTTTATCAGGATTC
>NW_006298628.1:26779-39746 GCF_000327345.1 Myotis davidii
AAGGCCTTGGATGATGCACAATTTTCCAGTGTAGCCACCTGTGTTCACCAACTTCTGCTTTAAGGTACGGGCGACTCTCATAATATAGTCCTTCCAACAGCCATCGTCCTTTCTGAAGATGGTGTAGAGGACTGGGATTTTTTTCTGGGAAAGTAGAAGAACATCACAGATGACTTCCTGCTTCTCTTGCAAACCCACATCCACAGCCCAGCTTCGAGAAAATATCAATATTCCTTGAGAGACACGGCGCATTTCCTTATTTATTAAGCTTCTGAGTCCTCCATTTTCCGAGAAGAGTTCCTTGTAGAGTTTTTGTGGAACATACAGCACGCTGTCTGATGATACTAGACAGGGAAAGAATTGGAATAAATTAGAGAATTTGCAGACAAGCTAGTCATCATCATTCTATGTAACAGATTCAATCCACACTTGGGTCTACCATGTGTTAGTACTAGGTTTGCATTAGTAACACAAGATAAAAGAATTCCAGTCCAGCGGAACTGACAAACGATGGGCATAAACAGAGACAAACAATAATTGTCACCCAAAGTAGTAAATTAATGGGAACGCATTATGTGAACACCAAGGAGGGGTGCAGCTTAGAAGAGAAGATGAAATCTTTCTGAAGAAGATGACCTCTGAGCCGCTTCTTACAGGATGACTGACAGTCAGCCAGTTGAAGGAAGGGAGAATAGAGAGATGGGCAAAGGGGTACATGGAGGCCAGAAACACCAAGGCTCATTCCGCCAACTCCAAGGAGATCGTGTTGCTGACGTCTAGAGTGAAAAGCAAAAAAGTGGAGATGGGAGGAAGGCATTATAGTGCATTTTCATACCTGGCAGTGCTGACGATAGTTAACAATACTGTATTATTATATACTTGAAAGTTGCTAAGAGAGATCTTAGATATTTCCAACACACACACACACACACACACACACACACACACAAGTGGTTAATTAATCTTATTGTGGTAATCATTTCACAATACATAGGTGTATGAAATCATTATGCTACACACCTTATACGTCCTGTTATCAGTTATAACTCCACAAAGCTGGGGGGGGGGGCCTGGCAAATGTTATATCCTATGTGAACTTCACCTACATGGCACTCTGTGAAAGGCAAAACTATAGAAATGGAGAACAGATCAATGGCTGCTAGGAGTTAGGGGTTGGAGATTTTGACTACAAATGGACAACATGAAGGAGGCTTTTTGTTGTTATTGTTAATCCTTACCTGAGGAGATTTCTTTCCATTGATTTTTTTAGAAAGAGTGGAAGGGAGGGAGGGAGAGGAAGAGAGAGAAAACATCGATGTGAGAGAGACACATCAATTGGTTGCCTTTTGCACGTGCTCCATTCAGGTCCGGGTTCGCACCTGCAACCCAGGTACTTGCCCTTGATTGGAAATCAAAACCATGACCCTTCAGTGCATGAGCCCAACATTCTAACCACTGAGCACACTGTCCAGGGCAGGAGCCACTTTTTGGTGATTGAATTGTTCTGTACCTTGACTGTGGTGGACACACAAATTATACATATTTAAAAACCCTTAATCTGTTTACAAAGAAAGGTCCATTTCACATTTGTAATTTTAAAAAATTAATTCTTTAAAGTGTTTTTTTATTTTTTTATTTTTATTGCTTAAAGTATTACAAAGGGTTAAAGTGTGTGTGTGTGTTTTTTTTTAAAAGTTTGGCTTTGCCTATATGCATATAAAACCTTTTGTGGTCAGGAGTCCAAATTTGGAATCTAATCAAAACTATGAATCCTCTTCTCAGACACACACACACACACACACACACACACACACAATTTGATTTTTTAATTCTGCATAAGGGGAGGAGACAAGGAAGAATCCAGATTTCTGTGCTTGGCTGGGTGGAGGATGAATTCTCCAATTGATAGAGATAATCTGAAAAGAATACTTAATACAGAATAATATGCGGCGTATAGAGAGGAAATAGAAGATTGTCAGAGGGGAGATTGATTTTGGAAATGCTCAGCGTGGGAAACCTGTTAAATATCAAGCCGTCTAGCGAGCAATTGGACACACCAGTAAAGTTTGTCTGGACTAGCGTTATTTTCTATAAAAGCGAACTAAACTAAAGGGACTTCCTACTACTACTTCCATTTAACATTATTCAGGAATTATTGGCCAATGAACTGAAATAAGTAAAAGAAATAGTGTACATAAATATAAAAAAAGTTAGTTCAAAATTACTTTTGCTTTTTCATTAATGAAAGTATTATGTAAAATGTTTGGAAATGGCATAATTTAAAACTATGAGCTTTCCTACATGCCAGCAATTCACAATCAGAAATTATTTTCATATAAAGATCTCATTCTAGGAATAAAATCTAACATATATGGTAACAATATGGATAAAACTTTGAAACTATTAAGAGATATCCCATATTTCACTAATTATAAATGTACTTTAATATATTTTATTCTCAAAGAAATTTTTTATTGATTTGAGAGAGAGAGAGAGAGAGAGAGAGAGACTTGTTGTTCCACTTATTTATTCATTCATTGGTTGATTCTTGTATGTGGGTGGACCAGGGATTGAATCCACAACCATGGCGTACCAGGTAGCTCTAACCAATGGAGCTACCTGGACAGGGCTTAATATCTCTTAAATAAAAATATATCCTATAGTTTAATGGACAAGATTTTATTTTTAGTGATAAATAAAATAATAATGCAATATTATTTTCTTAAATTTGATGAAATATGGTCAAAGAAAGCTTGAATAAATGGCCAAACATTCCATGTTCAACTAAGAGAAAATGTACTGTTGTAAAAATGATAGTTCTTCCTAAATTAATTTATCAATTTTATGTAATTGCTATCAAAATAATATCATTTTATCCTTTTATTTTTGTGGAACAAAATGACACTAAGCTTCTTCTAGAAGAGAAATGCCATGATAATATCATTTGGGGAAAGTGTATTCTGGTATGTTTTGGAAGGCAGCTATGCTCACCACTATACCACCAACACAGGTATGTTTTGAATTACAATTTGGCAATGTTCACCTAAGCTTGTAAGTTTAAAGAAGTGATAGCAGGAGTGTTTTCAAAGTTCTGTTTTTTGACCTTGGTGGTGGTTACATAGGTTTCACTGTATAATTATTTATTAAGTAATAAGACTGTTCTATGTATTTTCTGTATATATAGTATATTTCACAATAAAAATAGCTAAAACTTAATAACATCAGTGTTGAGGAATACTATAAGATATTATCTTATACTAGAGGCCCGGTGCACGAAATTTGTGCACGGGTAGGGTCCCTAGTCCTGGCCGGTGATCAGGGCTAATCGGGGCCTTCCTTCGTTCCATGCCACCTCATGGTGGTCAGTGCATGTCATAGCGAGCGATAGAACTCCCGGTCTCCCAAACTCCTGCGGGGACACTTTGCATATTACCTTATATATATATAAACTAAAGGCCCAGTGCATGAAATTCGTATGGGGAGGGGAGCGGGGGGGGTCCCTCAGCCCGACCTGCACCCTCTCCAATCTGGGTGGTGTCCTGATGGCTTAGGCCCACTCCCCATGGTTCTCTGCTGTCTGCAGGGCCCGCTTGGCCACTCCTGGTCACCGCAGTGATGGCCAAGCAGGCCCTGCTCCCAGCAGCCGCCCCCAGGACTGGAGGACACAGCTGGGCTGAGAGGACCGAGTGCCGTCATCTTGTGGCTATGGGTGCCACCATCATTGTGTCTGAGTGATGCTTAATTTGCATATTACCCTTTTATTAGATAGGCTAATAAAGGTAATATGCAAATTGTTGACACTAACTGCAGAACGACCGTGAACAACCGGTCACTATGATGCACACTGACCACCAGGGGGCAGATGCTCAGTGCAGGAGTTGCCCCTGGTGGTCAGTGCACTTCAACAGGGGGGGCTCCGCTCAGCCATAAGCCAGCTCATGGCTGGCCAGTGCAGCGGCGGTGGCGGTGGGAGCCTCTCCCGCCTCCAAGGCAGTGCTAAGGATGTCCAATTAACAGCTTAGGCCTGCTCCCCATGGGGAGTGGTTCTTAGCCATTAGTCGGACATCCCCTGAGGGCTCCCACGCTGCCAGAGGGATGTCTGACTGCCAACTTAGGCCCAATCCCCCAGGGAGTGGGCCTAAGCCAGCAGGTGGACTCCCTCAAGGGGTCCTAGACTGTGAGAGGGCACAGGCTGGGCTGAGGGATACCCCCTCCCCCCTTCCAGTGCATGAATTTTTGTTCACTGGGCCTCTAGTATAATCAGTAAAAGAACTGGGTAAATCTGTGAGTTAACTCATGACAAGATGTACATGTACATTACTCAGATTTAGCCCTGTGCTTGCATACAGTTGTAGTGTATTCATTTTGCTACTGAATAATAATATTCCATTATGTGAATACAGTACAGTATATTTATACATATTGTGACAATAGATAATTTGGTTGTTTCCTATTTGGTGCTATTGCAAACAGTGAACTTATGAACACTATGAGATATTGGTAAATCTCCAATTATATCTATTTACTGATGTGTATGCACACATTTTTCTTTAGAAACTAGAAAGAATTGCTGAATGATAGAGTATGCAAATAACCAATTATACAAGGTAATATCAAATTTGCTTTCCGAAGGAATTCAGCCAATTTAAATTCCAAGCAGCAATGTAAAAAAGATCCTGATTACCTACAACTTCTCCAATACCTGCTATGTGTTGAGCATCTCTTCATAACTGTATTGGGCATATGTGTCTTCTTTTCTGAGAAATTCATCTTTATAACTATTTCCCATTTTTCTATTGGCTTATTTGTTCTTTTGAAAAATTATGTAAGTTCTTTCTATATTCTTGATACCAATTCTTTGTCAGCTACATGGATTGTAAATGTCTTTCAAGATTGTAGTTAAATCTTTTCACTCTTTTGAGGAGCAAAAGTTCTTAATTTTAATATAGCAAAATTTATCAGTCTTTCTGTTTAAGTTTAATTCTTTTGTGTCTGGTTTAAGAAATTCTTATCTGAACAACACTAAATTATTCATGTACATTTTCTAATAAGAGTTTGAAAGGTTTGTTTCTGACATTTATTTCCCTAAATCTTCTGGAATTGATTTTTTTCTATAGCATAAAACGAGAGTCCAATTCTATTTTTTTTCCATATGGATGCACAACCAACCTGTTCCAAAGCAACACTGAGACTGAATTACCTGGAAAGTGGCGTTTTTGCAGTTCTTCCAGACATTCCAAATTCCTATGAGTGCACACACTGCTGCTTTGGGGTGTGGCAGCTGACACACTCAGCTGAAGGACCATGTCAGAAAGTCTGGAAAGATCTTAGGAAACAAGGACCAAGGGTTTAATATGCAAAAAGGCTGAACTCCAACTTAGAGGTGCGCTGTGTTGCAGAGCCTTTCACTTAGTCTTAGAACTCAAAGTCCTGGCCCACAGATACTTGATTTACATCCGAAGTCAGCTCAGAAAAACCTACTGATATCTTGGGGTGGCAAGGGGACTGGTGAATATCACATATTGGCTCTCAAAAAGGAAAAGTAGAAAAGGAGAAGGACAGCCATGTCTTGGTCATCTTTTAATTGTCTTTAATCCTCACCCAAGGACATGCTTTTTATTGGTGAGAGAGGAGAGGGAGGGAGGGAGGGAGAGAGGGAGGGAAGAAAGGAGGGAGGGAGAGAGAGAGGCAGAAGGAGAGAAACATGGATGTGAGAGTGAAACATTGATCGTTGCCTCCCACAAGGGAATCAAACCCACAACCTGGGTATGTGCCCTGATGGGGATTCGAACTTGCAACCTTTCAGTGTACAAGACAATGTTCCAACTAACTGAACCACAGGGGCCAGGGCAGTTTGGTCATCTTTTAGCTCAAAAATAGAAGTGGGGCAATAAGAAAGGCAGAACATTTAATCCAGGAAACCATCCATAACGGGAAGGAAGTGGCAATAAATTAAAGAGGACACGTGAAAAGGAATTTCCTGAATAATCAAATGTGAGTTTACGATCAGAAAGGATAAGAAGAAATTTGAATGTGAACATAAGAAAGGAAGTGAAGATAGAAATGACTAGGTCGAACAGTCCCCTGGACCACCCTCTATTGCAGCGGTTCTCAACCTGTGGGTCGTGAACCTTTTGGCAGTCGAATGACCCTTTCACAGGAGTCACCTAAGACCATCCTGCATATCAGATATTTACATGACGATTCATAACAGTAGCAACATTACAGTTATGAAGTAGCAACGAAAATAATTTTCTGGTTGGGTCACAACATGAGGAACTTTATTTAAAGGGCCAGAAGGTTGAGAACCACTGCTCTAGTGGGTCAACTAGCCCAGGGCATCTGTGGACACAGGATATTTAAGATGGGCAGAGGGAAAGAAGGGCAGTGCCCACCAACTGCATCTATAGGAATTAATAAATCAGATATCTGCAACTCAGAGAGTACCTCTCTTTCCCACAATTTCAAAGCAATACCTCCCTCACCTCCCTCCAACTCCCCACCCAACATTACAGTTATTGTGGATTCTGCTCCCTGACCTGGGTCGGCTTCTATCATCCGAGTTGCCCATTCCTTTGTGGCCAGCCGGACCATCCGGTTGTCCTTCACCTGCCAGGCGCTAGGCTCTTTGGCAAACACTGCACAGCAGAATGGCTCCACCTTGACTGCACAGACATATCTATGGAGGGCCGGGTGATTTTTTACTTTAAGGAATTTAATGGCATATTTTATCTCACACCTCTGGGTACAGAAATGATGGACAGGTAGCTTCCTAATACAGGTACCAATGGAGTTCTTGAAGGTGGTTTGATCTGTTTTCTCTTTTTCACATCCAATAACTTTTCGGGTCTTTTCATCCACCCCCCAAAATATGTACCCTCCTTCGGTGTTTGCAAATGCAGACACACATCTGGAGAGATTCTTCTCAAAGCGTTCCTCTTCTGAGAACATTTTAAATTCAACATGAGTGGACTGAGTAAAACTGAGCTCTTCCAAGTACTGGAGGTCCCCTCTAGCAAATAAAGCAGCGGCGGAGGCCTTTATGTCATCTTCGCTTTGTACACAATCCTGAATATTCTGTGGGCTTAAATTGGAAGCATGAGTATTCCTAAGAGGCCGAGTCTTCCCTTTGAGGAATGACAGTGCTTCCTCAGGCGTCATCTCCTTAGTAGACGTTTTATGTCTCTGGTACAAATTGGAGGACAAAGTAGCAAGCCGTACCCCAGAGGCCTTTGCATTCCACGATTTCACAAAAATAAAAAAGAGGTTTTGGTCTTCCTGTTGTATCTCATCTAAATAGCCATTGAACATTGAACGCAATTTCAATCCTACTCCATGGCTCCTATAATCGTAATCTTCATTCGCAATCTCAATCTTGATCACTCCTCCACCAGAATTCAGCAGAGCACATATTGCGTGCAGGATGCTTTGATTCTGTTCTTTCTGCAGTTGAGGGTCCATTTCATTCCTTTGCTTCTCCCCAAGGATGACTTTTCCTGCATTTAAAACACACTCAGCAAAGTTCGTTTCCAAATCAGTCTTGAGATTCATCTTCTCAGCACTTTTCCTATTCTTACCCTGAAATGTTCTCCTAAAAAACAGGAAGATAGAACCATTAGAACAGGATACAAATAGGGGCAGTAGGGAATTGACAGTTTAAGGGCGCTCTTCTAAAGTGGATTACGTAATTTATTTCCACTGAGCCTGAGGCCAGATTCATACATGAAGGGTATACAACAGGTTGAGGAACTAAGTCTGCAGGGAGCCCATAGCCACCACAGAATTGATCAAGCAACTATTTTTATGCTATGATTTTAGTAACTGTTTCTGCCAAGTTCTCTAAATGACAACATCTCTCAAGGCACCTGCAGAAAGCTGGAAGCATTGTAAAAATACACATAGATAAGAGCTGCAATGCAACTGGAAAGATTTCATGGCCAAAATATGTCTTCGATATTTATTGTTATTCTTGGTACTTGGTCACCAGTTTGATTCCCAGTCAGAGCACATGTCTAGGCTGTGGGCTCAATTCCCAGTAGGGAGTGTGCAGGCAGCTGATTGATGTTAATGTTTCTCTCTCATCATCAATGTTTCTATCTCTCTCTCCCTCTTCCTTCCTCTCTCTCTCTAAAATCAATAAAAACATATTTTTTAAAAAGAATAATGAGGCATGACTTCACATCTACTTGGATAGTAGTAATCTATACTAATAAAAGGGTAATTTGCTAATTAGACCAGGTCAACTTCCAGGCAACCTTCTGGACTTCCTTCTGGACAAAGCCATGGTGGTGGGTGCCAAGGCAGAGGCAGTTCGGGGGGATCAGGCCTCCAAGCCTAGTCCTCTTTTTACACCCTCCACCCCCTGCATGAATTTCATGCACCTGGTCACTAGTAATAATAATAGTAGTAGTAAAAAAACAAAAACAGGTGTTGGTGAGGATGTAGAATAAATATGTCAAACTCGCAGCCGACGGGCCACATGCTGGCTGCGAGTTTGACATGCTTGATGTACAGAAATTGGAATCCACATACATTGCTGGTAGGAATACAAAACATTGCAGCCATTGTGGAATATAGTTTGAAAGTTGTTCAAAAAGCTAAACACAGAATTACATATGATCCAGCAATTCCACTCCTAAGTATATACTACACAGAATTGAAAACGGGCAATCAAATGAATCCTTGAAACTCAAATAAGTCATGAATGTGCATAGCAGCACTGTTCATAATAGCCAAAAGGTGGAAACAACTCAAATGTCTATCAACAGATGCGTGGATAAACAAACTGGGCTCTATTCACACAATAGCATATTAGTCAGCCACAAAAGGGAATAAAGTATTGATGCTTGCTTCAACATGGATGAACACTATACCAAGTGAACGAGCCAGACACAAAAGGTCACTTTATGGACTGTATGTTTATGTCCCATTGAACTCATATGTTGAAACCCTAACCTCCACTGGGATGGTATTAGGATGTGGGGCTTGTAGGGAGTAATTAGGTCATGAGAGTGGAGCCTTGTGATGGGAGTAGTAACCTTATAAAGAAGAGACACCAGAGAGCTTATTTCTCTCTCTGCTCTCTTCACCATAGGAGGATACAAGGAGAAGGCAGCCATCTGCACACCAGGAAGAGAGCCCTCACCAGACACAGGATCTGCTGGCACCTTGATCTTAGACTTCCCAGCCTCCGCAGCTGTGATAAATAAATGTGTGTTGTTTAAGCCACTCAGTTTATGATACTTTTACTACAGTAACCCAAACTGACTAAGACAGTCACATATATACACTATGATGAGAAATACTCAAAATCGATAAAATCATTGAATCAGAAAGAAGATTGATGGTTGCCAGAGGCTAGGGGAAATGAGGAATAGGGAGTAATTGCTTCATGGGATTTTATTTGGGAGTGATGAAAATGTTTTGAAGCTTGACAGGAGTGGTGGTTGCATACCATGGTGAATGTACTAAGTGCTGCTGACTTGTTCACTTTAAATGGTTAATTTTATGTTACACAAATTTCACCTGAATTTTTAAAATTTAATCCAAAAATGAAGGTGAAATAATTCCTTAGCAGAACTGCAATCCAAAAAACATTAAAGAAAGTCTTTAGGCAGGAGGAACATGGTACCAGCTGGAAAATGCATATGCACAAAGCAGTGGAGAACATTGGATATGATAACTACATGAATAAATTATATATTTATGGGTAAATTTATATATATATATATATATTACACTAAATACATTCAGTATATAATTTACATATAAATTATATGTAATCATATGTAATTTATACATATAGAATAAATATATACTTTTTAAACATATCTCTTTTAAAATTAGAGTACTGACATTAACTGATTTTAAGCCTTTTTATACAATTACAGTAGCCAAGATATTATAGAATTGATATAAAGATGAAAAATACATCCATGGACTGAAATTAGGCATCAAATATATAAACAAAAAAGGTACAAAGTGGGGAAAATATAATTGTTTCAACAAGTAGGACTAGAGCAATTGAATATCCATCTACAAATGAAATGAACTTCAATTCCTATTTTACACCACTTACAAAAGTACTCAAAGATGTCTTAGACCAAAATGTAAAACCTAAAACCCTGTGGAAATAAATGAAGACTGCCCAAAGGAGACCATGCAGAGTCTATTAATTCATTGCTCACTGTGTTTAGGAAAAGAGCCACCATCACTCGCGGTGGCAGAGGAATGGGAAAGCTTTACGGTATAGTTAAAAAAGGGAAGGCTCAGCAATGCTCTGTTTTTGCTTGTTGGCTTGTGTGTGTGTGTTTTAAAATAACTCTTTATTGTTGAAGAATTTTTCCCCCATTGACCCCCTGCAGCCCACCCCTGCCCCCGCTCCCGCCCATTGTCTGTGTCCATGGGCCACGCATATATGCATACAAAGTCCTTGGTTGATTGCCTCCACCCCCCCTCCCTCCCCTGCCTTCCCTCCGAGATTCCAAATTCTGTTCCACGCTTCCTTCCAAGTGCTCTGTTTTGAGGTTGTTGTTCTAGGGAAGCTGAATGTGGACTTAGTAGACGCAGGGCATCTTATGTGACTGGTTTGGAAGCCTATTTCTTTCTTTGGTTGGTTCTAAATCGGTAGTGGGCGGCAAAAATTAGGGAAGCGGGCAGTTACTGACTAAGTCCTGGCCACTTTGAGCCAGTTGCCACGGGGGTTGTGGTTTGGCTTCCAGCTAATATGTTACAGAGGTTGTGGGTCAGAGTTCTGTGTTTACTTATCTGGCCAGTGCCCCTTTGTATATTCAGTCGCTCAACCTCAAAACTTAGGAGGAAAACAGGAGAAAATATGTTTACCTTGGGTTCAGCAAACATTTCTTAGAGGTGACATGAAATGCACAATAAAAAACTTAATATATTGGACTTTGAGAAAGTCTCCTTACTGAAAGACACTGTTAAGGAAATGAAAATACAAGCCCCTGACTGGAAGAAATATTTGCACATGATGTATATGATAAAGAAGTTGTAGCTTTCTAATTTCTATATAGAACTCTTGAAAGGCAGTAATATAAGAATAACCAACTTAAAAATGGATAAGAGATTTGAACAGATGCTTCCCCAAAGAATGTATATAGAGAACAAAAATAAGTACATAAAGTGATGTTCAGCCTCACTAGTCATTAGGGAAATGCCAAATGAGGCCCAGCCGGTGTGGCTCTGTTTGAGCGTTGACCCAGGAGCCAAGAGGTCATAGTTCAATTCCCAGTTAGGATATATGCCCTGGTTGTGGTCTCAATCCCCAGTGGGGGGCAGAAGGCAGCTGATCAACAATGTGTCTCTCTCATCAATGTTCCTAGCTCTCTGTCCCTCTCCTTCCTCTCTCAAAAAAACAAAAAAACAAAAACAATTAAATAAAACTACAATGAGATAACATTGTACACCTATTAGAATGACTAAAATGATGAACCAACCAGGTGTTGGTGAGGATGTGGATGAAAGGGAACTTCCATACAGTCCTGGTAGGCACATACAGTACAACCATTTTGGAAAAGAGTTCGGTAGTTGCATACACTTACCATATGACCCAGATATTCTACTTTTAAGTATTTACCCAAAAGAAATGAAAACATATGTCCATACAAAGACCTGTGCATGCATGTTCACAACACCCAAGATAGCAGCGTAGGTAAACTCTGGTACTCGCCACCTTCCACAACTACATCAAAATTTATCAAATTGTACATTTTAGGTACGTGCAGTTTACCACCTGTCAAAAATACCCCCATAATGCTATTAAAAACTACACAGATGGCCCTGACCTGTTTGGCTCAGTGGATAGAGCGTCGACCTGTGGACTGAAGGGTCCCAGGTTCGGTTCCACTCAGGGGCATGTACCTTGGTTGCGGGCACGTCCCTGATTGGGGGTGTGTAGGAGGCGGCTGATCGATATTCCTCTCTTGTCGATGTTTCTGGCTCTCTGTCCTTTTCCCTTCCTCTCTGTAGAAAATCAATAAAATATATTTTTTAAAATAAATAAATAAATAAAAATAATAATTTTTAAAAAACTACACAGATGAATGATTATGAAAAAATAAGTTAAGTGCTCGCTTCGGCAGCACATATACTAAAATTGGAACGATACTGAGAAGATTAGCATGGCCCCTGCGCAAAAATGACATGCAAGAAGAAAAAAGAAAAGGGAAAAAAAAGAAAAAAGAAGTTAAAAGTATCTATCCTATCTAATAATAGACAAAAAGGGTAATTAACCATACCTCCGCTACGCTTCCCATTGGCTAATCAGGGCAATATGCAAATTAACTTCCAAGAAAGATGGCAGTTGATTTGCATACATAGGCGCCAAGCCATGGACTGAGGCATTAGGCCTGGGCCGGAGCGGAGCCAGCCAGCGATCGTTGATGGCGGCAGCGGGGAGCTGGGGGTGCCCTGTCCAGGCCTAACACCTTGGCCAGAGGCATTAGGCCTTGCCCTGGGCAGAGCCAGCCATGGATCGTTGATGGTGGCGGGGAGCTGGGGGTGCCCGGCCCAGGCCTATGCCTTGGCCAGAGGCATTAGGCCTTGCCCTGGGCAGAGCCAGCCAGTGATCGTTGATGGTGGCGGGGAGCTGGGGGTCCCCTGCCCAGGGCTAATGACTCGGCCAGAGGCGTTAGGCCTGGGCATTAGGCCTGGGCCGGAGCGGAGCCAGCCAGCGATCGTTGATGGCGGCAGCGGGGAGCTGGGGGTGCCCTGTCCAGGCCTAACACCTTGGCCAGAGGCATTAGGCCTTGCCCTGGGCAGAGCCAGCCAGTGATCGTTGATGGTGGCGGGGAGCTGGGGGTGCCCGGCCCAGGCCTATGCCTTGGCCAGAGGCATTAGGCCTTGCCCTGGGCAGAGCCAGCCAGTGATCGTTGATGGTGGCGGGGAGCTGGGGGTCCCCTGCCCAGGGCTAATGACTCGGCCAGAGGCGTTAGGCCTGGGCAGGGGA
>NW_006298628.1:39983-41725 GCF_000327345.1 Myotis davidii
ATATCCTCAGGTGAGAATAAAAGAAGAAAGAAATGTCATGTCCTATGAAAGACACATCTTGAAAATGCCTAAAGAAAGTTGTCATTTTTTCATGGTAAAGGGACTGGAGTCCATGTTGATGAAAACACCTTGGTGGCTGTGGTGACTGGCAGTGGCTGCAACAGCGGGGTGATGGGGTTGGTGCCTTCCCCTGATCAGCCCGGTTGCCTCCCACAAAGGGAGGCCAGACTGTGGCTTAGGCCCACTCCCCAAGGGGCACAGGGAGCAGGGAGTAGGACATTCCCTAGGGTTCCCAATATCTGATAGGGGGCAAGCTGGGCTGAAGGACCCCCGCCTCCAGTGCACAAATTTTTGTGCACCGGGCCTCTAGTATATATATTAAAGGCTAATATGCAGTGTCCCCACAGGAGTTCAACTGGAAGACTGGGAGTTCGATTGCTCGCTATGACGTGTGCTGACCACCAAGGGGCAGTGCAGAACGAAGGAAGGCCCTGGGTGGCAGCTGGAAGGCCCCAATCGGCCCAGATCATTGGCCAGGCCTAGGGGCCCTACCCGTGCATGAATTTTGTGCACTGGGCCGCTAGTGTTACTATAATATAATGAGCTCAGTAACCTGCTAGGAGTGTATTTGTGATAGGATTAGTGTTATAGAGACCCCAATTCTGCATAGTCCAGATGGAGACTTTTGTGCGCCACCATGTTCATTTGATAATAACCACCACCCCATCCTGCCCTTTCCCTTACATATGGGAAATTTACACTTCTCAGCTCTGCAAAGTCCCGTCTCCATGGAAATCTTCGTGTGAAAAACAGATCATCCTAACTGCCAGTGAAAATTACATCAGCAACAGAAGAGAAAATCTCTCTTCCTTCAGGTACATAAAAGCAGAAAGTATTCCATTTCATAAAGTTGCCTTTGTAGATTTTGTTTTTCTAGCAGAGGAATCCCCCAAGACCCTTGGTCTGCAGAAACTGTTGCTCTGGCCTGTGAAATGTCTAATAGCCTTGACAAATACTATAACTGTGAATGGTTGTTTACTTAATGTCCTCTTGCCATGACAATAATATTGAAATTGATTCCTGTTTTCTGATAGGCACAAACTTGAAATTGATTCCTGTTTTCTGACAGGCACAAACCTCTCTGAATTTTCATAATCGGGCCAAGAGCAGATCATCAAGAGGACATCTGTAATACTCTCAACAATAAAGATAAGAAAAAAAACTATATTGGAGGCCCTAACAATACAATAGGATAAGAAAAGAAAGAAAATTTATAAGACTGAGACCAAATTATCATTATTTTCAGACATAATATCTAGGTAGAAATCCAAGGAAAGTTGTAGAAATAAATCAAAAACAAATTTCTCAAAAGAACACTTGTGACCGCTGATCTTAGCTGCTCATCTTCCCTCCTCTTCCGGCCCACAGGGATCCCGGCTCAGCGCAGACTTGAGCGGAATCAGTTTCTGTTTCCCCACCGAGGCAGCAAGGCCTCGCCTTCTTTCCCGTTAGCCACCACACCCATTTCCTCCTAGAGACTCGCTCTGAGGTCAGGATGGGTGCAGATGGGAGCCAAGCAGAGGTCCTGCCGCCCAGCATCCCCGCCCTACACCCCAGTCCTAAGGATTCCTTCTGGCTCCTAGACAGTCATGTGCAAAAGTGGACCAGAGCCCTGGCCCGTAGCTCAGTGGTTAGAGCTTCCTCTTACCCCAAGGTTTCGGGTTCCATCCCCCATCAGGGCA
>NW_006298628.1:41786-42408 GCF_000327345.1 Myotis davidii
AGAATCAAACTGAAAGCAGAACTGAGTGGAACAACAAATCAATGCAAATCAATGTCTCTCGTCCTCTCTCTCTCTCTCAAATCAATTTTTACAAAAGATATATTTTTTAAGACAAACAAAGTGGACCAGAATCACTCCCGGGCAGCTAGTGAGCCACTATCAGTGGTTCTCAACCTTCCTAATGTTGCGACCCTTTAACACAGTTCCTCATGTTGTGGTGACCCCCAATTTCATTGTTACAAATTGAACATAATGAAAGCATAAGTGATTAATCACAAAAACAATTATGTAATTATATGTGTTTTCCGATGGTCTTAGGCGACCCCTGTGAAAGGGTCGTTCGACCCCCAAAGGGGTCGCGAGCCACAGGTTGAGAACCGCTGAAGGACCAGGGCTTGGGGGCTAGACTGCGAGCCCGCCCAGCGGGTGGGAGCTGTTAGGGTGTGAGGACTGGGTCCCAAGCCTGGGGTCCCCGGGCAATCCGCGGAGCACAGCCTCTTTCAATGAGCAGGACGCTGACCTCATGGGTCCCCAGGCCACGGCCGCAGCCGCTTCACCTTCGAGCTCGGCACCCAGTTAGCGGTTTCCTGTAAAGTTCTCTGAGCCCCTGAACCGGGGGAGA
>NW_006298628.1:42566-43379 GCF_000327345.1 Myotis davidii
CCGGCGGGAGAGGAGCTCAGGGGTGGAGCCCAGGCCCAGGGCTGCAGCCGCTGCACCCCGCCTTCACCACCGCAGGGTCGGGGTCCTGCGCGCACCTGGGAGGGGGAACCGAGTTTTTGGAGGACCTGTGCAAAGGGGCGCGGGACTCATTACCTGTCAAGGTTTCTCCTCTGCAGCGCGCCTCCCTCCCGGAGACAGCGATGGAACGATGGAGCGTCCCAAACCCAGAGCCGTGGCCGTGACCCTGCAGGGACCGGTCCTTAAATCACCTGAAATCGGTGACAATTCACGGGGCTGGGCACAGGAGACAGGAACAGCCCAATAGGTTCGCTTCTGTAGACCGGAAGCCCGCTTCTGCCAGGACAGCCGCCTCGGGGATCTTTGGTGGTTGGGGGCGGAGTGTTGTTTCATTATGCTTTCCGATGAGCGATACGCGGGGGCAGTACTCGCCCCATCCAGGGAGAGATTTTCCCGAGCAACCCCACCTCCTCTCGCCCTGCCCGGACGCCCCAGCTGCCCGAGGGCCACAGGTCTCTCTCCCTATCGCCTCCAGCCGGGTTTGGGGCTGGAATTTCGGGATCAGTCGCCCCGACTCTCCCCGGGGAGCGAGGAGTTGGCAGCGGGGAGTGTCACCGCTTGCTAGAACACCCCCAGGATCAGGCGATGGTGTTTTGGTGAAAGTAAAGGGGAAATGTCCTTTTGATTCACCTGCCCACTGCAGGCTTGCTCACACCCCCGCCTTGTCCAAGACTACCATTCTCAATGTGTTCATCCTAATTTTATTACCAAGAGTGTTCTGGGTGGAAGCGGGGG
>NW_006298628.1:43405-44935 GCF_000327345.1 Myotis davidii
CGCGGGCGACGCCAGGCCCTGCCAGTCGCCCCATAGATCGTGCACGGGTCTCGAGTAACTATAGAAGCCTGGAGCTACTGTGGACTATCTTCTCTAGCACATGGGGAGAGGCTACCAGAAAATAAGGTCAACCCAGAGGAAATCAAAGCCAAGATATCGGGAGGGAGGATGAAAGAGGTAAGACACCCGGCTAGAAAATAATATTGGTGACAATATTTGAACCCTGGATCTAACAACACCAGACCTTTCCCTGCATAGACAAGCTGTATGAGTTAGTGAAATTGTTTTTCTTAAAGTACTTGGAGTTGATCTCATTCAAATTCATCATGTTCATCTTGCTTGGAAGATTTACCCTAACAAATTGCAAAAATTGTGTCACACTGTTGAATCTGAACCATATTTCCATCATAGCTGAGCGATGGGATGGGAGATGAGGCTGGGACAGGGCACTGCAGCTAAAACATACAATCCTAGGCAGCTTTATTCAAACAGTATGGGAGAGAGAGGATGAAAAGCAGCACAGATCAACATCCAGGTACAATAGCACTAACCTTTATATTCACACACCTATAAGGCCCTACCTTACCACACAACTCCTTTTTCAAAACATAAAGAACTTCAGCCCATTATCCTGGCCTTTGGAATGGGTACAGAAAGAATTATCCAACCTGTCTTCCAAATTACAGATAAAAATTATTCTAGGAATTTCTATAACATGACAGAGACAGGGAGCAAGAGAGCCAATGGAACAGACACACTTTGGGCGAAGGAGAAGATTTACAACTCAGGGAACAACCAAGTATTTTTTTAAATGGAGACTTCATTGTCACTACCATGATCCCTAGGTGAACTGACATTCCAAGAGTTCCCTGCTCAGGACTCTGCACAATATAGGATCAGCCCCAGCACTCTGGTGGGCTCCTGGCTAAGACACTGGCTTGATGAAGCCATAATCCATGCACTTGATGAGACATTCCCGGGCTGTCTGAATCACCGCTGCCCTCTTCTCATCCGGTTCCTGTTTGCCCACCACAGTCAGGATCTCCAGCAGCTCACTCTCCACCAGCTTCTTGGCCAGCTCAGCATCAGCCTGCAGCAGGTTATAGGCAATGACCAGGCCCCGGTGTTGGACAGACAGCTGGTCATGCAGGCAAAGCCGTTGTAAGATCTCCAACCACTGAGTTGTCTGGAGCGGGGAAGATGGATAAGGAAGGATTGGAGGAATCAGTGGGTGGACAGAGAGAGGAGATTTTGGACAAGATAAATAGAAGGCACTGGCCAGGCCCAGATTCTGGGCTCTGAAAGGGCAAGTGAGCGGGGACTCTGGTTATGTGTGTATGGGACTCAGAATATGCGTACTTGGGCCCCTTGGGAGCAACTGCGTGGTACCCATCTTACCAGAACCCGAGCAGGAATTGGAGAACTAGAAGGAATTTGAAAAAATCCAATTCCTTTCATTTTAGAAGTGGAGGGACTGAGGTCCAGGGAGGGAAAGTAACTTAGCCATCTATGGTCACACATCGGGAAAGA
>NW_006298628.1:44947-47752 GCF_000327345.1 Myotis davidii
AAAGAGTAGAATAAATATCCACACATCCATTTCTTTTTTAAGCATCTTAAGAAGCAAAGGGACAGGCTCACTGCATGCCTGAGCAGAATGAGGGTGGAGGGTCTCAAAGAGGAGGATTCTAATGCCGGGCACATGGTCAAGGCCTATTTCTGCTAACCGAGGTGCCCCTTGAGACAGGAGCTCCAGGTATGCACTCCACCAGCCTTGACTTCAACTGGATCAACACTGGGGTTGGAGTGTATCCTCTCCTCCATCCCTCCTCTCTCTCTCTCTCTCTCTCTCTCTCTCTATCTCTCTCTCCTCTCTCTCTCTCCCTCTCTCTCTCTCTTTCATTCTCAAGTGTGAAGCATCCCAACTATTGTGTACAGGGAAGACAGGACTCTAGATCCCTCTGATCACCCCAGGAGACAGAGATGGAGCTGAGAATAAAACCAGGAGGCTTGGCTCTTAATCATTCAACAGACACACGTGGGAAGCAGAGTAGAATACAGTGGGGCCTTGACTTACGAGTTTAATTTGTTTCGTGACAGAGCTCGTATCTCAAATTACTCGTATGTCAAATCAAAAAGTGAATAAGTGAGACACGTGATGCTGGGCTGATGTTGTGGTGTTCACTGTGAAGTTCGCTGCGCCAACTAGTGGTGGGGTATCTGAAGCTGGCTCGTAACCTGAATTTTAGCTCGCAACTCAAAGCAAAAAAATCAGCCAAGAGATGGCTCGTATCTCAAAAAACTCGTTAGTCGGGACACTCGTAAGTCAAGGCCCCACTGTAGTTATCAGCATGGGTCTTGGAGTAAAAAAGGCCAGTGTTCAGGTCCCAGCTCAGCCACTTACCAATGGTATGACCTTGGCTAAGTTATGTAACCTCCGCAAGCCTCAGGAGATGATCCGTGGAAAGAGCTTAGCGTGGGAGCTGGGGCAGAGTGAGAGCCCAACAAATGAAAGTGGACGGAATGATGATTTCAGACACTAACCCAAAGATTTCCTCTGTGCTTCCTTGTACCTGGCACCTCACCCTCCATTAGTAAGCAGGAAAACCTTTCTACATACACTGCGCTGAGATGGGGAGAGGACGGGGGCAAGAAAAGGCAAATTCTTGACTTGCGAGCTTCTAGGTAGACTTTTGCAAACTCTACACTGAGTCTCCTACCACAAAGAAAGGAAGGGAAAGTTCGGCTAGCTGTGGTAGGGTTCGGGGAAAGATTCGATGCTGGTGGACTGACTGATAATGGGTCCAGTGTCCATCAGTCCCTGGAATGAGCCACTGGGGGTGAAAGGAAGGGTGATGATCCTATTGGGATAGGATCCCAGCAGAACAAGCTGTTGCCTGGCTTCGCAGGGCATATCCCAGCAGGTGTGAGACTTAGAGAGGCCCAGCGTCCAACATGGCCCCAGGGTTGTACAAAAGATGGATCGGGCCAGCTTCAAGGAGTCATCAGGATGCCATTGTGGGGACAGGAAAGCAGCCAATATCTCTGAGCCCCTCAGGAAGAAGGGAGACGTGGCCAGGAGTGGGTCAGCAATCCTACAGGATTGCAATTCCTTCCTGACTAACTAGCTGTGTGGCCTTGGGCTACTTTTCTGCACTCAGTTTCCTCATCGGTGAAACAGGGATAATCATCATCACACCCACTGCACAGGGCTTGGGGGAGGATGGAGTGACTTAATAGATATAGACACTTAGAGTCATGCCTGGGGCCCAGTAAGTGGGAGAGTCACAGAGCGCCCTGCAGAGGAGTGTCAGCAGGAGTTGTGTGGCCAGTTACTTCAGCAGAGGCTGCTTAGGGCCAAAGTTTCACGTGGTCCCCAGGCTGGAAGCACCCCACCCTGATACCGAATCAGAATATCCGGGGAAAGTACTTTAGCCAGCCCACCAGGTGACTCTTGCCCACCTTACAGTGTGGAGAAGCTTGCCCTAAGGGAAGTGCTGAAGCCCCCTAGGTGGTAGGAACAGGGGGCCTGGGAGTGGTTACCATGGAGACAGGCTTTCCCCCAGAGGATGCCCAGGGCAATATGGTCAGGATGAGGAGAGATTCCCTAAAACCCACCCCCTTGCTGGCCTCCAGGGCCCACTCTCACCACTTGGGTCATCTTGAGGCACAGTTTCTTGTGCGCGGCTGTCAGCATGGCCAGTGCCCCTGCGGCTGCATTCTGCAACTTGTCATCATCCTCCCCGCAGAGCAGTACCACCAGCTTCAGCCGGTCATTCCCATCCGCCAGAAACCTCTCCTGTACCTATGGGAGGAAGGTCCATGGCTCAGAAAAAATGCCCTCATCTGCCCAGCCTGGGAGGGAAAGATGCACCTGAAGCCACATTCCCTGGCCCAGGATCTCTGGGAGCTTTCCTTTGAGCAGCTCACCATGCCACTTCCCCCTGGAAGTCTTCCCTGATTAGCTGGATGAAGGGGCTACAATCTCCTCCAGCTAAAAGGTTAAAGAAAATAAAGGATTCCCCAGATAGCGTGCTCCACAACCTCTGTTTGCATTCAGCTATTCACCGGGAAAAGAGGCAGACAGACTCCTCGAGGGTAGATGTTGCCTGAAGAGCTGTGTCTCACTTCCCTTTGGGGGAAGCCTGGAATGTTTCTCTCACAACAGATGGGCCTTCAGGGTCTGTCCTAAAATGACTTTGCACCCCCTAAAGGCACAGGGGCTTGGCAGGAGCAGGGGATCTTGGGCAGTTTACTTGGATTTAAAGAACAGCTGTACTGTCTCCACCAGGTGAGAGCTGAGGCTTTACAAGGATTCAAAAGCAGGAGAGGAGCCTCCTGGGGCCCAGGGCCCTGACAGAGCCCAAGGAACCGC
>NW_006298628.1:47764-95884 GCF_000327345.1 Myotis davidii
CCTCAGCTCTCAGTAATATCTGGTTGGTCAAGTTTAAGGGCATTTTGTTGGGTCAGGTTTCCTAGAAGTGGAGCTCCAAAAGGAGTCCAAGGTCACCGCTGCCCAGGTTATGACTCTCCCTGAGGCGGGATCAGTGGTCCTCAGAGGTGAGAGTATAGAGAGATGGTCAGTGCGGTCCCCTCTCCTGGGACACAGCTATGAATGGGAAGCCACTGCCCCAAAAGGAGAATGTTCCACCACCCGTGCACCTAGATGCAGCCATAACCAGTTCTCAGCAGTGGGACGTGAGTGGACGTGATGTGTGTCACTTCCAGGCCGCCATGGCAAAGCACTACGGGTGCCTCTCCCATGGTCTCTGTCCCCATTCACCATCGGAATAGAGACCACTCCCAAGGTGGCAGAGGGGTAGACAGTGCCTGATGATCAGAGAAGCCTGGGTCCCTGAGTCACTGCTTGGAAGCGAGCCACCTGATCCAGATGTGAGTGAGACATTTTATGAGTGAGAGATGAACTATCCTGTTAGGACCGCTGTATACTTTTATTTTGGTTGTTGCCGCAGCTGGTGCTCCCACAGGGAAGGTTGCTGCCCCTCCCAGTTTTCTCCCCTCCCCTTTCCTTGGACACACTCTCTTCTCCCTCATGGCTGCCTGGCCCCCAGCCCAGCCCTAGGCCAGCACCCTGGCAGGCCCTGGTAGCTTTATATCTTTTGAGTTTCACAGGCTTTTATGGGTCAAGTTTTCTCGCTACAACAGTGAGAAGATCCAATACTTTAAGTTGAGGAGAAACAGAGTGTGTCTCACACTAGGCACTCACGGAGGGCCACTTGGCCTGGCCCCCGCATTCACAGGGAACCTCAGATTTACACCCTGTTGTTAGCTCTGATGAGGTTATACCTACAGGTACAGCAAAATACTCTAGCAGGACGCCTTAGCTAGTTTGGCTTAGTGACTAGGGCGTCAGCCTGGAGACTGAAGGGTCCTGGATTCGATTCCAATCAAGGGCATATGCCCGGGTTGTGGGCTTGATCCCCAGTAGGAGGTGTGCAGGAGGCAGCCGGTCAATGATTCTCTCTCATCATTGATGTTTCTATATCTTTCTCCCTTCCTCTCTGAAATCAATAAAAATATATATTTTAAAGAATACTCTAGCAGGATGGAAAGGAGAAGACATGTATTCATCGTATGGTTACAATTTGTCCCATTACTGGACCATGAGGTCATTGACGTGTCCTGAATTCATTTTATTATTAAAAATCCTGTGATTATTCTGTGAAGAGCACAGATATAGTGAAATGTAGTTTCTATGGAAACAGCAATATTTTATTCATGTTAACATTTAAAATATTCTAAAATTGTAACTATTTTCACATTTCTTCCATATATAGTCAGTGCTACCTTAGTACCATTGTTACAACCCCAGTCACGCCCGGCCCTGGCCTATGGCCGACGCTCCATGCCTCGATCACTCCCCGTCCCCATGCCGAGCTCCCTCACCTCCTTGTTCAACACCATGTTGCACATGCACTCGGTGGCCGCCTGCCGCAGCTGGTCGTGATTCTCAAACATGTAGTTCTCGATGTCTGGCAAGGCCCTCTCCTTAAAGATCTTCTGCCTGGGGCAGGAGGAGTGGAGCAAGAGAGGCCACTGAGTCCTCCGTCGTGGACATGTAGGATTCTGGGCCACCTAGGTGTCCTTTCCCCATCCTAGTGGTATCCCTCCCACAACCTTGGCCGGCAGGGTTCCTGTGGCATTGATCCTGCCCCCAGCTCCAGGAGGGGCACCAGGGGGCATAAACTAGATGATGGAGCATAGCATCCTGGGCACAGTGACCGGTTCCAGGGTGAAAACATCACTGCAACATGTGCCCTGACTGGGAACAAAACCCGCAACCTTTTGGTGTACGGGATGACACTCCAACCGGCTGAGCCACTGGCCAGCGCTGGAGGTTCTTTTGTATTATTGTCTCTTTCCTGCTGGATATGAAGATGAAGCCTTGTGACTGAGGGAGAGGGGAAAAGCCCCTCTGAGAGTTAAAACACAGACAGGAGCCCAGCCAGCATGGCTCAGTGGTTGAGCATTGACCTATGAACCAGGAGGTCACGGTTCGATTCCCAGTCAGAGCACATGCCTGGTTGTGGGCTCGATTCCCAGTGTGGGGCTTGCAGGAGGCAGCCGATCAATGATTCTCTCTCATCATTGATGTTTCTATTTCTCTCTCTCTACCCCACACAGGCCAGGGAGCTTAGCCTCTGAAGACACAGGGTGAGAGGAGCCCACATATTTCTGACCCACCAACGGGGAAAAGGCCACTTTGATAGGGCTGTCCTACTGACTAAGTGACATAACACCTGCAAACCACCTGGCAGAGTGTCTCATGTCAGGAGGGGTTTAAGGAAGGGCTCTGCGTTAGATCTAGACTTACTCAGGTTGATTCTCTTTCCTGGTAATTTCTATTTCTCTCTCTCTCTCTCCCTTCATCCCTGAAATCAATAAAAATACACTAAAAAAACAAACACACAGACAGGAGAGGTACAGAGGACCAGGCCCCAGGACAGCTTTGTAACCCCTGCATCAAGTGCACCTGAATCCGGAGTCCCCAGACTGTATTTACACGAGCCAGTAAATTCCCTTTATGCTCAAACCAGCTGGGCTGAGTTTCCTGCCACTTGGTACCAAAAGAATCTCAACCCAACACACTGCACCATCCCCTGCCTCTGAGAAGGAATATGCTTCCCCCTCCCATCCTCCTGGGCATCATTTTACAATGTAAAGAAAGAAGTCTTTTCTGTCTCCTCTGGCTTGTACGTTCTCCATGTGGTTTTTCCAAGTTAATTCAAGTCCCTCCCATTGTATTTCTTCCGTCTGCCTTTGAGCCAGCCCTTGGAGGAGAGTTTCGCACGTGGTGTATGTGCAACTCAACCAAACACTCCAGGACACCTGTCTTCACTCCCGCTCCTCCACACCCCGCTCACCGCAGTTTGTCGCTCCGCCCAGACAGGTTGGTGAGGCCCAGGAGGGCCTCGTAGTTCTGCAGCCCGTCCCTCTGTGTGTCCAGGAGTCTCACAAGGGGCCGCACCACCTCGTATACCTGTGGGGAGGAGTGAAGAGGGGGACAGGTGGAGGCTATCATCCCCCAGTCCCTGACATTTACAGGTGTCCAGCTTTAGAATTTCCAAAGCCCTTGTCCACCCATTGGTCTGGTTTGACCTTGATGATGATCTTGAAAGGCAGGATCACTCCCTTTACTTTGCAGATAAGAGGAGTTCCCCAGGGGACAGCCCTGTGAGTCAGGCAGAGCTGGGTCTGGACAGCAGGAGCCTCCAATTCATTGCCCTCTCTGTGACAACGCCATGGCCCTCCCAAGCCAGGAGCAGGGTGACAAGATGAAAGGCCCCTAGGAGCAGAGGAGACCCCTCCCACTGCCCCATCCCATCCACCCAGACACCGACCCGCTCCCCAGGGAAGGCGATGTCCGGGTTGGAGACAGCAGCGATCTTTGCCAGGGCATGGGCTGCCTTCACCTTGCCCACGTCCGTGCCCTCCAAAGCCAGGGGAATCAGGGCCTGCAAGAAAGGGCATGGTCACTCCTGGGTGACAGACATCCTGTGACATTCTGCAAAGTGTGTGATTTGCCCCCATTTTACAGGTGAGGAAACTGTGGCTCAGGGAGATTAAGTCATCTGCCCAAGGTTATGCAGCTGGCATGGGGACAAGCAAGGACTCCATGATGAGTCTTTGGTAGCTCAGTGCACGGTCTTGGTATCTGCACCATGCTTCCTTCCAGTCGCCAGGGAGACAGATGGGATTCCAAGCAAGTCCCAGGACACATCGCAGAATCAGGCAGAAATTGGATTGGGGCCATGAGAACAGACAGCACAGTTACCTGAATGACCATATTTTTTTTTTAATATTTTTTATTGATTTTTTACAGAGAGGAAGGGAGAGAGATAGAGAATCAGAAACATCGATGAGAGAGAAACATCGATCAGCCACCTCCTGCACATCCCCCACTGGGGATGTGCCCGCAACCCAGATACATGCCCTTGACCGGAATCGAACCTGGGACCCTTCAGTCCGCAGGCCGACGCTCTATCCACTGAGCCAAACCGGTTTCGGCCTGAATGACCATATTGCAGGAGGTCGGGTAGGGACAGAGGGTACATTATTCTTGAGTCAGGCATAGAGGATGCATGCATGTGCGTACACACACACACACACACACACACACATGTGCTCCTCCCCAGTGGAGTACCTTTCAGGATGCCAAGAACCTTATCCCACCCAATTACCTTGCCACCACCTTGAGCCACAATGGTGCCTCGGTCCTTTGGGTTGTCACACAGTGCCAGGAACACCCTGTCGAGTAAGGATAACGGGCATTTAATGTGCCAGCACACCCCTCCTAGGCAGCAGCAGGCCAGCCGGTCAGAGCCAGTGCAGCCCTGGAAAGTGCTGCTGGTGTGCGCGTGCACTCTGGGGAGGTGCTGCCAAGAGCATAAGTGGCTGGGGAGGAAGTGAAGCTGCAAAGAGCCACCTCATCCTCATTTAGGGAGATAACCAATGGCTCCTTGCTGCCTATGAACCAGGAGAAACACCCCAGGACCTCTTATCTTGCTCTCTGGTCTTACCCAGCACTACTCGCTCCTATACACTCCATGCTCCAGACATATTGCAGGAAAACCCCAAATGCACTCATTCTTCCTCTGTCCTTGGCGTCTTTGTCTATGCTGTTCCACCCACCGGGAACCCTTCCCTCCCCTGCAGCGGAGTGGCTCCTTTGTTCCTTCAGGGTTCCCTTGAGTTGTCACAGCCTCCAGAAAGCCTTCCTGGCTGCCCACCTTCCAGGCTGGCTGGTGAGGTGCCACTGCTCTGCTCCAACCAACACTCGGTCTTTCCCCCATCGTGGCACCCGTTGCTTTGTGTTGTACTGTGAGCCTGGCTGCCTGCCCCCCAGGTTTCACAGACACTGTGCCTTTCATCTCTGAAATAGCAGGTCCCACGCAAGACCTGGGAACCAGGCAACCAGACAGTGACCTCTTTCCTCCTGATGCCAACTTCCACTTGTGAGGACCTCCCCCGCCATGTCACTTTCAATGCTGATCCCCTTTAGGCTCCTCTCCAGCCCCCCACTCCCCCTCCAATGGCTCATTCCCTTATTTACTCCCAGCCATTTCCATCTCCCTGCCCAGCCAGGCCCAGCCCTGGCCCCCTGCAGCCACACCTGGCCAGCAGCTCTTTGGTCTGGTCGGTGAGGATGGCACTGTCCGCTTTCACCATGCAGGCCAGCGCCGAGATGACGCCAGCCTTCAGGAGCCGCTTCACCCGCATGTCTACGAAGTCCTTCTTGTCCTGGGGAGACAAAAGGGTGGCAATGGGCCAGGGGCCTGGCACCAGGCCAGTCTGTGTTGGCACTAAGATGGCACATTTCCGACTTCTTGGGGTACTTGAATAATGGTCCTTCCAGGCGTCCATGTCCTCATCCCCAGAACCCGTGAGTATGTTACCTCACATGGCACACGGGACTTTGCAGATGTGATCAAGTTATAAATCTTGAGCTGGGGTGATAGTCCTAGGTTATCTGGGCAGGTCCAGTATCATCATCAGGGACTTTTAAAAGGGAGGCAGAGGGGCAAAGGTAGTAGTGACCGCAGAAGCAAAAGGCTGAAGTAATTCAAGGTCACGAGCCAACGAAGGTGGCTTTCAGAAGTTGAAAATGACAAGAAAACAGGTTGTGTTCTAGAGCCTCCAGAAGGAACACACCCTACTGATTCCTTGACTCTGATCCAGAGAAATCGATTGTAGGTTTCAGACCTCCAGAACGGGAAGATAGTAAATGTGTGTTTATTTGGGGCAGTTGTGTTTGTGGCAATTTGCTATAACAGTAACGGAAACGAATACGCTCCTCCAGATGCCCTTTGTCCAAACAGCCAAGCGGGTTATGGCATGTTCTGCCAATGTGAACATCAGAACAGCTCCTCCTCTCCCTCTGCCCTCCCCCTCCCAACACGGAGCCTGAGTAGCTGAGAGGCCAGGAAATCAACCCCAAAGGCTCTTCATTCCCAGAGGAGTGAAATGAAAGAACCATGATCCAAAACACCGCATGACCCATATGTTAGTTTTCTTGCAAATGGTTGACTTGTCATCAGGGTATGTGGCAGGTGGGAGGGTAGGGGGATATAGGCAGTTAGACAGATGTGAGCAGAGCAAGGACGAAGGGTCAGGTACAGAAGGTCACCAGGGTGGAAAGCCCCAGGTGCCCAGCAGTGGACAATCAACTGTGGGTGGGGCCTTGTTCCCAGGGTGACTTTCCTCCCCTGGCATATTGCCGGTCATGAGGCTTGGACCCCTGACCTTTCCTCCCTAGAGATAACATCTAGGCCTCAAGTGTGTTTCAGCTCCAGGCCCAGATAAGCAGCAAAACCAGCCACGGCTGACATCAGGACCAGCTGCATTGAATAATGACCCCCTGCCCGGTGCTGGCCAATCATCCTGAATGGACACACCTGGAAGACCACTGCATGTTCTACTGAGATCTTCTCCTGGGACCGCCCCTAAAATCTCCACCCTTAAAGCCCTTAGGATGGAGGACCCAGCGCGCTCTCCCCGCCTGGGAGGACGCTCTTGCCTTTTCCTTTCTCTTCCCTCTCGCGCCCCCTCTTCCAGGCACGTTACCATTAGCTTCCTCACTCCCAAGCTCCAAGGGCCCTTCCTTTACCTCTTTAAGTTGTTTTCTAAGCCCATTTCTTCCAGGAATTACTTTTTCTACCTCTGTCATTTACCCAATAAATGTTCTCTTACAGCTTGGGTCTTGCTCTGAATTCTTTCCTAGCCAGAACCCAAATATTGAGGTTGCTGAACCCAGGTTTGGTCCACCCCTCCCCACCCCCCTCCCACCAGTCTGACACGTGGTGCCTTTCTGCCGCCTACAATGGGGGATGTAGGCAGGACTGAGAGGCGACATGTCAGACAAAACTGACATAACAATGCATTGGGTTTTGCTGGAAACCCAAAGTCAGCCCCAGGGTTGAGTAGTCTTTACAGATAATCCTCAGAGTAGCTGGGAGAGACTGACAGTCAATCGCTAGAAGCCACCTTTGAGCTTCACAGCAGCAGTATATGCTCTGCACTCTTGCCTGCGTGAAATACTATGCAGCTGTGGAAAATGATTCAGAGAGTGGCACAGCCGTGAGAAAGCACAAAGTATTTTCCCAAATTGAGTACAAAGTTATAACTACAGTCTGATTATAACCGTGAAAAGGAAAGAAAAAAGGTGCATAGAAAAAGCAAAGCCTCTGGTAGGTAAAGTAACATACCCAATTGGAGGGGAGGGAGGGGATGATGTCATTGCGAGTGCTTAATTTCTTTTGTCTGCTCTCCACTTTTTTGTGTTGCAACCCGGTTATATTTGATCATTTAAAAAAATCTACTTTTTTTTTTCTGGTGGGAAGTAGGATGCATATTTACTCATGCAAACCACAAGCAAAGTATACCATTGTGTGCAGGGAATCATGGGGGGAGGAGGGGGAGGACCCCAAGGGAATTTGTGACATCTTGGCTACTGCTGATCCATGTCTTTCCTCCTCTCATTTTTCCTACTTAGCACCCATATCCCTAAATCCAGATATCCCAGAAAATAAAATTTTTGTGTGTTAGGAACATAAAATGCAACTGTCTGATGTCCATCAAATCAGTAACATAAATTGCAAAACGTTCATCGTGGCTGTTTCATTAAAACTAAGAAAAACACGAGCGCCACCTAGTGGGTGAAATGTACTATGATCATCTTCGGTTTACCTTATGCCAAATTCTCCCAAACACTCACGCAACACCCTGACATCACTAGCTCTCCTTTCCACCTCTCTGGAGGACTGGTGGCACAGACCCCCTCCTGGGCGGCCCCCGTCCCCACCTTGGGGTGCTCCTCGGGCACGTGCTGCTTGGAGAACTTGGCGAGCTGTACGAGCTCCGGGATGACCTCCTTGACATCGTAGCTGTTGGTGCAGTTCACCAGGATGGTGGCCACCGAGTACAGGATGGTCTTGTCAGAGGTCTGGAGGCACCGGGGAGCGGGGTAGGAGGGAGAAGGCAGAAAGAGAACTTCAGAACAAAGTTCTGCTTCCAAGAAGGCTCCCTCGCATGGGCCACAAGTTGGTTTGGGCCTGAATCTAATAGATCTCTCCTGAGGCCGGAGGTCAGGGCCCTACTTGCCTTGGCCATCTCAAACATGGCCTGCAGGGCAGGGATGTCCTGGACAAAGTCATCCTTCACATCAGCATCCAGCGTCAGGTAGGCCATTCCCTCCACCGCCCATCGCCGGGTCCGGGTGTCTATGGACGCATTGCACAGCCACCTGGAGTCAGGGAGGGAGAGACGCTGGGGAAGGGCGCCAGGGCTGAGGTCAGGGCGGTGAAGCCATTTCAGGGCAGTGGGTAGCAGGTGGGGGCCTTTCCCAATTTGGTGGACACTACGGCACCCCCCCGGGGAGGAGAGGGCAGGCCTGGGGAAAATAGGACCCCCTTACTTGCGACACTGTTTGGCCAGCTTCTCCGTGGACCCTTCTGCAAACTGCCTGAGACCGTAGTCTGTGCCACCTGCAGAGCCGAGCTTACAGAGTCCCTGTGGAGGAGGGAGACAGTGGACATCTGGAGGACCAGAGGCACCAACACTTGGGGACAATGCCCTGATCAAACAGGTCCCTGTGGCTGGAACACTTTGCCCCTTTTTCTTTGCCTGGATACACCTCTATTCATACTACAAAACTCAGCTCAGGTGTCACCTCTTCTGAGATGCCCTCCCTGAGGCATCCAGGTGAAGGAAGGTGCCTAAAAAGCTGGAGGTTATATATATAATTGACTGATTGATTTTAGAGAGAGGCAGAGAGAGGGAGAGAAACATCAATGATAAGAGAAAATCATTGATTGGCTGCCTCCTGCACACCCCCGACTGGGGATCAAGCCCACAACCCGGGCATGTGCCCTGACTGGGAATTGAACCCTGATCTCCTGGTTCAAGGGTCAATGCTCAACCACTGAGCTACACCAGCCAGGCAAGCTGGAGGTTTTTACCCTAACCCCTTTCCTCCACCATTTGACCCCACAGATGTTTTGAATACCATTTTGAAAAATCAGCACAAGATGATACTAATCCTATCTGAAACTGCAGTGGTGAGACTTGTCAGAGCACAAAACTGGCAGAGAAATCCTATCGTATGGGTAACAGATTCAGATGTACAGAATTTTGCTCAGGAAATTTGGACTTTTTTTTAGAAAAAAAGAAAGTCTTCCATAAGTGAAAACTCACAGTGCCAGAAGTGAAAATTCGTTTTTTTCTAAATTGATACAAACAAAAGAAGATAAATGATTCAAATCTTCACTATAATTGTTCACGAGGAAAAGGTCAATGAAAATAGTTTCTGTAAAATGAAGATGGAAAAAAATAAAGCAGGTTTGTCCCGTATAGAAACTGATTGATCAAATAAACTGACTTTGTGCAGTTTGCTCTAAAAATATTTGCTGGATAAGACCCATCAGTGTCCGTGCCATTCGGAAGCATGGAGGAGGTGAAAAAGATGAAGGGATTAAGAAAAACAAAAACACGAAAAAAAAGTCCACAGCTCATAGACAAACAACAGTGTAGTGATCACCAGAGGGGAAGGAGGGTGTGGGGAGGTAGGAAAGGTAAAAAGCAGAAAGAAAGCAAGGAGGTGTCCGAGGTTAAATGTAGGCCCGCCGTTCTGAATCTATGTTCTCACAGCCTCCTACACATCACGCTGCCCCATGATGCCCTTGGATGGTGACCTCCTCAAGGACAGGGGCTAAGCCTCATTCGTCCTGATGTCCCTGGTGCCGGCATGGTGTCGGGTACCGAGCCCACTTACCACCAGTGTGCGGATCTTGATCTTCTCATTTGTGGTGGTCTTGTAGATCTGTTTGAGCAGTGCCACGCCATTGGTGATGATGAACGTGGCGCGGCTGAGCTTGGTAGAGGCATGGATGAGGGCCTCCACGGCCACCAGCTGGTCTACCTCACGATCAGAGCCACACAATGCTACCATCATCTCCATCACACCTTTCAGCCCCAGCAGCTGATTGCCAAGGTCAAAGGGGCCTTGCAGGACTCCCGACACTGTCTGGATGGCAATCACATTCTTGTCCATGTTCTGGGGGTCAAACTTGCCCCTAAAAGAGAAGGCGAGGGTGGCGGAAAGTGTGAGATTTGGGGGCAGACAGAGTTGGATTTGCATCCTGGAGTCACCACGCATATGCTGTGTGACCTTGGGCAATTCACTGAACCTCTCTGAGTCTCAGCTTCTTGATCTGGAAAGTAAGGATAGTTCTACTACTTCACAGACTTATGATGAGGATACGTGACCTAACGGATGTGTCAGGGGTTGTGGTCCCCAAGAAGCACCCTCTGAGACAGGAATTGCCATGTAGGAAGACGTTCACCCAGGAAAGAATAGAGACCTCCAGTCAACAGCCAGCACCAATGTCCCAGCCATGTGAGTGCACCATCTTGGAAGCAGATCTTCCCGCCTCAGTCAAGCCTTCAGATGACTGCAGCCCAGGCCAAGAAAACCCAAGGCCAGAACCACCCAGCGAGCCATTCCCAAATTGCTTTCTTTTTATAATAAATGGTTGATTATTGTTGTGTTAAGCTGCTAAGTTTAGGGGTACTTTGTTACACAGCTATTGATTACTAATACAGAGGCCGACCCATGAGGCCTCCCGGAAACTCACGTGATGTACTCCTCACAGATCTTGCGGAAGTGATCGCGTTCAGGGTCGCAGCGCAGGTCGTCATAGAGCTTGTTGATGAGGATAGAGGCCAGCATGCGGGTGTTGTCGGTCAGGGGCAGGCAGGACGGCAGATCTGGAACCTGCCCCACCACCTTCAGGATCTTCCTGAGGCCTGCAGGACCGATGGCAGCGGCAAGTGTAAGACCCCTGCCGGGCTCTGTCCAGCCCAGTTTGCAAACCATGCAACCTCAGCATTGCAGCTTTTCATTAGCATGGCAGGAATTTAAGTCCATATTATTTTTACCCAAGTGCTATTCATTATGATGCCTAGAACAATACTATGGCTCCCCACCCATCCTACACCATAAACCGTGTGGTTGGGCCTAGATCCTCGTGCAGAGGGAAGAGGTCTGCTCTTGGTGCTCAGCCTTTGTAATATATGCAGAGAAGACCAGAACTGAGGCCAAAGTGTTGGGGGTGAGGCTTACGCACTAGAGTAATTCATTAATGTGCACTTTGCTGAGATCTGTGAAAACCAAACAAGGGAACTGCAATGTCAAAGTAGAATGAATTTCAAGCTGGTGAAGCTGACTTGAACCTTTAAGAACAATGAATAGTATAAACGCCATTAAATGTGCAAGAGAATTTATTGTAGCAGATTATACAGCCACAATAAAAGACGTCAGTTTAGGAGAGGATAACACCCTGGAACTAACAAATTCCGTGACTATCTTCTAGAACATTCTTCCTGGGTTTAATATAACATGCAGGCGATACCATCTCTCCCTTCTAGAAGGCCTTGCCAACCATGAGACTCCAGGACCGTGACCCTGTGGTTGGTGGAATCCTGTTTGTTCTTTAACACTTACCCCATTTGTTGGGAAACTTCACCCAGATAAGATGTTGTTGGGTGTATTTAGACATTTTCTGGGTATGGCCAGGCCCGTAACTCAGAGATTTGACCTCTGCCTTCACCAGCCCGCTAGTGGACCCTAACATGCTAATGATTTTTCCTGGCTTTTCCATTGGGATTGAAAACTTCTTCCACTTTCTGCCCAGGGCAAGGTACCCTGGTGCCATGGGAATGCTGGCGTGAGCCCAGGCCCGCCCACCTCCTCACCGTTGTCCACCACGTAGATGGTGCGTGAGTTGTCGTGAATGGAGAGGTCCTTCCGGGGGACGTTCTTATTGAGCAGGTTCAGCGCCTGGTCCCTGCCCTGGCCGGACACCTTCTTACTGACCAGCATGTCGAGCAGGTGACTGGTGATCTGCTTCAGGTCCTTCTTGGTGTCTGAGGGAGGAGAGAACAGGGATAAAGAGAGAGGACCAGGGAGCCTCAGGTATTTAGGACCAGGAATGGAAGAGGCTTCTAGAAGGACTCTGGAAATATCAAATCTACTGCTTCCTGGATATTGGAATTTCCCAGAAGTGTATAGTATTGTCCACCTCAACCCCCCAAAACGGAGGGAAATCCCTAGACAACACTTGGGGGTCCTCCAGCCACTCTGCGCGCTGACTTCTACTCCAGCCCATTCCATCCTTGAATAGCTACTTCTTCCTTCCAGGTCATGCTTGGCAGGGACCCAGGGATGCTTTGTGTAGTTTTTAATGAACTGACTTAATAAAACGTTTTCCAGAAAGGAAATGTGTACCCCTTACAGACATCTCGCTCCCCACAGATTCAGGCAGGCCGGGCGCCCGAATGCAAGGCCCTGCCTGGGGTGCCCGGTCCTCCCTGCCCACTGGGAATCTCAAAAGGCAAATAAATGCCTTTTCCTGCTTTGCCCCGTCTGACCTCTCTGAGGCTTGGAGACTTTTGTTCTCAGTCTAGGTTGGAGCCCAAAGGCAGGCCGACAGGCAGGCAGGCAGGGAGGAAGGCTTTCCAAACGATGTCATGTAAATAAACGTTGAAGGAATGAGACTATCTGGATAGAGAAGGAATGAAGGAAGTGGACATGATAGCCCGTTTGCAGATGGAGGTTTGTCACGAGGGTGAGATAACAGACTTACTCTGTAAGGCTGCAGAGAGCAAAATTGTGACCTGAGGTGGGTGGATGCCACAGGGACATAGATTTGAAATCAATATATAAAATATGTTAGCAGATAGCTAATAGCTCACTACCTCGCAAGGAAGTCGTGTCCCCCAGTAAACTGCACCTGTCATTATTCGTGCTCTTGGGGAGGCCCCTCCCACACTGGGCCTGGGCTGATCATGTGACCGACAGCACACCCAGGGGCTTAAAAAGCACTTGCACCCTGGGGCTTGTCCATTTAGGATCCAGCTGCCATGTTACATAAAAATCCGAGCTGGCCCAGCTGGCCAGGCTCAGTGGTTGAGCCTTGACCTAGGAACCAGGAGGTCACTGTTTAATTCTGGTCAGGGTAAAGGCCCGATTGCAGGCTTGATCTCCAGTAGGCGGCGTGGTAGAGGCAGTCAATCAATGATTCGCTCATCATTGATGTTTCTATCTCTCTTTTCCTCTCCCTTCACCCTGAAATCAATAAAAATCCATTAAAAAAAAATCCAAGCTGCCCACTAGCGAGGCCACAAGGAGTAAAACCACGGTGCCCTGGACACCATCTCCAGGTAACCACCACCCATACAAGTGAGGCCCATTTGTACCCTCCAGCCATTCTAGTGCAAAAAGGAACCTGACTTGCTGACCATTAGAACAGTAAGTCCGAACCATATCAAGAATCCAGGACTCCAAAAGTTAATAGTATTAACCTACAAAGAGCTTTTATGGGTCAATAAGAATGCACTGATGTTCCAGTAGAAAAAAATAAGCAACGGTATTAACCAACCACTCAAAGACAAAGGCATCCAAATGGCTAATAAAGATAAAAAAAATGATTAATCGCACTAGATCATTTTTGCCTGCTGAAAAGGAGAATCTATTTAAGAATGATAGTATTCAGATCTGGTGAGAATGATTTGAGACTGGAACTCATCGTCACTTGGTGACAATGAGTACAAGTGGATGTACCCTCTCAGGAGGGAACTTGAAAGTAGATGGAGAAAGAGCATCCGGTATGTTCATAGCCTTTGACCTAGTACTCCCATTTCTCAGTACCTGTGCCAAGGAAATAACTACAAGTGCAAATATATTTTATGTAAAGAATCGCTGCTGGCGTGTTTCACAAGCATGCAATTAGAAACCACTGAAATCTCCAATAATATAAAGCTGCCTGACCAATCACGATGCAGCCATACAATTAAATACAATGAAATTATCCCAAATCACGTTCCCTTTGAGTGACCCTGCTTCTGTGACCCTCCCAGGCAGGGCAGGGACTTCTAAAATGATGCCTCGGACCTGGATGTGCAGGAAGGAGCAGGAGTCTACATGTGCATGTATGTAGGAATGAAACAAATGTAAAATTAATATGATAAAATGACCAAAGTCAAAAGGAGCCCTTTTAAAGACTATTAAATGGTATGCAATACTAACATAATGTTCAGTGAAGAGAAAACACAAAACTATCCATAGCCAAATTCCAATTTTGTTAAATAGATATTTATATGGATGGATAGAAAAAAAAAGTTATCAGGAGGGGTAATTACAGGTGAGGTGTTTTTTTTTCATTTTTACATATTTCTAAATTTTTCCAAATTTCACCAATGAGCCTCTGTTACTTTTTAAAATTGTGGTAAAGTATGCATAAAATAAATATCATTTTAATCGTTTTTAAGCACAGAGTTCAGTGGCATTAAGTACATTCACATTGTTGTACAACCATCCCTACCATCCATCCCCAAAACTTTTTCATCTTGCAAAACTGAAACTCTGTACCCATTAATAACTGCTCATTTCCCCCTTCCCCATCCCTGGCCACCGCCATTCTACTTTCTGTTTCTAAGAGTATGACAATTTGAGAAGCTGCATCTATATGCAATCATACCATATTTGTCTTTTTGAGACTGGCTTATGTCGCTTAGCCTAAAGTCCACAGGTTCATCCATGTTGTGTCATGTGTTACAGTTTCCTCCCTTTTTAAAGCTGAGTAAATATTCCGTGTGTGTGTGTATATTTTTGTTGTTGTTGTTTATCCATTCATCTGTCGATGGACACTCGATTTGCTTCTACCTTTAAGTTATTGTCCATAATGCTGCTATGCATCTGTTACTTTTATCATCGGAAAATCACACCAGACAACCTCCACATACAGGAAATTCCCAGGCTGAGGGGGTAGCAGACTCTCCCTTGCCCCCAACCTCCGGAACCAAAACTGAAGACTGTCTCCTACCTAGAACCAGGGCCTCCTCCTTCCCTGGGTGCTCCCGCTTGTCCTCCCCGGACAGAGAGTCGATGATGGCCTGGAGCAGGTTGCAGACGGCCAGGGACATCTCCTCATTCTCCACCGCCATGAGGCTGCAGATTCGGTCTATCCGCACTGCGTGGAGCAGCACCGTGGCCTAGACCCCCAGCAAACCACAGTCAGTCGTGCCGGTTCGGGGGTGGGAGCTAACCACCCCGTGCAGTGGGGAAATAAGCCCGTGCCTCCTGGCCCAGGGTCTGGGGATGCCCTGACACAAGCCATGCCCCCCGCCAGAGGTTCAGAGCCACTGGCCACATGGAATCACTGAGCACGTGTCCTGGGGCCGTTCACGTTGAGAGAGAGGTGCTATGAGTGTAAAGTATACACTAGATTTTGCAGATGTAGCATGAAAAAGTGTAAGCTATCATAGCCTTTGCATTCAGCTCCTCCTCTCAGATGACTTTCAATAGCCTTATGTTCACATAGACCAGTGGTCGGCAAACTCATTAGTCAACAGAGCCAAATAGCAACAGTACAACGATTGAAATTTCTTTTGAGAGCCACATTTTTTAAACTTGAACTATATGGGTAGGTACACTGTTATTAACTTAATTAGGGTGCTCCTAAGCTGGCCTTTGCTAAAAACGTCCTCAATCTGATTGAGGTACGTTCGCTGAGGTCGACCCCTTCCAACTCTCCCATCCACACTCGTCTTGTATAATTGTTTCGTCTACCTCCTTTCCGAAAACCGACTTCTGCGCACGGGCCACGAAGTTTCAATCACACTGTATGTGCATGCCCGTACATGCTATTTTGTGGAAGAGTCACACTCAAGGGGCCAAAGAGCCGCATGTGGCTCGCGAGCCGCAGTTTGCCGACCACTGACATAGACCCATTTCAAGCTCTGAGGAAAAACAGAGGAGCAATCTCTGTTGAATCCGGGACCATACAACCAAAGTTGGAGGGGACACTTCAGATTTTGTATCAGGGTCCATTTATGCCAGCCACACCCTGCCCACATGTCACGCTTCCAGGTCCTTGGCCGGGCAGCCATTCATGCCAAGCACCCACACCCGGGCCCACGCCCAGGCCCTCACCCTAGCTCGGTGGCCACTGCACATGCCCGACAGGGTCCGCACTGCAGCCAGGACCAGCTCAGGCCGCTTCGTGTCCATGAGCTGCAGAAGCAGGGCCACTCCGTTGTTCTGGAAGATCCTTTCAGCCCCTGCTTCTTCACGACCCAGTACAATGAGGTTGTTGGCAGCCTGAAAGTGGGAAGAGAAAGTGATGGTCAGGAGGAAGGTTTGGCTGCGGAGGCCTTAGCCCTGAGCCAAATGCAGGGTCTGGTTCAAAAACTGGGTCTTCAAAACGTCTTTATATTCTTTCTCCCTATAATCTTACTCTTGGAAACATAGCCCAAGAATATCATTCAAAAGAAAGACACAGTAACTTGCATAAAGACCAACTTGATGAACTATATTGCAATCATTAAGGACATAAATAGAAAGACTACCAAGCAACTTGTAAAAAAAAAATGCTTAGCAGAATCCGAATTATAGATTCAACTCTGATTGCACTAATGTTAAAATAAAACTAGCCAGTTTGGCTCAGTGGATAGAGTATCAGCCCATGGACTGAAGAGTCCCAGCTTCAATTCCAGTCAAGGGCACATGCCTCGGTTACAGCCTCAATCCCCAGCCCTGGATCCCATTCAGGATGCATATGGGAGGCAACCAATCGATGTTACAATGCTTAGCAGAATCAGAATCATAGAGCCAACTCTAATTGCACTAATGTTAAAATAAAACTAGCCAGTTCAAAAATAAATAAACAAATCCTATATAATAAAAGGCTAATATGCAAATTGTCCCCTTGGGAGTTCAACCAACTGGGAGTTCAACCCCTCGCTATGACGAGCACTGACTACCAGGAGGCGGTGCGGAATGCAGGAAGGCCCCAGCCAGCAGCCGGCAGCCAGCAGCCAGCAGCCGGGGGAAGGAAGGCCATGATCGGCCCTGATTGCCAGCCAGGCCTAGGAACCCTACCCGTGCAAGAATTTCATGCACCGGGCCTCTGGTAAATAAATAAATAACAAAACATTTCTGCTTATGGATAAGGACTTTGAAAAGGTAGAGAAGTGTTAAATTAATTAAACAAGGCAAGCGCTCACCTTCTCCAGCCTATCAGCTTCACTCTTTTCGTCCAGGAGGATCTCAAACATATTCTGTACTCTGGAGTCTGTGGAGAACTGCACGTGCAGCTGAGGAAGGAAACAGGCGGAGGTCCGTATTTCAGTCCGCTCCATGTGAAGTTCCTCTCGGTGACTATTAGGGTACCTACTCTGGGCCCCCCGCACTGTCATTCATTCATTTATTCATTCATTTAACCAACGTTTACTGAACAACTACTATATGCCAGACGCTGTTGCAGGTGCTCAGATGCCAGGGATAGAATGGTGAACAGAAGCAAGTCTTTGCCCCACAAAGCTTACAATCCAGTTACATCCATTGTCCCATTTGGTCATCACACATCTTGGAAGGCAAGGGATCATCACCCCAATTTTGGAGTCTAGTAAACGGTTAGCTATTCGACATCTCAATATGGGCTAAAACAGAAATATGCCTCCAGGATCAGAAACCTGAAGCAGTTTCAACTAGCTCCTCAAGCAATTGACACCATTATGTATAGATGCCTCATCCCTCACAATCCCAACCCCAACCGCAGCGCTCTGAGGCTTTCATAAAATGACCAAACTGATCATCTTCCCCACTATTCCTCCCACTACGTTGTTGTGCTGGTCCACACGCCCTCCTATTTCCATCCGGGCCTGCAGGGTCGGGAGGGTCTCTCACGCATGGCCCTTTCTTTGATCACTCCTTAGTTCGTATTTCCTCAGCTGAGTCTACACTCTGGACAATGGACCCACCATGGGGCCCCACCATGGGGTTGCCCCAGGCACATAGGAGTTACTGAGTCCGGGAGCCAGGAGCTGAGTGATCCGTTACCCTCCTGCTCCTACAGAGGAGAAACTAACACCCCAAGAGGTCCCTCAGAAAATTGGTAGCTAAGGCAGGACTAGGGTGCAGGAGCTCTCATCTCTGGTCCAAGTTCTCCTCACTTCCCTCCATTTTCCTAGAAAAGATTTTCTATTCCTACTGGCTCCTGACTGTACTCTATCTGCCACCAATCCCCTCTACTCTATTCCTCCCCCATTCACAGGTATCTCATGCTGCCTTTATCCTCCTAGAAATAGGGGAAGAGTTGCAGTTACACTGCTGCAATTTTAAAAAACAACAAAAGACCCATGTTCTAGTTGTGCTGGCTCGAACCCTTAAACAAGCATCCCAGCACCTCTGCTCAGCTGCTCGGTGGTACCCACTCGTGCCACGTGTCCACAAGGACTAGCCTTGCCCTGACATCCTGCTTCTCTGACATGCCCCTGCCAGGAATGGGGGGCGGTAGCCAAGACTTGTGGGCAGAGGTCTGGCTCACCTTCTCCTGAATGCTAGTATTGAGCCTCCTCAGTGTCTCCTGGAAGTTCTGGTTCCGTGGCTCAAGGGTGGCACAGCGCTGCACGTCCTTGAAGGCCTGGTCCAACTTCCCCAGGTGCTCCAGGGCCTGGCATCGCCGGTACAGGGCCTTGATGTCCGAGGAGTTGATGTCAATGGCTGGGGAGGGTGACAGGCAGGGCCTTAGGGGGCCGGGCTACAGACCGCCTTTCCTCCTCCCCTGCCATCGCCCCCAATCTCTTCCTTTGAGATTACCTACCCAGATAGACGATTGGCCCAGAGCTCCCCTTTGCTCAGGAGAGAGTGAAAATCATAGTCTCAAGGCTGGAAGGAAGTTTGAGGGTCATCCTGCCCAACGCCTGATGCTCCAGAACCTGCTACGTGATGACCCCTGCCAAGCGTTCATCCAACTGTGCTTGCATCCCTCAAACACTGGGGAGCTTTCTCCTTCTCCAGGCAGCCCGGCAGCTCCACCATCAAGCCCTTCCCTTTTCCTCCCTGAAATCCATCTCTCTGTAACTTGGCCCTTTTATTCTACATTCAGCCCTGGAAGCCCCGAGATGAAACCCAGTCTCTCTTCCTCATGACAGCATTTGCTTTTTAGGGTTTGAAGGCAGCGCTCCGTCCCACCTGGGAGTAGCCTTCTCTGAGCTAAATATTGCCACTCCCCTCGACTGCTCTTCACAGGATGTTTCCAGTCCCCTCTCCAGCTGGTTCCCGACCTTCTGAACTCACTCCAGGCTATCCGTTTCCCCTGAAAGAATGGTAACCGGGTCAAAACCCAACACAGGCCTGTGGCCAAGAGATCATGCCCTTAAGCCAATGTTGACTTCTGTTTATTTTTTTATGTTTATTTCTCCTAGTGGTCGTGGCTCAGGCTAAGGCCTCCCTCTTCCCCAGAGGAAGCCCGGCTCCCACAGCGAGGACTGAGCTGTGGGCCCGGTTCTGGGGATCCCCCATGGCAATATCCTAATTTTCAACAAACGGGGTATATGCCACACCATGAAAAGGATTCCCAAAAGCATCTCTTAAGAAAAGAAACCACTGCACCGTATTTAACATGCAACCCCATTTGCAAAAATGTGACTTAGACACAGATGGCACATATGAAGCCCCACCTACAAGACCTATGATGACGCTTACACAATTTGTAATTCCTTGGAGCAGGGGTCCTCAAACTTTTTAAACAGGGGGCCAGTTCACTGTCCCTCAGACCATTGGAGGGCCGGACTATAGTTTAAAAAAAAAACAAACTATGAACAAATTCCTATGCACACTGCATATATCTTATTTTGAAGTAAAAAAACAAAACAAGAACAAATACAATATTTGTATTTGCATGTGGCCCGCGGGCCGTAGTTTGAGGACCCCTGCCTTGGAGTGTCAAGGGCCTCTTAGACAAAACAGAGGGGTGTGGGGTCAGGGCCAAGGGGGGTGGCTCACCTCTGGAGGCATCTGAAGCCGCCTGCGCGTAGCTCTCCTGAGAAAAAGAAGGAAGAGACTTGATTAATGTGGGCCCAATGCAGAGACAGCCTGAGAGGGTCTCCATGGGAAGGGGGAGGGGGCGGGGGGCAGGACGGGCAGTTGCTGGGAGCTTCCGGCTGTCAGAGGCCTCGGGGAGGGCCCCTCGCTGCTTGTGGAAAAGTGGGTGAGCTTTGGCATTGGGTTTGAATTCGGGCTCTGCTACTAACTCCGTGGGAAATCTTCGGCAAGTTACTAAACCATCAGAGCCTTGAGATTCCTATCTACCGTGTGGGCAGCTGCCTCCCGGGCTGTTGTTAAGATGCCACAAAATCACATATGGGGAGCCCCTGGCTGGTTCAGATCTGGGGGCCTTGCTGTCTCCCAGAGGAGTGGGTCGGGCGGTAGGTCTAGGAAAGCAGTGAGAGGTGCCCCTCTCCAACCTGAAGGGCCAGGTGAGAGGGCTGGGATGATGGAGGATGGAGGATGTCTGCACCCCAGCCCCTGCCCTCAGCCCCCCACCCCGGCTCCGCACCGTTTTCAGGCCACAGGCTGCCCGGTTCCGGTAGAGCGTAGCCAGCAGGGCCTTGTCCTTGGTCAGCTTCAGGGCCTGGCTGTAGCTCTTGGTCGCGGCCTTGTAGTCCTGGAGCTGGAAGTGCCTGTTCCCCTCCTCCTTCAGCTGCACAGCTTCTATCTCCGCCATCTGTCAGGATAAGACGACTCTGTGTGGCCAGCTACTCAACCCGGACCCAGGGCTGGACTCCTGGCTTGAGGTCTGGAGCCCCGGGGTCCCCTCCCACCAGGACGGAAGGTGAGGATTCTGCCTGGAAAAGACCTACGCCCAGCACCCTGAGGCCACTGCCCAGAAGAACTTTACAGCGTCTGCTTGGAGCATGGACCGCGATGGGAGGGGTCTCCATAGCCCTGTGCCTCCCTCCCAGCTGGGCAGGTGAAGTCACCACCACAAAGGCCTGAACTCTCACTGCAGACCCTGAAGGTCCGTGCCAGCCCCCCTCTCCCTCCCCGTCCTGGGAACAGTCCGACGGGCTCACTTTCTCCTAAGGACACTGCTCTTGGTCTGTTCTCCTGAGACGCTGCTCCTCTGAGCTCCGCTGTGAGCCCCCAGCCAGTCAGCCTCGGTCTGCCCCTCCCAGGAGACTTTATCGCCCCTGCCAGTGGCTCCAGACCATATTTGGACACAGGGGCAGGTGCCCCTGGAGCCTGTCATTGATACTCGGGGCCCTCCTCCTCCCCAGACTGGACAGTCAGTACCACGTGGAGGTGGGAGCTGACTAACGGAGGCCCCAGCACCTTGCTAAGGGGCTGTCCTGGGGGCTCAAGCACTCATACCCGAAAGAGTGAGAGAAAAATCCAGAAGGTACGGGAACCCCCCGGCAGATCTGCTTCTCTAGGCACAGCTCTGATGCCCCTTCTCCACCTCCATCCCAAATCAACAACCTCTCCTCCCTCCCCCAACCACAGCTATTTTGGGAGCAGAGTGACAGCTGAGGGGCTGACAGACGTGGAAGCACAGGGCAGCTGCCCAGGTCCCGGAGGAACTGGAGGCTTCCAGAAATGCCCTCAGGAAGGAGGAGGGAAGAAAAGACAGGAAAGTTCCTTCCCCTGTTCCGCTTGTCCACAACTTTCCTACCCTCTGGCATTCACTTGTTGAAAATGCCCTTGCTTTACAGAAAGACCGGCAGACTTGTTCACTCTCTTGAATGTAAGTGGGTTCTGAGGGAAGGGGAGGTGGGGGAGGTAGAAGAAGGTAAAGAGGAGATAAATGGTGATGGGAGGAGACTTGACTTGGGGTGGTAAACACACAATACAATATACACAGATGATGTAGTGTAGAATTGCATACCTGAAACCCATATCATTGTATTAACCAATGTCATCCCAATCCTCCTACATAATAAAAGGCTAATATGCAAATCGAACAATGGAACAACCAGTCGCTATGATGCTCACTGACCACAAGGGGCAGATGCTCAATGCAGGAGCTGACCCCTGATGGTCAGTGTGCTCCCACAGGGGGAGTGCCGCTCAGCCAGAAGCTGGGCTCATGGCTGGCAAGCACGGTGGTGGCGGCGGGAGCCTCTCCCACCTTTGTGGCAGCGCTAAGGAGCGGGCCTAAGCTGGCAGTCGGACATCCCCCAAGGGCTCCTGGACTGTGAGAGGACGCCAGCCAAGCTGAGGGACCGCCCCCCAACCCAGTGCACGAATTTTGTGCACCAGGCCTCTAGTAAATACAATAAAAAAGTAAGTGGGTTCTGTTTTTTATTGTTGACACTATTACAGATGTCTGTAACACCGTCTCCTTTTTACCCTCTTTGGGTTCTGTTTTGATCTGCAAGTCTTCCCATGTTCCTCCTCTTTTGTAGTGAGTGAATATACTCAGCCTGCCTCTCCTGTCTGACTGGGAACTCCCTGAGGATGGGCTCTGTATATCCCCCATCAGACTGCAATCTTCCCCTACGGCAAGAGCTGGGTCAGCCTGGGAATTCCCAGAGACCAACAACTGTACCCCCTATCCGACTGTACCCCCTCTTCCTCATCAGAAAGGAATCTTCCTGAGATGGGAACTATGTTTTCACCACTAAAGAAGGTCTCCCCCTGGGGGATGGGGCAGGAATTGTTTCTCCCCATCCAACTGAGGGTTCTTGAAGCAAATTTATGAGGGTGTCCCCACTTGGAAAAATTATTTATTACAATTTTTATTGTAATAAAAATACAATAAAAGTCACGTTTTCAAATAAAAAGAAAAGAACAATAATTTCTGTCCTGAACCCAGCAGTCTCTGGCTTTGTAAGTCATTGCCTACAGGGCTGCTTGCTGCTTGGAGCCTATTCAATCTTCTGCCATTTTCTCTCTCTGTGACCTTTGGGAAAATCAACCGCTCAGAGCCTCGATTTCCCCATCTGTAAAGTGGGGCAGGTATCCCTGTTATGGAGACAAGTCCACATTCTGCAAGGCACTGGGAGGGACTGAGGGGGGCGGCAGCGAGCTGTCCAAGGGACGTCATGGGTACTATAGGCCTGGCGCGGCGTGACACTTCCCCTCCGCAACACCAGAGGGCGATGTCGCGAGCTGCGGCACCACCCGCCCACAGGGGCGGCGCTCCTTCCCTCCCGCGTCTGTCTCCTCCACGTGGGGACGCAGGATGGCGGCGGCAGTGGCGGTGGGTGTGCGTAGATGGGGGCGGGGGCGCGCGACGGGCGCAGGTGCCCGGGGTCCGCGAGCCGGGAGGGAGGAGGGAGGCGGGAGGGGGGACCCTGCCCTCCCCGGCGCGTGGCTGACGCCCGCTGCGCTTGTTGTCGCAGGACGAGGCGGCGGCGCGCGACGTGCAGCGGCTGCTAGTGCAGTTCCAGGATGAGGGCGGGCAGCTGCTGGGCTCCCCGTTCGACGTGCCCGTGGACATCACCCCGGACAAACTGCAGCTCATCTGCAACGCGCTGCTGGCCCAGGTGAGCGGTAGGCGGCGCCTCCCGGGGCGCGCCCGCTGGGGATCAAAAGACCTAAGATCGGGGGCGCAAGAGCCCCACTCCTCGCCCACAGTGGGTGATGCACCCCGGCGCGAGTCCATGGGGTGCCACCCACCCCGGGGGAGGGTCAGAAAGATACATGGGCTTGAGAGCGACTACATGCCGACCAGACCTTGGCGGTCCACTTGCGGAGAGAGACTGGAAGGAATCGGGCACATCGCCACACCCCTCATTAATGCTCCTGATTTTACAGGGTAGCACGGAGGCATTGTGACTCGCACGATGCTACGTGGTAGATGGTAGTTTGGAATTGGGCTCCAAAGGTGTCAAACTCGAAACCCGTGCTCCTTTAAGGTCCAAGCCAGTGTTTTCAAAGTGTTGCCCTCGGTTGGGGTGGGAGGAGTTTAAACATGCAGGATTTGGACCCCACCCCAGACTTACTACACCTGACTCGGGGGAGAAGCAGTGCCTGCATTTCCAAGCAGCTTTTTGGATGCTTCTTACACAGTATACAGCGAGGTGGGTGGTTTGGAAAGCACTGCAGGATGGAGTATACTAATCCTGCACTTGAGTGTTCTCCTTAAAGAACACTAAAGAGTCCGAATTAGTCACTAGCAATAGGATGTTGGGCTAATTACGTAGTTGCTCGGAGCCTCAGGTTTTTTTTTCTTTTCCATCTTTCAAGTGGGACTATGAATGCCTACCTCCCAGAGTTGTTGTGGGATGCAGATAAAGGATTTTAAAGTGCTGTGTAAGCCTCCCACAGTAGTTCTTCAAGGATTAAGAAGGTCTAACGCAGTGGGGGACGATGGAGGCCTAACTCTAGCAGGGTGGCTGGAAAGAAGGAAGTTTCACTTCCCACAGCTCCGTGGGGAGCCTCCCAGGTGCAGGGGGCCCCTGCCTGCATTCGAAAGGAGCGTTGCCCTCTGCCTTGCCCTCCAGGAGGACCCCCTGCCTCTGGCTTTCTATGTCCACGATGCTGAGATCGTGTCCTCCCTGGGGAGGACGCTGGAGGCCCAGGCGGTGGAGACGGAGAAGGTCCTCGACATCATTTACCAGCCGCAGGCTATCTTCAAGGTCCGCGCTGTGACCCGCTGCACCAGCTCCTTGGAGGGTCACAGCGAGGCGGTCATTTCTGTGGCCTTCAGCCCCACCGGAAAGTAAGGACAGCTGCCGAGTTATAGAGGGGCGTGTCGGGGTGCAGCCTCTGGGTGGGGTGAGGAGGGGACCCCCAAGTGATGATCAGTGTGGCCTCAGGCGGCCTATCATAGACCCAAGCTCTGGGCTCAGGTTCCAAGTAGGGTTTCCCACGGGAGGTTTGGTCCACAAAGACCAAGGCCACCTGCCTGGGAGGGGCCATCCTGGACTTGATCTCAGGAGCTTTGACTGCACGCTCAGCTCTGCCCCTTCTGGCTGCGTGACCTGGGTAGGTCCCTTAACCTTTCTGGGTTCATTCTTCATCATCTGTGGAACTGGGTTTCTTTGTTCTCACGGTCCTGCGAGGACAGTGAGAAGCTTTAAATCTGGTTATAGCTGTGGCCGTTCCTTTTAGGAGGGAAGAGAAGCGAAATGACCTGTTGGGGTCTCCTCTCAGGTGGCAGCAGGGTTACGTTTCTCCTTTTCACGGGAGAGAAAAGCCCAGTCCCAGACTCTAGTCCCAGAAGACAGTTGCACGGGCAGCAGAAATGGGCAGTGCTTCGGGGTGGGCCCTGCCCCTGGGCCCCACTGTAGAGGTCTGGCCGCCTCTCTCTTCTCCAGGTACCTGGCCAGCGGCTCTGGAGACACCACTGTGCGCTTCTGGGACCTCAGCACCGAGACACCGCATTTCACGTGCCAGGGTCAGTATGCAGTTGGCCGTTTAGGGGTCTGACTGGGGGGCGGGTGACCCGCTCCAGCTCTTTAATTCCGGAGGAGGCAGGTTCCAGCTCCTTCATGTCCATGTAGTGATGACCTGTTCCTGAGCAGAGGCTGCCCCGCGAGCCTAGCCAGCCTCGTAAAAACAAGCAGACTAGATCCGTGGTCGGCGAACTGCGGCTCGCGAGCCACATGCGGCTCTTTGGCCCCTTGAGTGTGGCTCTTCCTAAGCCTTAGGAGTACCCTAGTTAAGTTAATAACAATGTACCTACCTATAGAGTTTAAGTTTAAAAAATGTGGCTCTCAAAAGAAATTTCAATCGTCCTGTTGATATTTGGCTCTGTTGACTAATGAGTTTGCCGACCACTGGTCTAGGCCAGAGAATAAGTGAGGGGTTGTGGGAAGGGGCTGACAGGCTAGGACCTGGCTTAAATCCGGCCTCTGCCATAGCGGTTCTCACACTTAAATGCTCATCGGAATCACCTACGTCAGCGGTTCTCAACCTATAGGTCGTGACCCCTTTGGTGGTCGAACGACCCTTTCACAGGGGTCGCCTAAGACCATCCTGCATCTCAGATATTTACATGACGATTCATAACAGTAGCAACATTACAGTTATGAAGTAGCAACGAAAATAATTTTATGGTTGGGTCACAACATGAGGAACTGTATTTAAAGGGCCAGAAAGTTGAGAACCACTGACCTAAGTGGTGCTGATGATGCTAGTCTGGGGACCACTTACTGGCTGGGCAAGGACCTTGTGTGCGTGGAGAGCGTACGCCCTTTTTAAGCTTCTGTTTTCTCTTCTGGAAAAGGGGGGTGATAATTCTTGCTTTGCCTCATACCTTAGTGCTATGGTGAGAATTTCAAGGGATGACACATATGAAAACACTTTATACCATGTGTCATGTAAGGAATTATTGGAAAGCGGCAGTGTTATCTGTACAGCAAGATGCATGGTTCTGGCACTTGGGGTGTATTTTCCTGCTGCCTAGGAAACCTTCTCTCTCCTTTTGTTCGATCGTTCACTTATGCAGCAACTAGTTTAGGAGTTCCTGCTATGTGCCAGGCATTGCTAGGAACTGGGGATAAGAACGGATGTCCCTCCTTTGTTCCTTCCCTTCTTTCTCAGGACACAGACACTGGGTCCTCAGCATATCCTGGTCCCCCGACGGCAAGAAGCTGGCCTCAGGCTGCAAGAATGGCCAGGTAGATGGTGGTCAGGGTAACTAGGCAGGGACTCAGGGGCTGCCTTCCTGGAGGTGCGTCACAGTCGGGTTCTGGGTCTTCAGGGAGGTGGGTGGGTGGGGCAGGGGAACCTTAGGGAGGCTTATTTTGTGAGCTTCTGTCTTTCAGATTCTCCTGTGGGACCCAAACACAGGGAAGCAGGTGGGCAGGACCCTCGCCGGCCATAGCAAGTGGATCACGGGCCTGAGCTGGGAGCCCCTCCATGTGTAAGTGACAGGGCTGGGGTAATGAGGAACGAGGGGCTCAAAGCTCTCCCCCTGCGCACTTGATGCAGAGAGGGCTGTTCATCACAGGGCCTGAGAGCCGCTTGCAGGTGCTGCTGAATCTTGGGGTCGAGAAGCTGTGCCCTGATCCTTGAATTGGGAATGGGGAGGCGCCATGGGAAGACCAGTGTTGCCAGGTCAGAAGTGAGGTCACATCTCCCTTCCCTCCCAGGAACCCCGAGTGCCGCTACGTGGCCAGCAGCTCCAAGGACGGCAGCGTGCGGGTTTGGGACACGACCTCGGGCCGCTGTGAGCGCATCCTCACCGGGCACACCCAGTCGGTCACCTGCCTTCGGTGGGGAGGAGACGGGCTGCTCTACTCTGCCTCGCAGGACCGCACCCTCAAAGTCTGGAGGGCTCACGATGTAAGAGCTGGGCGGGTTCAGAAGCCAGTCTGGGCTCTGAATCTCAGGCCGCGGGAAGCCAGCACCAGGGGAACATTGACCAGTGTCTCCTGAGCATGCTCTGAGAGCCAGGTCGAGGAGACCCTTGGGGATCACGGGGTCCTGTGGTTGGTGCTGCGCTGTAAGGGAGGTTCCAGTGTCCACTGGCGTAGGCAGGCTCTGGAAATTCCGGCGGTGAGAAGCCTATTGAGCCTGCCTTATTCCAACCTTACTTGACCAGAGTCTTTTCATTCTGACATACTAACTTCCTTCCATGAAACATATTTTCAGAAACATTGATCTGGGCTAGTGCTCTCGTTTTACAAACGAGGAGAGACTTGAGGCCATAAGGGTGGTTTGATGAAGATCACAGTGAATGAGGGTCCTGACTTTGAGTCCCCTGGGACTAATCTGGAGGTGCAGTTTCCCGAGGGTAGAGAGTGGTGTGTGCGTCTGACCTGTCTCATTCTCCCCTAGGGTGTGCTCTGCCGGACTCTGCAAGGCCACGGCCACTGGGTGAATACCATGGCCCTCAGCACGGACTATGCCCTGCGCACAGGGGCCTTTGAGCCAGCTGAGGCCTCGATTAACCCCCAAGACCTCCAGGGGTCCTGTGAGTGAGCGGGAGAAGGAGGGGAGAGAGCTGCTTGGTAAAGAGCCAGTTCTCTAGCTTAATGTGTGAGAGTTGAACCTAGGCGGGGGGTGTTTGCTGTTTATGTTGGATTTCTAATCAGCCTCACGCCTTACCTTCTCTCCCCTCTGGTACGTGGACACAGTGCAGGAGTTAAAGGAGAAGGCTCTGAGCCGGTATAACCTTGTGCGGGTGAGTATGTGCCAGCCGCTGGCACATGCACCTCTGTGCTCGTCTGTCTTAGTCCCTGCAGCGCTCTGCAGACGCTCGGCCCCTCTGCCTCTAGCCCCACCTCAGAAAGTACTTTTTCTGGAAAGTTGTTCTTGAAAATCCTAGTTTATACTTCTAAGGTCTTCACGTGCTAGGGATCACTTTATTTTATTTATTTGTTTCTCTATTCATTGCATTGCCAAGATGCCTCTCTTTTTTATTTTGTTTAGTTTAAGTAACACATTCACATGGCCAGAAGTTCAAAGAACACAAAAAGACAGATAGTGAAAAATCTCTCATCTCTGTTGCACATTCATCCGTGCCTTTTAGAAGCATGTAGTGCCACCAGAATCTTGTTTCTCCTTCCAGACTTCATATATACACACATGCATGTATATATGTACCCTGTATACAGTACGTGCTGCATAAGGACGTTTCCATCAACAACAGACCACATTGCGATGGTCCCATAGCATTATAGTGAAGCTGAAAAACTGTCGCCTAGTGATGTCACTGTCCCCACGTCCTCTCGCCGTGCATTGCTCGTGTGTGTGGTGATGCTGGTGTAAGCAAACCAATTGCACTGCCAGCCGTATAGAAGTACAGCATGTACAGTGCGGACAGTACCTAGTACTTGATAGTGATAATAAACAGCTGTTACTGGTTTACGTATTTACTGTATTATTGTTCTTAGAGTGTATTCTTTATACTTATAAGAAAATGTTGCTAAAAACTGTGCCATGTTCCAGCAACAGCCGCATTCGTATGTCTCATGTTTACCTTGTCTCTTGATTGCATCATTTTCTCTTGTGCTTGAGTTAATCTCGCGTTTTGTACAGTAACATGCTATACAGCAAGCATGTCAAACTCAAAGGCTAACACGGGCCAAATGAACTAGGTTAATGTGTGTAGCAGAAAAACAAAGCTTCAATTTTCATAGAAACATAGGATTATTTCGATAGAGACATGTTAAATACAAAGGGCTGAAATAAACAAGTAACCGTTAAAATAATAGGACATTTTAATAAAAATTAATGTTTTTTCTTGAACATTAACTTACCAGACACTAAATAACTGCACAAGTTAATTAGCGTAACACAAATACACCTATTTTTCTTGTTCTCCAAAAGCAAAATATTTCCTGTTGTGCACACCAGATAAGTCAGTCCAAGACTAATGACGTGGCCGTCGGCTGCTAAAATATTTGCTGCTAGTATCAGTGGAGAGAAAAGGTGTGCCTGCACATAAGGCTAATCAGTCATTAGCGAACGTTGTAGTTCGTTAATAATGATGTATAACAGGATACTGTAAAAATTTTTATTAAAAGGTTTCTTACATACCGTTATATTGACTGGGCCGCAAAAATATTCATTGTGGGTGGGCCGCGAGTTTGACATGCTTGTGGTACAGGCTCCTTGCCTGGCAGCAATAGGCTGCACCCTTTAGCCTAGGTGTGTGGTAGGCTATACCATCTAGGTCTGTGTAAGTGCACCCTGTGAAGTTCAAGCAATGGCAAAATTGCCTAACGACACATTTCTTAGAACATGTCCCCATCATTAAACAGCACAAACGCTTAATTCTTCCCCCTTTTTTTAAAAAATTTTTTTATTGATTTCAGAGAGGGAGAAAGATAGAAACATCAATGATGAGAGGGAATCATTGATCAGCTGCCTCCCGCACGCCCCCTACTGGGGATCAAGCCCGCAACCCAGGCATGTGCCCTTGGCTGGAATCGAACCCAGGACCCTTCAGTCCACAGGCCGACGCTCTATCCGCTGAGCCAAACCAGCAAGGGCATTTCTTCCCCTTTTTTAACGCACCACTCTGTACCTGGCTTTTTCATGGAATTACATATCTTAGAAATTGTCTTATGTTCGTAAAGTTCTTTTCGGGGTTTGCGGGGAGTAACTCCTATGAGTTGGCAGCTGGCCCCAGCCTCACTGCTCTGGGTCCCGGCCGCCGTGTGCTGGGGTTGAGTAATCAGTAGCGTGTTTGTTGCTGAGGTCGCAGTCTCCCGTCAGATCGTGTTTACCACTGTCTTTCCGCCTCCCCCAGGGCCAGGGCCCAGAGAGGCTGGTGTCTGGCTCAGACGACTTCACCTTATTCCTGTGGTCCCCAGCAGAGGACAAGAAGCCCCTCGCACGGATGACGGGACACCAGGCCCTCATCAACCAGGTGCTCTTCTCCCCCGACTCCCGCGTGGTCGCCAGCGCCTCCTTCGACAAGTCCGTCAAGCTGTGGGACGGCAGGACGGGCAAGTGAGTGGAGGTGTGGGGGGGGAGAAGGACCTGTTGCTCTGGAAGGACCTGGTACTGCCACTGGCTGGTTGTGTGGCGAGTGTCTGGATTTCCTGAGCCTCCGTTTCCTCCTCTTTAATAAGAAGCCACCTGACCCGTCAGCCTTGTTACAAGGTTTGAATGAGATGGTGTATGTAGCAGCAGCGTTAAGTAGGCCCTGAAAACGCTGGTTCATCCCACATCTAAGGAGAGAAATGATCTTAACACTGGCCTTCCTCAAAGTGTGGTCCAGAGACTAGTGGCAGCAGTAACATCTGGGAATTTGATAGAAATTCAGAATCTCGGGATCTTACCGATCAGAATTTTAAATTAATTTTCCAGTTATATTTGGCATACAGTATGAGATTCATTTCAGGTGTACAGCACTATGATTAGACATTTAGATACCTTACGAGGTAACCATCCAGTACGTCTAGTACCCACCTGACGCCATACGTGGTTATTACAATATTATTGACTACGTTCCCGTTACTGTACTTTACATCCCCACGACTGTTTTGTAAATCAATTTGTTCTCTCTCTGAGTTTGTTTTGTTTGTTCATTTATTTTGTTTTTTAAATCCCACATGTAAGTGAAATCATATGGTATTTGTCTCTCTCTGACTTATTTCACTTAGCATAATACCCTTTAGGTCCATCCATGTTGTCACAAATGTCAAGATTCCATTCTTTTTTATGGCTGAGTAATATCCCATTTTCTAACCTGTTTTCTATCAATGGATATTTAAGTTGTTTCCATATCTTGGCTATTGTAACTAATGCTGCAGTGAGCATGGAGATGCATATATCTTTTAGAATTAGTGTTTTGGATTTCTTGGGATAAAAACCCAGAAGTAGAAATACTGGGTCATATGGCAGTTTTCTTTGTAGTTGTTTGAAGAGCCTTCATACTGTTTTCTGTAGCGGCTGAACCAATTTACATTCCCACCAGCACTGCATGAGAGTTCCCTTTTCTCCACATCCTCACCACGCTTGTTTGTTGATTTATTGATGGTCGCCACCGCATCTGCATTTTAATAAGGCCACCAAGTGATTCTGCTTGTCGCTAAGTCTGAGCAGCACCGTGTAATGAGGCACAGTGCCCTTGGGGTTAATTAGTTTGGAGGAGAGGCAAGGGCATGGGCAGGAAGGAGCAAAGAAACCCTTGGCACCTGTGTGTCAGTTGTGTATTTTTATACAGCAACCCTTTGAAATAGGCCGTTCAGTGCCTTTTTCAGGTAGGAAACTGAGTTTCAGAGATGCCTAATAACTTGTCCCAATAGACACAGTTAGTCTGAAAGTTCCAGGTGGGCCTGGCCCAGTTTTACTCCGTGCCACCTATCAGCAAGCAACTGTCATATTGGGGGGGTGTCAGGCAGATGAGCTAAGCAGATGGCGGCATTGGATTCTAAGGCATGCAAAGTCGAGTGGGTATGGAGCCCTGGCAAGAGGCACCCTAGAAGCAGCTCATTTGGAGAAGTTTTAAAAACACATAATGGGCAGTAATGATTAAATTGGCCTGGGGTGGGGCCAGGCAGTGGGATTTTGTAAAAGTTCCCAGGTAATTCTAACATGCTGCCAAGGTTGAAAACTATGGCTGTGGGCATCCAGGACCCTTCAGACGTACTTGATGATCTAATCTGCATCATCATCTTCTTCCCTTGGCCCAGGTACCTGGCTTCCCTGCGTGGCCATGTGGCTGCCGTGTACCAGATTGCGTGGTCAGCCGACAGCCGGCTCCTGGTCAGTGGCAGCAGTGACAGCACATTGAAGGTGTGGGACGTGAAGGCCCAGAAGCTGGCCACAGACCTGCCAGGCCATGCGGATGAGGTACAGCCCATCCTGTGGGTATGCAACGGAAGCCTGGCCCTCCTCCTCCACCCTCCTCACTGGCCCGCTTTCCTTCCTCCTCGGTTTAGGTATATGCTGTCGACTGGAGTCCAGATGGCCAGAGAGTGGCAAGTGGTGGGAAGGACAAATGCCTCCGGATGTGAGTTGGGGGAAGTGGTGGTGGGTGTGCTGGGCTTTGCTGTCACTCTGTGACTTTCCCTTCTGGTGTAGAATTTGGAGGGTTTGCCAGGTTCCCAGGACGGGGCATTGCAGGGATTATGGGAAATGCTGACAGTTCCGAGGCTGCTCTGTGGAGGGCGTAAGGGGGTGGGGAGTAGGGGGTCCAGGGTCGCTCCAGCACGAGGCAATAGTTCTTTGTGAGCGCTGGACTTGGGAGTCTTCAGACCTAGCTCAAATCCTGGTTCTCCCTTCAATGTGCAGTCTGAGAGCTTGGCTGACCTGTCTCTTGGGGGTTATCTAACTTGAGCAGACAAGAAGATCAAAGGTAGGCGGTGAGCACACCCTGGAACCAGAAGCTTCGTGTGCTTGTGAAGGAACATTACTGTCATTGGACAGCTTGCTGGGCACCCCAGGGGCCGGGTCTGGTCTGAGGCCCTGGTGAGGCAGGCGGCAGATGCCCAGCCTGAGTGAGGCTGAGACGGTAGCCAGGCTCTGGATGGCTGAGGGGAAACCACAGGTCCTCCTTGTGGCGGGCTCCTGGGATTACATGGCAGCCTCCCTTTCCTGCGGTCACTCCCCATCTGTCCCCTCCCCTCTCCACAGATGGAGGAGATGACCCCCACCTGGACTTGGCCTGTGCCAGCTGCCTGCCCTGACAGAGACTAGAGGCCGGGTGGTGACCCGGAGAACAAGTGTGGCCTGCTGTCCTTGCACAGACCCTAGAGCAGATCGGAGGTCACAGGTGGTTACCGCAGAGCTCAGCCCTTGGCCGTCACTCTGTACCTTCCTGGTACCATCAGGGGTGACAGGAGGCCAGGCGACGACTAGACCCTGCTGCTGCCCCTGCCTCCTTTCCCTGCTGTCAGCTCTGTTCAGAGTCAGACCCCAGATTCTGTGACCAAATAAATAATTTATATTTTGTGTGTTTGGGTTAGAATCCCTTGTCGAGAATCCCCAGGCTCAGCCAACGTCTGTGCTAAGTCCGTTTGTCTAGCCTCCTCTGCACTGGGCCGGAAGCCACCTTTCCTCTCTCCCTACCCCCTTGTGCCTGTCAGGGAGAGGCCGGCTGAGGCTGGGCAGGCTGGCTGAAACCCGTGATCGTGGCCAGAGTTTAAGCCAAGGCTGAGCTGTCTGATGAGTATGCACGAACCACATGTGGCTATTTCCATTAACTAGCATCCCTGCAGTTAGAGATGCTGTTCTCAGTCGCTCCAGCTCCAGGCTGCTGAGTGTATTGGACAGCACTGTCGCCATCACGGAGTTCTGCTGGCCAGTGCTGGTCTGCGGGGCGCCTCCCTCAGCCCCTCACCAGCACACTTGCCGAGGCCTTGCCATCCCCGAGCACTGTGCCCGGCTCTCGGGATACAGACAGGTGACGGCTGTCCCGGAGGGTTCTCTAGTGGGGCATGCAATGGTGAGAGCTCCGGCAGAAGTGGGCGAAGTGTGTTAGGGGAGGATGGTTCTCTGTCCCCTGAGGACTTCAGGTATGAAGGGACCCCACAGACTCTTGACCAAGATCTGGCCCTCCATGCATCCTGCCTCCCCTTTCTCCTGTTCCAGCGCTGCGGCAGATTGCTGAGGTTGAACTTCTAAACCATCCTTGTATGTACTGCTCAAGGCCACAGCAGTGGCCTTTCTAATCTCGTGTTCCCTCACCTGCCCCCACCCTCTTCTGTGCTTCTATATATCCCTCATAGTAGCCCTGCAGCTGGTCTCGTGTGTGTGTGTGTGTGTGTGTGTGTGTGTGTGTTAATCTTCACCCGAGGATATTTTCTCCATTGATTTTTTTACCCCCTAGAGGCTGGGGGAGGGTTGGAAAGGGGGGTGCGCTGGAGAGAAACATCAATTGGTTGCTTCCCGCACGTGCCCTGACCAGGGCTGGGGATCAAACCTGCAGCTGAGGTATGTGCCCTTGACCGGGAATTGAACTCAAGTCCCTTTGGTCCACAGGCCAACGCTCTAACCACTGGGAAAAACGGGCCAGGGCACGGCCCTGTATTTTTTTATAAGGAAACAGCCCAGGAAGCTTAAATGGCTTGCCCATGCCCTCACATCCAAGAAGAGCCAGAATTAAATCTGGCACTGCCCCAAAGATTGTGTAATTTGCACCATGTCCCTCCAGAGCTCGTCTGATGCTGATGGTGTGCAGACTGCCGCCACCTCTGCCCAACGTTGCTGTTTTTCCTGGCGTGTGTTTTAGTCTGCGTGCCGGTCTCTTCTTCCCATGGGGAAGAAAGAGGGTGGTGCTGGCAGAGCCGGGCAGGAGGAGGTGGTGGCTGTGCACAGCATGAAGCAGAATGGAGAGGTGCTGAGTGACCTGCAGTTCTTTAATGAGGGATCTGGACTTAGCCTGGATCTGGGGAGGGGGTGCCTGCAGCTGTGGGCAGTGGCTGACCTGGCCTGCAGTGCCCTGGAACCCTCTCCCTTAGTAGGGAAATAGGTTTTCCAGATCTTCCAGCCTCCGCATCTCAGCCTGCCTCATGGTCACTGTTTTCCTCTGTGATTGCTTGCGCCGCACGGTGATCTGGATGGGGTTGTTCTCCGGGAAGCTGGTCAGGTCGTTGGCCACGGTTGCAAACTGAAATCACACAAGAGAACGCCTCAGACTTCCTCCCCAGACCTGACCTCTCTCTTTGCCACCCCAGGTTTGTTTGTTAAATGGGATCTTAGGTAGCATCACCAACCTGCCTATCAACACCAGAAACAGGTACAAGGAGGCATGATTCAAACCTGTGATATTTCCAACCACAGGCCTGTGGACTCGGGCCTCTCCCTGACTCCATGCCCCTACCCACCCCCAGGCTGCTCCCTTCTTGGTCCCCCTTCAGCCCAGCCTCTGTCCTGGATCTGTCAATGCCCTTGACTTCCTGACCCATTCACAATTGTTGGTACCGAGTTGAAAGATGAACGTGATAGTGATGCTGCTGAGAACATTAGTTTGCATTCCCAGTGGGCACCAGAAGTGGCTTAATCCTCAAGCCTCCCAGAAGAGAGCAACTCGGAGGTGAAGTGTATTTGTGCAGGTAGAAGGAAAGCAAGCAGGGAGATGTCGTGGGGGTATGGGGTGTCCCCAACCTCCAAAGCCCCTGGTGTAGACCTCTCCCTAACCCCGGGGGCCCCCATCTTTCAGGGCTCACTTTGTAGGGCTTGCACCACTTCCCCGCCCCGGCTGTGTTGACGGCACGGACGATGAGGCAGTAACTTGTGTTAGGCTTCAGCTCCATCAGCTTGACAGTGGTACCCAAGATCTTGTGGAAGATCCACGGGCAGTTCTTTGTCTTGGGAAACTCACTGTCCTTTTTCTTGGCCATCTCCTGCAACAGGACCTGGTAGAAACTGACCGGCTGCCTGCTCATGGCATAGGTCCAGGAAATCTAGTGGGGAAGAGAGCCCCAAAGCTTCCTCAGAGCTGGCCCGGGCTGTCCTCCCATCATCCCGACTCGCACCACCCACCCCCACATGGGTGGGAATGCCCCTCTTCCATCCCCTGTTCCTGCTGGAGCTGAGGCAAGTCTGATGGCAGGGTCAAGGTGCGCCAACTGGATATGGAACCACCAGCGTGAAGCATTTGCGGCTCTCCCTGCACAGCCCCACCCACCTTGGAGTGTGCCTTCATTCCATTTCTTCTAGACCAGCGCTTTTTCAACCAGTGGGCCCCAAGAATTGTTAAAACGTGCAATACCTGACACTAAATAGTCAACCGGTACTGCGGCACATGCATGTTTTGAACATTCTTGCAGCACATCAGGGTGGAGAATCGCTGTTCTAGACACGTCAGTTGAGAGGGGCCTTAAGAGATGGTCTTGTCCACGTCACTCATTGCATATGGGGTTAAAGGTTCAGAGGGCAAGTGGCTGGCCGGCCCATGGTCACATAGCAATTATGTGACAGGGATCAAACCAGTAGCTCCAGAGCCCATGTGCTTTGTACTCCAGCAGTGGTTGCCAAGCAAGCCTGACGAAGGACCCCAGGGAGTTTCCATAACACTGCAGATCCCTGGCCTGCTGTCTCCTGGCCGCCCTCCCATTTACAGTTTCTCCCCTGTCTAGGCTGAGTAGTTCTCAAACTGGTGTGCCTGAGAATACCCCAGGGGACTTTTTAAGACAGATTGCTGCTCCCTGCCCTGACAGTCTGATTCAGTCGGATGGGACGGGGAGTGAGACTTAAATTTGTAACTAGCTGCCAGGTGATGCTGGCCCTGCTGGTGGTCTGGGAACCACACTTGTGAGAAATGCTGCTCTAGGCTTTCCAACAATGGAGCTTCTAGATTTATCTTCCTAAAACACAGCTCAGGTTGCTCCCATCACCAGAAACCAAGCTCTGCAAAAAGCTACTCTCTATTGCTTACAGAAAAGTCTGAAGTAGCCTGACTTCAGAGGACTTCTGGAAAATGACCCCAGGCTAACTTTCCCCATCTATTCCGCTAGGACTGCGCTTCCCCACCTAGGGTCCGGGGCCGTTAGCATCACCTGGGAATTTGTTAGATTCTCAGCCCCCACCCCCAGGTCTACTGAATCAACCAGATGAGGTCCAGAATCTTGTTTTCAGCAAGATGGTCAGATCTGCAGGCACAGCAAAGTGTGCATTGGGGCCTGGGTGTTTTCTCCCCCACTTTCCCACTGATGACCCTTGGCTAGTGTCAGCCCCTCCAGGCAATGGCTTTCCCCCATCTCTAGACGTTTAAACCCTACCTCTACCCCAGCTCCAGTGTTCCCAAGAGCTAATTCCTGCACCTGGAAGTAATGTGTCTTTCCCTCTGACTTCCTGGTGGGCTTGATCTGAACTCTTCCTACAGCAATGAGCCCTTTCTAGCTTGCACAGAGTTCCTTACAAACATGCCCTCTCTCCTAACCTATGAACTCGAGGTCAGGATGCAGGCGTTAGGCATCTTCACACACCCCCAGAGCTCAGCTCAGTGCCTGGCACATTGGCGATAGACAGTAAGTGCCTGGCACATTGGGGGTAGACAGTAAGTGCCTGGCACGTTGGGGATAGACAGTAAGCCTTTGCCAAATGAATGAGGAAGAAAACGCACCACGGCTGTGTAATCGCTGACTGTGTGTTCACAGATAAAGGGCGTCTCTGGCACGTCCGTGACCACGGAGGACTTGGAGGACGTCGAGGAGGTGTCTGTGTCCAGCTCAGGGTTGTCAAGGTCCAGCAGGCCCTCGGGGGCTATTTGGGACTTAGTTGGACGGGGGCAGAAGGCCAGGTCCTCCTTTTCTGGATTCTTGGCCACCGAGGTGATGCTGAGCTTGTTCAGCTCGCCTTCCAGCAACCCTGCAAAGAAGCTGCTGTTGGGCTGGGTTACGGCCAGTTTGATGGGATTCAACAAGGAAGATGAGACGGGGGAGAGGCTGGTGTCATCGGAGCTGCATTCAGATTCCTCCCCTGGCATCGCCTTCCTGGAGTGCGAGGGGAGACAGGTGAGCACCCAGCCAGCCCAGGCAGCCTGGACGCTCCCGGAGGCCAGGCCTGGGGCCTGACGTACAAGGGTCCCAGCTGCTTCTGAACAGCTCAGAACATCCTCACTGCGGTGCAGCAGTGCATCTACCCACCGGGGCACAATGCCAAGTGCAGATTCCTGGTCCCTGGTTGGGATGGAACTGGGGAAACTGCTAAAGTTAATAGGATCCTCAGACGATTCTGATGCAGGTGTTCTGAGAACCACAATTTGAGAAACTGCTAAAACTTTAAGGCTTCCCTGCACAGTAGGGTCCAAAGTCCCAGGGTAGGACCACAATGATCTATTGAGGGATGGAAAAGTTGGAAAAATATCTAAAAAATAAATAAATTAGGCTTTACTAATATGTAGTCACTAATATGTAATGTAGTTACTAATTTATTTAGAATTTATAATATTTAACAATATATAGCATGTAAAATTAACAAATACACATATATTGGGATGAATGCTCAAAAACTTTTTTCTTCCATTCTAATTTTTTAAAATCATGACCTATTTTAGATATAGCCAAAGACAGCAAGAATAATATATTAGCCTGGCAAGTGTGGCTCAGTAGTTGAGCATCGACCTCTGAACCAGGAGGTCACGGTGCGATTCCTGGTCAGGGCACATGCCTGGGTTGTGGGCTCAATTCCCAGTGTGGGGTGTGCAGGAGGCAGCTGATCAATGGTTCTCTCATCATTGATGTTTCTCTCTCTCTCTGAAAGCAATAAGAAATAATATATTACTATAATATATTAAACCTATGTGATCATGTCAACTAGTGTCACCCCAATAAATTTAACTTTAACAAAATAATATATTAAGCTTTTATTTAGCCGCCATCCAGCTTCAGAACTAAAGCCTCATCAGTATAGTTGAAGCCCACTGGAGTCTTCTCTCCCCACCTTACTCAGAGATAACCAGTCCAGTAAATTTAAAATTTTTGTGTTTATTATTCCTCGTGTGTTGTTACATATGTATGTTATCCCTAAGCAAGATATATTTTGCATATTTTTAAATATGTTTTTATTGATTTCAGAGAGGGGAAGGGAGAGAGAGAAACATCAATGATGAGAGAAAATCATCAGTTGGCTGCCTCCTGCACGCCCCACACTAGGGATTGAACCTACAACCTAGGCATGTGCCCTGACTGGGAATTGAACCATGATCTGGTTCATAGTCAGTGCTCAACCACTGAGCAACACCATCCAGGACATATTTCTAAACTTTACATAAATAAGTGGTATCATTCAGTATATATCCATCAGCAGTTTGCTTTTTCACTCAGCATTCTGTTTGTTTGTTTTTTTCCTATTCATCTGTATTACACAATAGCTCTGGTTTAATCATTTTAACTGTTCTTTGGTTTTTCATTACAGGCATATCTGTATTGTTACTAATTATTTGCTATTAAAAAGGAAAACCTTGTACAGGTTTCCACTATTTAAATATTTTTTTACCAATGAAGTGCAGAACTCCCCCCGCCCCACAAAAAAATTGGTTTTCATATCTTTTTTTAAATCTACCTTTACCCAAAGTAAGGAATACATATTACATGGCAACCTAGTATACTCATACATACACATAACACTAAAGCACACTGCACAAACCAGTTCTTCCTCTATGTGTGATGTGCTCTGGAACTTGTTATTCTGTTTAATTTCATTTTTATGATACTGGTCTCCACCAACTAGAATGAGTTCCTGACCCATCGATGGGTCACAACCCCCAGTTTGAAGAGCACTTGTCTAAGAAAAGCAGTCAGGGTCACACGGTGAGTTGATGGAAGGCTTGGAACTAGAACCCAGATCCCCTGGGCCCCAGGCCTGCCCGATGCTATGCGATTCCCATCTGCCCCTGGCACTTTCTGCCTCATCTCCTCTGCTTCCTACCCCATCTCCCTCAGCTGCTCTGGCCAAGTCAGCAACCAACACACTCCCCTGGGTCCCTTACACCAGGGCTTCATGGTTGACTGATGGACTAAATATTTCCTTCCTGAGCTCCAGCTCCATTGACCTCCTCCTAAGAGACCCTGATCAGCCCAAACCTGTGTTAGCCCATCTGTGGTGGACATTTGGAATAGATGATTCCCCCACCAAGGTCATTGTAGGTGGAAGAGTCTGAGTAGTGATGCCATTTATACTTCAGGTTGTCCTAATGGATCTGTTTCAGACTTACTTTGTCAAAAGACCAGTGCGGATGTGGGCAGGGAAGGCAGCTAGCCCGGGCTGTATGCTGCACATGCTCTCTTCTGGTATTTACAATAGCCCTGCTGGATGAGTGTTAGCCCCAATTTTCAGATGAGGGAGTAATCTTATCACAGCCATATACCTAAGTAGTCAAACTTGGATTTGAACTTAGACTCATAGCCCTAGGTCTTCCCACTAGAGCATGAAGTTTCCTATAAGCATCCATCACTTTTAGCCATACCTGCTACATGCAGGCTTCTTAGGAGATGGACACCATATCCCTTTCCTATAATCAGGACCAGCTACATAGTTTGTGGGTCCCTTAACAAATTATTAAGAATATCAAGAGAATAACAGCAAAACATTCAACTAAGTGCAGGGCCCTTCTAAATGTGGGGCTGTGCGGGACTATAAAGGTCACACACACTGAAACCGCCCTGCAGATAACTTCTCAGGCCACCCCTTCACTACTATCATGTCAACACTACTACCACCCTTCCCGGCTCTCTCCTTCCCTTCCTAGACATTCAGCTCACATATCACTTCCTCCAAGAAGCCTCCCTTAACTGTATCCTCTCCCGAGCTATACTAAGCCGCCTCCATTTTCCCAAGGTGTCCGGTCATAGCACAGACCATGCTGTATTATTCTTGATTCTTCACACACACACACACACACACACACACACACACACACCCCAGGCTGGGAGCTTCTTGAATCCTGGGTCAGACACCTTAGAGGAACTCAAAGAGTTTTGTGGAATGAAGTAAAGGGAACCCAGAACCATCAAGGAGAAGCAGTTAACCTCAGTCTGAAGACAGACAGGTTATTGGGGGGCCATAATCAGGAAGGGGAAGGCACCAAAAGGGACGATTGAGAGAGGGGAGCCATGGAAGAGTGGAAGGGGCAGGGGTGTCTGGGGGGTGGGGGGAGGACCCTAACTAGACTAAGGGGCTAAGGAGCACTGTCAACCAATCTCTGACTAATCCCAGAAGGCCTCCTGGAGTAGGAGGCCTACATGTGTCTAAGAACTGACATGGGCCCAGAAATCCATGGTGCAGCCTGCACACATGCTGTCCCCTGGGAGTCCAGGGCCCAGGTTGTGACAGGTCCAGGAAGTACCTCTTCTTCAAGCCTCTCCCACCCACAGCTCCAGCCTTAGCAAGGAGGGCAGAACCCGGCGTGTGTCTTACGGTAGATTGGGAAGGTTGATGGTATCTTCCTTCTTGAATGTAATCAAACTGTCCCTTGAGGAAAGAGGGAGTCCTTTGGTGGCAACCGTCCTGTTCATAGTTTGGGCGTTTGGAAAGGGCTTCGGCATTTGATTCAAAATGAGAGCCTCCTTTTTCGTCATGTTCTCCTCCCCATCTCCCACTTTACAGAACACCTCTGATGCCATCGGGTTCGTTTGGGACCACAGCCGACAACCAAGCTGACAGGAAGTAGAGAGAAACTGGGGGCAGGGGACCCAGCCTTAGTTTGGCTGGGATGGAGGTGCAATGAGCTGACTTCATAATCATCGCAGAGTGTAACAATTAGGGGACAGCCTCCCCCTTGATCTGAGGCTGCTGCTACCCAGGGCCAGGGCCAGGGCCTGGAGCAAGGTAGAGCCAAGGAACAGACTGCATCCCCCTTCCAGCTCCAATGTTCGGTGGCTCAGCAGCACTGGCCTTCTGCAAAGATCTCAAAGGCTCCCCACCTATGAGGCCCTTTGGAGCTGCCCTGGGAAGGAGGAGAACGGTGGTAGGAGAAAGGCACCCTGGCATGGAGAGAGGAGACGCTGGAACGGGTCTTTGGGGCTGGGGGACTGTGGAATGCTGAGGTACCATGTCCAGAAATTCTAGGCAGCAAACCCTCACTGTGTCCAATCTGTAGGCAGAGAGAAAACAGAGATGGTCCATGGGATTCATGGCTCCCATATACCCGGGTTTTACTGCTAGAATTCTAAACATGTCACATGGGTGCTCCTGGGTTGAGTGACAGTGGAGGATGCTGCCGAGGGATACAGAGATGGACCAGACGTTATTTCTGTTCTCAAGGAAACCACTCCCGTAGGAAAACATGCGCGCAACTCCGGGGATGGGAGAGAAGCTGTTAAAGCAGCACAGGCTCTGCACTTAGAGGTGAATTTGTCGCTCTCAGTCCAGGCCTGCCCTTACAGGCTCAGTCATCTTTGGCCCCTGACTTCACCTCCCCAGCCTCAGTTTCCTCATCTGAGAACTAGGGGTAAAAATAGCACCTATCTCACTGGGTTATGAGGAGATAACCCTGTAAGGTTGTTTTGTTTCTTCCAGAGGATGAGGCAAAAGCAAAGGACATTCAAAATAACAAATCCTATGTTCTGTGTTTTATGTACTCAGGGTTTTTGTTATTTTTTTCCAAATGGTATTTATAAAACAACGTTCAATACAGAGAAGCTGCCCTGGCGGGTGTGGCTCAGTTGCATGGGTGCTATCCCCGAGCACCGAAAGGTTGCGGGGTCCATTCCTGGTCAGGGCACATACCTGGGCTGCAGTTTGATCCCTGGTCAGGGAGTGTACGGAAGGCAACCAGTGTTTTCCTCTCACACTGATGTTTCTCTCTCTCCCTCCCTTTCTCTCTAAAAATAAATTAAGTACAGAGACTCGGGTGTCGTCTGTGTCCTCTGCTGTTTCTTAGCACTCAGCAATATCCTACCTGGTTGATTTCATTCCTCCTCACTGTCTTGCCCCCACTAACAGGTAGGGCCCCTGAGCACAGGGACTGGGGGGACCTTCTGGCCTAGCGTTTAGAACAGAGGTACATGGGTGGGTCTGCGTGCGTGTTCGGGGAAGGGGGGAGAGGCGAATGTGGGTGCCCAAGTGTGCACGGGGCTTTGGGGGCAGGAGCCTGTGTGGCCGGCGCGCCGCGGGAGATTGCATTATTTTGTGACTCCTTCCTGGGAAGCTCAACATATCACTAATCTGAAAAAAAAAAAAGCAAATAACATTTATTAAGCTTCTTCTGGGTTCCAGGCTTGATGCCTTGGGCAGTGCATGCAGCCCCGCGCCCTGCAGACCTGGGCGAGGGCCGGCCCTCCCTCCTCTGCTCCCCACCCTTCGGGGGAGCCAGGCCTCCAACGGGGCGGAGCCCTTGCTGTGTGCCCGGCCCCAGGCCCGGGCCTGCGGCCCTGTGGGTTCCCCAGGCTCCCTAAGATAGGCTGCCTCAAGGGAGCCCTGTCACCCCACTTTGCAGATGGGTAAAAGCCAAGCATGGGCAGCCCCGCCCTTCGTGCCGATCAACCACACGTGTTTTGCTTTCAGTGGTGGACCTGGCTTCCGCAGACCTGGAAGAGGTCGCGCAGAAGTGTGGCTTGTCTTACAAGGTGAGCTGACGACCTCCTTCCAAACCTGGGTGCCTCCAACTGTCTGTCCCTGAGCCAAGGGAGCGAGCACAGGGTGCTCGGAGGTTCATGAGGAGGGGACGGGGACCTGCGGGGCTCTGGGGTGCCCCCTCCCTTGCCTGGTCGTTGCTCCTTGCTGGGGTTCAAGTGCCCCGCCCATCCTGAGTTGCCCCGCCCCTTCGGCAGGCCTTGGTTGCCCTGAGGCGGGTGCTGCTGGCTCAGTTCTCAGCCTTCCCCTGCAATGGCGCCGATCTCTAGGAGGAACTGAAGACCGCCACTGCCATCCTGTCCACTGGCATTGGAAGGTGTGTATGTGCCCGTGGGGAAGGGGGTGAGAGCCGGAGGCTATGGATATTTCCGGCTTGGTTCTTGATGCTTGAGTCTCTAGAGGAAGCATGTCAAACTCGCGGCCCATGGGCCACATGCTTCGTTTATTTGGCCTGTGTTAGTTAGCCTTTGAGTTTGACATGCTTGGTCTAGAGACTCAAGCATCAAGAGCCAAGCCGGAAATACCCCAGGGGTGAGGGCAGCAGGGACTGATGGTCAGGGCTTCTGAGTTCTTACCTTATAGCAGGGCTTCTCGACCTCATACTCCTGACTTTGGTTTGGTGCATCATTAGTTGGGGGCGTGGGGGCGTGGGGAGAGGATATCTGGTGAGCTGGAAGATGTGTGGCGGAATTCCTCACCTCTGTCCACTAGGTGCTAGTAGCACCTCCCTTCTCCCCAAATTGTGCAAACAGAAATGTCTCCAGAGCTCTGGCAGGTGTGACTCGGTTGGTTGGAGTGTCCTCCTGTACACCAAAAGGTGGTGGGTTCTATTCCCTGTCAGGCACATAACCAGATTGAGGTTCCATCCCTGGTCAGGGCGTGCGGGAGGCCAACATTTGATGTTTCTCTCTAACTGTTAGAGAGATATTAGAGTCTAACATCTATGTTTTACTCGCTCTCTTTTTCTCTCTCTCCCTTCCTCTCTATCAAATCACTTTTTAAAAATGTCTCCAGACATTGCCAAATGACCCCCGAGAAACAAAATTGCCCCTGATTGATCACCACTGTCTTATGACACAAGATGTCAGTATTTCATTATTATTCAGCAGATTCAGAGCAACTCTTCTTCGGCCCTACGTCATATTCACTTAAGAATAAGACAAGAAAGAACATACAGGAACCAACATTTATTGAGTGCCTACTATGTGCCAGCCAAACCAGCTGGGGCTGTAATTCATTCTTTCAAGAATATTTATTGAGTGCTTACTTTAAACATGCCAGAGCCCAAGCCTCCACAGACAATTTAATCAAACTCTCTGGGGGCGAGACCTCGGCATCAGTATTTTTTGGAGCTCCCAGGCATCTCCAGGGTGCAGGCAAGTTTGGGAACCGCTAATACTTGCCTCTTAAAACACACACATGTTTTCATTGATTTTAGAGAGAGGAAGGGAGAGGGAGAGAGAGAGATAGAAAAATGGATCAGCTGCCTTCTGCACACCCCCAACTTGGGATCAAGCCCAAAACCAGGGCATGTGCCCAGAGCGGGAATTGAACCGGTGACTCCTGGTGCGTGGGATAACGCTCAAGCAACTAAGCCACACCAGCCGGGCAATACCTGCCTCTTTTTAAAACTCCTTTGGTGCCCTGGCAGGTGTGGCTCAGTTGGGGGCCACAGCTGGAGAAGCACTGCTGTGATGGGACTGGGGTTCTCTGGTCTCAGTGGGAGGAATGGGATCCAGGAATTGCAGAGCTGGACGACTTTTTAAACAGAGGCAGGGACAGCTGTCCTAAGATGCTGCAAGGCTGCAGTGTTCTGACTGGCAGGGGCCTGTGGCTATAATCACAGGTCCCTGGAACTGAAATAGATGGGGTGCTTACTGAGGTGCTACTTGGCATGTACAGAGGGGTCATGGGAGGTCACGGAACTATTTCCGAGGATGGCACCTGTGAAGGTGATTGTAGGGTGAGCGGAAGGATGCTTGTGGTCAGGACCCGGCGGCATTGGGATGGGCTCTGCTGTAGGAGAATCTTCAGCCAGTAGGTTGGGCAGGACATGGAGGGTGGTTAGTGACCTGTTTCATGGTGGTTCAAGGACAGAACTCGGATTAGGAATTGGCCGGGTCTTGAGTTTTATCCCAAGGCTTCCACAGCCGGGGTTCCAATAATAATAGGACTAAATAGCATGTTCTACAGCTTATTTCTCTGGGGCCATTTATTGTGGCAGTGTTGTGCCAGTGTTGCACAGTGCCTGGATGTAATACTGAACAAGGGCCAGTCCTTGCCCCAGGGTGCTCTGGGCCACATGGGAAAGACAGACAAAAACAAGTAAATAGAAAATAATTCCAAACCCCTAGAACTAATATGTGAATACAGCAAGGTTGCAGGATATAAGAGTAACACATAAAAATCAATTGCATTTCTATATACTCAAAATGAACATGTGGAAATGGAAGTTAAAAACACAATACTGTTTAAAATTGCTTCCAAGAAAATGAAATATTTAGGTCTATCTCCAACAAAACAGATATAAGATCGGTATACTGAAAATTAAAAATTGCTGATGAGCCCTGGCCAGTTGGTTTAGTTGGTTAGAGCATCGTCCCAATGCACCAAGGTTGTGGGTTCGATCCTTAGTCAGGGCACATACCGGAATCAACCAGTGAATACAAAAATTAGAGGCACAGCAAATTGATGTTTTTCTCTCTCTTTTTGTCTGTCTTCCCTTTCTCAAAATTAATCAATTGTATTTTTTTAAATTGCTGATAAAAGAAATCAAAGAGAACCCAAATAAACAGAGGGACATATTGTATTTGTGGATTGGGAGACTAAACATAGCAAAGATATCAATTCTTCCCAAAATGATTTATAGATTTAATGCAGTTCCTACCAAAAATCCCAGCAAGGTTATCTGTAGAAATAGGCTTATTCTAATAATTTGATGGAAGAGCCAATGGCCTAGAACAGCTAAAACAATTTTGAAAAAGAAGAATAAAGTTGGAGGAACCATTCTAGCAAATGTTAAAGCTTACTATATAGCTGCAGTAATCAAGACAAATGTGGTATTGGCAAAGAGATAGGCATACAGATCAATGGAGCAGAATAGAGAACCCAGAAATACACCCCAGATATGTCCGACTGATTTTTGACTAAGATGCAAAAACATTTCAGTGGAGGAGGAAAATAGCCTTTTGAACAAATGGTGTTGGAGCTATTGAACATCACAGGTAATAAATAAATAAACCTAAAATTGAAAATGGATCATGGACTTAAATGTGAAACTAAAAACTATCCATCTTTTAGAACAAAACAGGAGAAAATCTTTGGGAACTAGGCATATAGTTCTTAGACTTGACATGAAAGTATGAGCAATAAAAAAATTGATAATACATTTTTTTAAAAAGTCAGAATGAAAAACTGATCAAAATTTAAAACTTCCTTTGCAAAAGAGGATGAAAAGGTGATCTATAAAGTGGGGAAGATATTTTAAAGCCACATACTCAACAAGGGACTTGCATCTAGAATACATAAAGAATTCTTAAACCTCAACAGAAACACAAACAGTCCAATTAGAAAATGGGCAAAAGACATGAACAGATACTTCACCAAAGAGGACATACAGGTGGCAAATAATCACATAAAAGAATGTTGGACATCATCATTCATTAGGGAAATGTAAATTAAGACACACTGAGATCTGACTACACACTTAGCAGAATGATTAAAGTAAGAATGGTGAGCGCTGGTTGGTTTTGCTCAGTTGTTAGAGCAAACTGTGACCCCCTGGTTCATAGGTTGACGCTCAACCACTGAGCCACGCCGGCCTGGCTGGAGAGATGATTTTTAAGCTGCGAGTGAAAGGATGAGGAGGGCTCACGGAGGAACGTTTAGCCATGCCCTTTCCCCAAAGGAAACTCTTCCTAGAGAAACCTCCTGGCCAGAGACATTGAGAACATCTCTGGACAGAACCAGTGCTAGGAAGGAATGTCTTGCTTTTCTTCTTGGCTACTAATTCCCTCCCTACTCCCTAGTATCCTGGGTTGATCCTCTTCCTTCCTCTTCTGCCATCAGCCTAGACAAACTGCTCGATGCTGGTCTCTATACTGGAGAAGTGACTGAGATCGTAGGAGTCCCAGGTAGCGGCAAAACCCAGGTAACACATATAGCTAGAAGCCAGAGGATTGGGAGAGGTGGGTGCATGATCCTGGATCCCCAGGGAAGCTTCTGCCAGTAGATTGTGACTCAGAGCTTGGAAGAGAGAAGATGGGTGGGGAGGAGTGGGCCTTGAACTTGACCCATTCATGTCACTGGGATCTGAATAGATTTGATGCAGAGCTCCCATCCTGGGCAATCTTTGAGGGCTCAAGTTCACCCAATGCCCAATCTCTACTCAGGTATGTCTTTGTGTGGCTGCAAATGTGGCCCATGGCCTGCAGCAGAACGTCCTATATGTTGATTCCAATGGAGGGCTGACAGCCTCCCGCATCCTCCAGCTACTTCAGGCCAGAACCTCAGATGAGGAAGAGCAGGTAAGGGGTAGGACTGCTGGATTCCTTTAAAGCCGTGACACAAAGACCCCATGATCCCTTACATTATAAGGATCTTAGCCACTTGGAGGAGTTGTCCTTTCTGGCTTTGAAACTTGCTGTTCTATGAATACTTCCTGTATCCTTCCGGTCTCCCTGTTGTAACATCATCCCAACTTGGATGCTGTTCACACACGATCCCCCCAGCTCCTTGCATACCTTAATTCAGGGCTGGCAAATACCCAGCATCAGGGTTCCTATCCCATTTCATCAGTCCTATCAC